>NC_138050.1:34721398-35321398 GCF_964194185.1 Rhinolophus hipposideros | reverse complement strand
AATGCTGATGGTACGTGAAATAGATTTTATGTTGCAATTCACCGATTAAACATGACACATGAAGGATGCATGCTTTTTGAAAACAATAAAAACACAGATTAGAATGATTACTGTAGTGTAACGTAAATGCAGTTCTAATTTTAAATATATATTTTAAAATAGTACAATGGAATGAAAATTTACACTAGTGTAAGC
The DNA here is from genome assembly GCF_964194185.1 of Rhinolophus hipposideros. Lineage (NCBI taxonomy): Eukaryota > Metazoa > Chordata > Mammalia > Chiroptera > Rhinolophidae > Rhinolophus > Rhinolophus hipposideros. Next base: position 35,321,203 of record NC_138050.1, on the reverse strand, counting down.
AAGTAGAATAATACCTTAATTAGAGTAGAAAGCCCTGACTATATAGCAAATCACAGACATTCTCACTATATATCTAGACGATATATCCAGATAATTCTACAAGCCAGATGCCATTGGAAACTGCTTGGAATATACTGAATCACCCCTAAAATTCTCATTCAATTCCTTAAAATAAATAAATGTTTAACATAAAGGAGGCCTAACATTTTGAAATCTATTACTCCATTAATACTTAAAAAGAACACAAAATTATTGAGCTAGTATTCGAAATATACAAATACAAAAAAATACAAATATAATATTTAAGACACTGAATAATAAATGAAAACCCTTAACCTTTGAATTTGTATTGTACATGTCCACAAATACTTATGCATATAGGTACCAGAAAAATACATAGATTTAACAAAACTGGATTTTCATCCTGAATTTGATATATAAACTGTGATACTGGGCAAGTCAAATTTTCTCACTTTAGAAATAAGAACATTAGATAAAATTATCTTTCAATTCCCTCTAAACTGAAAATTCTGTATCTTCTGAAAACTGCATTTTTCCTTAAGTCACAAGTTTAAACAGTGTTTCTTGATAGATTGTAAAAAGAAAGGTACTAAACAGATTGTAAAAAACTAATGGTTTATATTCTTAATGTTAGAACACATTTTCAAATTATCTAATCACTAAACTAGCAAAATGCTAGCCAGTTTTTATAAAACACATATAATTACTGAAACAAATATTAGCATCATAAACTCATATGTAGAGCAAAAAAAAAAAATAATGGCCTTTTAAATTCTTAAACCTGATAACCAAGTAAACAGCTCTCCACCATCTTAAGTAACATTTAGCTTAAATAAATAAGATGTTAAGAATGTCTATTAGCATGTTTGAATCAGTAATTTCTGCTTCTTGTCATCATTTATACCATCTCAAAATTCATCAATTAAAATGTGTTTATTCAGAAGCTGACTCTGTAAAAGCAAAACTAACAAACCAATTGGCAGTGTCAACAAGTAGGAAAAAATCAGGAACTTCCATAAGTGCTTTATACTGGCTAACACTGGATGAGCACCTTGCGCCAGATTTTAAGTGTTTTGTATTTATGGGCTCCTTAAATATTCACAACTCAAAGAGGTAAGCATTACCAATGCATCATTTACACAGATAACAACATCAAGGCGCAGAGCTTAGAAACGCTCAAGCCCATCCAGGTACCAAGCGGCAGAACCAGGATTCCAAGTCAAGAATTGTATTTCCAGAGTCTATGTTTTTTACCATTCTATAGGCTCTCAACATAGGCATTTGGTTTAGGAAGCCATGTGTAGATAGGTTTGACTGAGTCATAGGAAAATGTGAAATGGTGATTAGAGTTTGTATGACATTAGGTGTTAGGTCAAGGAGTCTGCATTTAACTAGAATTACTGAAATTTCCAAGAAGTTATGTAAGAGCAGAGTTTCGAAACGCTTCATCTGCAGGCATGCACATAGTGTGCTAGAGAAACATTGCCAGTTAGGAGGCTCCCACTGTTGTGAAAATGAGCCCGCAGTGACTCTGGAATAGAAAGGCAGTGTAAGAAATGTGAGGAGGCATTGTAAGAATAAAACAACTAAGATGTGGCAACTGACTTGTGGAAGAAGTGGTGAGAAATGAAATGTAATACAAGGAAGTTTGACAGTTTTGGATTTGATGCACTGGAAAATGCATGATGTCATTACCAAAAAAAAAAAAAAAAAGGGCATCAGAGTGCACAATTTGTTGGGAGTGGTAAAGGGTGAAATAATGAATTCAATTTCAGGGTTGTTTTTTTTTTAACACACCCTAAGAGCTCAATTTAATATTATGAAGTTTTGAAAATTAAAAAAAAAAAAAAAAAGTTTAAATCCTAATATCTTTTTCTGGTTAGAGGGAGTTAGTATAAAATATTACAAATTTTCAAAAACTAAACTGCATATAAGTTTCTGAAATGTCAACAAAAACTGTATATGGATTTTGCATGATAAAAGGATGTAATTGTTTAAAGAAATAAAATCCATGTAAACCTGAATAGTAAACCAGAAAAAAGACATTTGCCATTTTAACATGCTGGAGAAAAATTTGAAATGCATTTTAGGTAACAAATCTACCTTGATACTTCATATCATATAAACTATTTCTCCATCTGTATCTTTGTACCTGCTAATCCAAATAATCTGAGATAATGTACTGCAAAATGCAGAGAAAAAACTACCTAAGAGTATTTTATATACATGTATATATGTATATATATATATATTTAAGTATATCTGTATATGTATATATGTATATATATAGTATCTCTTTCATATATATATATATATATATTCATTCTTCCATATATATATATTCACCATATGTGAATATAATATCATGTATTACCACACACAAAGACACATCCACTCTTTCAATACCTGTTGTGTTTTTCTTTGCTTTTGTTGCTAAAATTTCATTATTTTGAAAATTTTGCTTACCTTTGTTGTTGTAATTTTTACATTAATATCTTTTGTCTCCTCTTTATTTCTTTTATGAACAAAAATAAAATTTATTGTGCACTCCATCTGTTTCTCTCCTCCATTACCCAAAAAACACTCTAGTGTTATCTTTGTTTGGTATGTACTTTTGTGTTCATAAATATGCTTAAGCTTTTACTTCATAATTTGTCAACTTTAATAATATGTTTTTACTTTAAGTATTACCTATGAGGCTTATTAAATAACTAGGCTTCTTTTACAACAACACTTCTCTTTCTATTTTTTGTTAGTTGGACTATTTTTAAATTATTAGCATATATAGCACTTATAATAACATTCAGTCATCTTATATCAGCCTTTGCTTTTTTTGTTCTTAATTTTATATTAAAAATAGTTAATACTCACCACCAATCTGTCTCTGTCTGGTGTATTTTCCCCAGTAATCTTGTTTAAATGAAACACATCCTCTAGTAGTAGAATCATCAGGAAGCAATTATTTCCCGGGTTGTGTGTTCAAATTGTTTCTTTATAGCCTTTTGATTTGAAGAAAAGACTAGTTAATTATAAAATTCTTGGCTCGCAATTTCATTCCTTGAGTATCATTAGATATTATTCATCTGTTTAATAACATGTTAGTTTCTAAAATTTTTATGGCAATCTCATTTTATTTTGTTAATTATGTGCTATGAGCCTGAGTATAAAAATATTTAATCAGTTGGAGTACGTTTTCTAATTTTCTTTTCAAAAAGGGTACTCAATTGAATATTTCCTTAATTTCTCTGTCTGAAAAATATTACTCTAATATCTTAATTTTTCAAAGTGTTTCAGGTTAATTTTAAGTGAGATTTTTATATTTCTAAATATTTCTAGAAAATCAATGTAAAGAGCTTCCATAATCTAATGGCATTTGGAAAATTTGTTCCAGGGAAAAAAAGGAAAAAAAGATGCCAAATTATAACTTTGACCTATTAAGGATAATTTTACTATTAGTTAAAAAAAAAGAAGAAGAAAAAGAAAGAAGGAAAGAAAATGATGAGTACAGCATGCTATTTATCCTAAATAATTGTTTTTTAGTAGGTTATCCCCAAAATTAAAATATGCATACTTAATTTTTCAAAGACATATGTTAATAAAGAATTTTACCCTTCTAGATACTACGAGAACCAATACACATTTTCACCTTTTTTCTTACTGTAGTATATGTGTAATTGTCCTATTCATATTAATTCAGCTCTTGCTCCTCCTATTGCTACACCATGTTTCAACTGCCGGCCCCTCCAAGTCTGCTTGAGGACTTTCTCTGGGCTCCTGCTGGGTAGTCAGTCCGTAAGTGTTCAGGAATGGATGCACTACAGGACCATCCCTTAAACAGTGACTAAATAGGAGCTAGAAATATTCCCAGCTCATTTACCTCTCTGAAATTCTGAGACGTGTGTTGCTTCCCAGACTTTCTCAACAGGTTTGAGCTGCAGATGCTCAGAGTGATAACTTGATCACACAACTTCATTGGTTCCCACAGCTTCTCTCACTCACTTCTCTACTCCCCTATCATTGTTTTCTGATCTCGCCTTCCAAATAAACTACTTACATTCAACTCTTCAACTTAAAGACTGTTTCCTGGGGAACACAAAAGAAAAGAGCTTGTACCAGAAGTGGTCCTAGTAAATAGACTCCTCAGGATGGAATTTTAGAATTAATTTACTTAAATTCCAGAGGGCAACATGGGCCCTATTACTACGGGCGAATAAAAATGGTAACAATATCTAACTGCACAACAATCTTAGGTGAATTGGGGTAGGGATTAGTGAAACAAAATGGATTGACTTATACAACAAATCAATCACGTGAAAAACGTGTAAACTGAAAAATATATAAGAATTACGGAACTAGCTTATCATTTGTTGTTAATTGCCACTGAAACCATTACGGAAGAAAACGGCAAGCTCATATTAGTCAATTATTAACTCAAGGAATGGTGTAAAAGCCAGAGGCCTATATGTCAGTACCTAAAAGGCATTTCATTTTCAGCAGCAAGGAATAGATAATGCTGAAAACAGATTTCAGGGAAGAATTGTAAGTAAAAATTCCAAAGAAAGCCAAATTGGTAGATTTAACAAGGCTCCAATGATAAAGTAAGGGTAATAAAAAATGCCCTAAATCTTCTGGGCCAGCAAAAGTAGCCCCATCCCCTTTCCTAAAGGAATGGCTTCCTTAGAGACCACCAAAATAGCTCACCTTAGGCTGACGATCTTGATGCTTGTCTTCCTCATGGTCCTGATGCATCTTCCCTCATTGTTTCTAACTGAGGAGTAAGACCAAGATTCAGGAATGGCCTGACTGGAAAGTGCTTCTCCTGCTGTAGAAGGACAATGATCATTCACCAAAAGATCTGCAGGTCTTAGTTAATATACACAAGTGGGAGAACAACAAGAGTATGGATCTTGAGTGTTAGTTCTCTTATAGTGCAATGGAAAAGGGTTATTATAGTGGGAATACTATTTCTATAGTCAGCGAAGGACTTCAGTAACATAAATTATGTACAGAACTGATAAGTTCCCAGCCATGGTTTCACATTCCTCAATTAGCATACTGCAATCTAAAATAATATTTCTATTTCTCTTTCAGGCTCTCCAAAACCAACAAGGTTTTGTTTTCGTTTTTTGTTTGTTTGATTGTTTGCTTGTTTTCTCATTCTATTCTACATTACTTTATTGTGTCTAATGTTTAGAAATTGGTTAATCTCTATGGGAGATTATATATTATCTGGGTCTTAAAATAATTCGTTCAATTTTATAGCTAATCTTAGTTTAATTTTGCTCACCAAACTCTAACTCAGTGCAATCACCTTTACTCTGCCCCAACAAATTGAATGTTTTCTACTCTTAACTGATTTCCAACTTTTCAGTAGTTAACGATAAACTTGATTGAAAATTTCTTTGGTTAATTGGAGTAATACTGGGGGATTTTCCAATTAGTGTGATTTTTCTAATAGATATATTGTGAGGGGGGAAATCCTTATTCCTTTTAAATTAATTTCAATATGAGAAGAAAAACGACATGTAGCATTTTCATATTTGCTAACTGAAATTAAATGATCACTCATCAGTACACTTCCTAAACATTAAAACGACTACACTAAAATTTCAAAAGACATATTTAGTTCAATACTACTTTTGTTTCAGTTCCAATATTGCCCAGAATAAATAAGGGGAGGGGAATCACAGTTGAAATATTATTTTGTTTTGATAATCACATTAAATGTTCTGGCAACACATCTCAATCAACATGTAAATGTTCCAGAAAAGTCAACGGTGTGACATAATCAACAGATCAAATCTCAAAACGCAATCCCTCTCAAAATCCCAATGGAATTTTTCTCAGAAATAGAACTAACAATTCTAATTTGTTTGAAACCAAAAAAGACCTTGAATAACTAATGTAATCTTGAGAAAAAAGGAACAAAACTGGAGGCATCATGCTTCCTAATATGAAACCATGTAACACAGCTATTGTATGTAACTAAAACAGTATGTTATCAGCATAAAAACAAACACATAGATCAGTGGTACAGAATACAGAGCCCAGAAATAAACCCCCACATATATGAGTACAGTTAATTAACATATGACAAAGAAGACAAGGATATATAATGGGGAAAGGACAGTGCCTTTAATAAATAGTGTTGGGAAAACTGGACAGCTACATGCAAAAGAATGAAATGGGACTACTACCTTATACCATAAACAAATCATTAACTCAAAATGGATTAAAATCCTGATACCATAAAACCAGAAGAAAATATCAGTGGCCAGCTCCTTGACATTGGTTATGGCAATAATTTTTTGAATCTGACATCAAAAACAATGTCAACAGAAGCAAAAATTAAAAAGTGAGGCTACATTAAACTAAAAAGCTTCTGAACAGCAAAGGAAACCAACAAAACAAAAACGCAACCTACTGAATGGAAGAAAATATTTGTAAATTATATATCTGATAAGGGGTTAATATCTAAAATAGATTAAGGACTCATACAACTCAAAAAAAATTCCAATTACAAAATGGAAAGAAGATCTGAATAGACATTTTTCAAAAAAAGACATACAGATTGCCAATAGTTTGCTCAACATCACTAATTATCAATAAAATGCAAGTCAAAATCACAATGAGATATCTACTACCTGCTAGCATAGCTATTATCAAAAAGACAAGAAATAAAAAGTGTTGGCAAGAATATGGAAATAAAAAGGAACCCTTATGTACAGTTGGTGGGAATGAAAATTTGTATGGTCACTATGGAAAACAGTATAGAGGTTCCTCAAAAAATTCAAAATAGAACTATCGTAGGATCCAGTAATTCCATTTCTGGGAATTTACCCTGTCACAAATTTTAGTTGATTCAATCTCCTATTGGCTTTTCATTATTTTGATCACAAGATCAGAAACTTTCCTTAGGTAGGGTTTGGTGTCTGAGCATTGGTGTTATTTAAATACACCATTTACTCTTTACAGCCAACCCCCAGTTTTAGGAAACACAAGATATTTTGGCTACACAGACACTCTTCCAGCTTTTTGAGTAAAAGGGAGTTCTCTTTATTTTCTAGTCCTGCTCTTGACTTGCTCTTGGCTCTGGTCTTTTGTCCTGCTTAAAGTTTTGAAATACAGATGCTTTACACTTTGTGAAGGCTGAGAATAGTTCAGAGAAATTTCTCTCAGATTCCCTGCCTTAAATTTTCCTAAATTAAAAGCTAAGCATGTCTTAGAAAATTTCTCTCAGTTCTTCTGTGTTAATCTCCACCTTCAGTTGCTGAAAGTCTTGGGTGGATTTATCATGCCTTGACCTCAGTCTTTTGTGAAATACCCCCATGCAAGAAGTGAGAGAAATAATTGGTAGCTAGGTACAGACTCACACAATGATGGTGACTCCTCAGCATCCTAATCTATTATAATAGTCCAAGTGAAGCCATAAATACTCATTATTAAGTTATGATAGGTTTTCTTTTACCTTTTCTATGGAGAATTTCTAGTCTTACCACTACTCCACCAGAGATGAGGTGATGAGATCCATCATAATTCTCTTATCTCCTACAAAGTTCATGTCACTATCTGAAATTTAGTTGATTAACTTCAGGTCTCAATGTAAAACGAACAAACAAAAACTCCAACAATGATTTTGTAGATTATTTGCCTAGTTCTGGATGTTAGGGTATGAGTGATGTCCTTTTATGACTTTTACATTATTTATAGAAGCAAATGTGCAATTAGATATTAAGTCACATTTCTAAGATTAAAAAAAAAAAGTGGAGTTTTAATAAAAAAAAGGACTGGGAAATTATTAGAAATAAGCAATCATATGTGATCTATATTATTTATATCTGTGTTCTATGTGCTAACAATCTAAATATTATCCACTTAATAAAAAAAAAATCTGGGCATACTATTTTTCTATTTTCCAACTTTTTTTCTGATAATTTTCGAAAAACATTTTCCACAAAACATTTTTACATGAAGAAGACAACATTTTTAATTATTTTACCCAATGCAGGGGATAAGAAATTGTAATCTAATAGCTTGCTAGATGCCATCCCATTGTGGGATAATGTTATCAAAAGATACACAACATGTCTACTCTCATGAGACTACTTGTAAGAATTTTGCCCATGTGTATCGAGTCTGGGGTCATTAAACATCAAATCATTTCCTACTGAAGTTACTTACACAGATGAGTTTCTTTTTTGTTTTGTTTTATTTGTTTATTTTACCACTGAGGAAATATTAAGAAAAAGACAACAAAATCAAAGATCGTTTCAGAATTGGACGGCTTCGATGTGGCAGTGTGCAAAATACTTCAATCTGAAAATGTGCAAAAATGATGACATGAAGTGTTTAGCAATATTTGAACTTGTGAATTATTTGAAATATCCAGCTTCTAACAGGAGTTGAATATTTCACAAAAGGCATGAGTAAGTATACATATCAATGTATATTTATATTTATCTATATGTTTTTTTTTCATTTTACAGTAAAATAATGCTGTAATTTTATTTTATGCTTTAAATGTGAAATTTTCTACAGAATGAGCAGAGTTGAGAAAAGCAGTCTTTCGACTCAGCAAATTTCTGTTCCCAAGAATCTTATTTAATTATAAGAATTTTGCTGCAATTGTCCTTTTTAGTGTTGCAAAGGCTGCAAAATAGTTTTTTACTCTCCCTACCAATCAGAAAACAAACTTATTTTTGTTAAGGCTGAAAAAAAAATTTGTTTACTTCAAGTCTGTTTAATTTTACAGGTAATTTTTGGTTTATTAGATTTTTTTTTTCCAGTTTGCAACTCAGAGAATGAAGACTGGGAATATAATTCTTTAAAAATTTCCTGCATGAGACTAGGATCTCCAACTAATCTGTAGGTAATGAAACTTTGTTTTATATTTAGTTATGCAAACCTCATCAAAATGTTTAACAGAAAGTGTATAGACATCTTAACTATATATTTTGTGTTAACAGTACAACAGCATGCCTTTGAATAACAATTGGTGAAAACATGAAAGGTTTGCTACCTGTAACAGCATGCTGATGACAGGCAGAAAAACTGAAGTCGGGTGGGAGTTGAGGGGAAGGGAGGTGGGAACTTCTAAAGGACCTGGTACGTGAATGCCATGAAACACTCTGAGGAACATAGCTCTGGTGCTTCTGGTAAGAGTCATGGTGAAATTGGTTATTCAGAACTTTTAGGCTTAGTTGAAACTGGATAATTAATTTCTTAACCAAGGTATAGGGCATTTCCACTTCAGAATATTCTGATAAACGATTCCTCTGAAACTCAACAAATTCACTCTGAATTATATTATAGAGTGATCTATAATCATAATTTAAATAGCAATTAAGGCTAGAAATCTAGATAGCTTCACCAAGTTTCTGAGTAAAACCAAGATGAAAATAAATATAAATATGCATTATAGAGCTGATGAGAATATTGTTGTGAAGTCCTACTCGTATAGAAAAGAAAATAGTGCTGGATTTAAATCCTTACATGCCGCTTACAACTTCTGTGATTTAGACATATCACATAAACTGAGCTCATATCTTCTATCTGGCTCATGGTATTCATTCAAGATTAGAGGCACAATACATAAAATACTATAATGCCTGGCACATAGTAGAAACGAAGGAGTAGAGTTTAGTATATCTTTCCCTGGCTAACATTGGCCTGACATTTTGGATAAGGATCCTGAACTAAGAGGGCATTATTAAAAAGTCTAATTGATCCATAATTGCATATTGTCAATGGGATTAAATGTACAATATCAAGGAATTAGATTTTGTTAATATAATTGCTTTCTTCATTAAACAAATATATGTTAATTACTACTCTACATGTTTAAACATAATTACACCACAGCCTCATTGTCTCTACATTTTAACTTAATTCTATGCTTTGTCTCTTTTTCAGACAGGTACTATAAAATCAAAACTATATAATTCATTTTTAAATCATTAAAAGTAGATTAGAGAATACATATCTACAAATTTAGCTCTGACATTTAAAGTTGCTTATTAAAAATCATTTTGTAAAATATTTTATACAATGTAATAAAAGCAAATGACTTGTGAAGAAATAAATGAATTCAGACATTTTTTGCAAGTACTAAAATGCTGATAGTTTCTAAACATAATAAGACTTTTTCTTTCAGTTGGAGATTATAGAACAGAAGGCAAATAAACATTTAAAGTTATGATAAAATGAAGAATTTTCTATATTTAATAAGAATGAGTGCATTTTAGAACTATACTGTAAGGTAAAAGATGAAATGACATATCTCTGATCTAATGCCAAATAACAATCATTTAATATTTAACATTTTTCTGGTTCCTAACATTTGCCAGATATTGCATAACATTATATATATATATATATATATATATATATATATATATATATACACACACACACACATACATAATGTTGGATATATATCCATTGGATATATATATATATATATATATAGCTAATAAATTGGAGATATATATATATATATATATATCCAATAAATTCTCACATCAAACATATGAAATAGCATCTCTATTTTACAGATGTGAGGTTCAATACTTCTAGAATTCTATAGATTTAGACTTGGGTCAATTTATTTTTTTATTGTAGTAAAATATACATAAAATAGTAGTTACCATTTTAACCATTTTTAAGTATATAATTCAGTGGAATTAAGCACATTCACATTGTTGTGTAACCATCACCACTATCCATCTTCAGAATTTTTCAAACTTTTGTAGCTCTGTATTCTGTAAATGATAGCTTCTCATTCTCCCTTTCCATTAGCCTTTGATAACCACTATTCTACTTTCTGTTTTAAAGAATTTGACTGTTTTAGGTACTTTGTATAAGTAGAATAACACAATGTTTGTCTTTTTTTTTATGGATTATTTCACTGAGTGTAATGTCCTCAAGGTTTATACAAGCTATAATGTATGAATTTCTGTATGACTTCTACTCTGCCTGGCTACTTGAGGAATTCTTTCTCTATCTTGCATATCAATAATAAACCAGATGTGTCTTAATGTCAAATTTTACTATAGTGTCCTGTATATATTGTTCTGCAAGGACAATTTATTTTCTCATTCTGTGGAGAAAATTCTTTAATTTGAAGAGTTTTTGTCTCACTAATATGTGTGATAATATTTTTGTTCCATTTGTTAGATTCTTGACTTTAGGGATAAAAATTTAATTTTTATGGCAAATACATCCTTTCTGTACTCCATATCTAACGGCTCCTCTATAATTATTTAATTATATGTCTTCAGCCTCCATCTATCTCAAGCATTTTTATCATGCTTATAGTTCACTTTTCAGTGATGACAAATTATGCCATTTCATTCTAATTTATTTGATCAATAATGATGTGAATTGTGGTCTATGTGTTCCTTATGGAAAAAATTTTCCTTCCCGTAATTATCTCTGGTTTATAACATTACTTATCAATTCCTGTTTACGTGAATTTGTATGTTTATGAAGGCCTTCTGTAATATGAAGTTCTTGTGAGGGAATCATAGCCTTTTAGTTATAGTCATAGAGTTATAGAGTTATAGATCTTATAATCTTCTTATAGAGTTATGATCTTCTGAACTAGCCACATGGTGTTTTTTTTTGCTTTCCCATTCCCAAATCTTTGGGAATTCCCAAATTCCCAAAAATTTCCTGAGAATAGGCAGGAATTCCCACCCAGAAACCCTAGGTAGTTCTATTTTTTAATTTTTTGAGGAACAGAATTCTTTACAACGTGTTTCTTTTAAAACTTTGCACATATTTCTCCGTTGCCTTCTAACATTTAGAATTGCTGAGAAGTCTGTAGACAGCTTAATTTTGTCTCATTTGTAAATAAGTCCTTTTATTTTCTTGCCTGGATACTTATAGATTATTTATTTACCCTTCTTTCTGTTATTCTTTTGCCTAAGTAAAGTTCTATAGTTTTTCCTGCTTGACTATTGTTTCTGTTACATTTTCTCTGTATTCTTTGTCACAATTACATTGAATCTCAATTTTCTATCATAATTATTTAAAATTAACTTCTTAAATTTGTTTTTTTTTTATGTTGCTCCATTGGAAAATTTATCAAAACTTATTTCCATAATTATCAACTCAGTTGTCTAAAACACCAGGTAAGCTCTTTTTTGGAAACAAATATTAAATAACAGAATTAGAATTTCTAAATACAACCTAACTGGAAGATCATATTTATGCAAAAAGTTCAAGCGGTCTGCTCAAATGAAAGAATGGTGAAATATAGTGATTATTGCCAGATTTGAATACTAAATAAGGTTTTGTATTTTTAATAAAAAATAAAAATTAAAAAAAAACAAAGTAAAATTTAAATTGTGGGATGCGTATTTTCATTTGAACATCAATTCAGAAAGATATTGTATCATTTTTAAAAGTAAGCAATATAATAACTTATAGAAGAATGATGACCATGAGGAATGCATAAAGTCAGTCATCTTATCATCTTATAACTGTGGTATTTACAAATTAAATCTTCTTGGAATAAATGTTAAATATTGTTCTTCACCTTCTGGGAATGAAATTGTGAACTTGAAAGAAGTCTTCAGGAGAAGAATGGGATGCATAACAAAAAGAAAAGGAGAGAATAGAAAGAAGGAAAGAAGGAAATGTATAATAAGGAAGACCCAATGAAATAAAAATAATTACTTTTATAAATCTTTTAGAACACTGGAGTTAAGGTAAATATTAAAAATTTAGTCAATTAACTGATCTGTCAATGTGGGAAGGGGGAGGAGGAGATACATCATCATATAGACTTCTAATTGAAGATCTTGGAGTTCAGTAACACTTCATCTGATTTGGATCATGCAGGTTGGGAGCTAACAGAAGCCATCAATGTGAGTAGTGTAAAGGCAGAGCTTAAATGTGGACTGAAATAATCTTACAAATGATCTTGAATCCAAGATGACATTTTACTTAATTTTATATGCTCTGAGGTGCATAGAGTTTTTAAAGCCGGGATATGATTCAAACACAGCTACATGTCTGGAAAATTAAACTGTTTTGATTTTGAGTAGGAAATATAAGGAAACCAGATAGAAATCTATGTCAATAGCCCAAACAGGTATTTCTAACTTGATTGGGGAAAAAAAAAGTGTATTATTTCAGGAACTGTTATAAAACTAATTTAACTGAAACTAATAGGAAAAGATCAATATTAAGCAGGAATCATATATTTGCAGTATGTAGCTGTGATTGACCGGATTTACTTTGTTTTTAGAGACAACGTGACAGGGAAAATGATAGGTGACAAAGGGGTTACATTTCTGTACTCTCTTGAAAACTCAACATTCAAGGTTGTTGATTCCTAAGTTAAAAGATATCTATGTTCCCTAAAAATCACTTCACTTGTCATTAGAAAACAAGTTGTCTTTTCCAGTCTCTTATTTTAGCACAATTCAGAATGATTCTGCTGACAAAACTGAAAGTTTACTATTTCTCTGCTGGGTGGAAACCTCAGCAGATAAAATAAGTTTGGACTTTGTGAGCCCAAGATGTCATCTGGTTTATGGATAATTTGAAGACCGTGTTAGGAATAGGGGAATAGCTCCAAGATGTGTCTATCATATTTTCTCTAGCTATAGCAAAGACAAATGTGAAGTATTTGTTAATATAAGGCTATTCTCAGGACAACATGCAGGTCCCTATGGAAACAAGACTACATACATGTCCTCATTCTCTCACACACACACACAAACACACAGTTTTTCACATTAAAAAATAGATTGGGATGATGGTGTCATTTATAGAATGAGTAATTTTGACGAGGCATACCCGCATGTCACAGTCTCTAATTCAAATTACAGCACAGGTGAAGCAATGTTCAGTTACATGGTGTTTCAAGAAGATTAATAAGGGAAGTGAAAACAAAAATATAAGCTTAGGTTTTTTATTGTTATGCAATGACCAAAACTTCATTTTTTTCAGAGATTGTGTGGATCCATATTACTCGTGCACAGTTAGCAAAAGCATGGTTAAAGGCACATCTCAAAATTATTATGAATTTTTCCTTCTAGTGCACACTGTAATGTACTCCTCCGATTCCCCAGCAAAGAAGGACTTGTTGCCCCAGTTGTTGGGTAGGCTGTGGGCAGATAGCTTTCAACTGTCAGCTCCTTCCAGGATCACCTCAGCTGGGAAGGCTATCTCCCCAAGGTGGTGTCCTTTCTCCTGATGGCTCCCATCCAATGACTAATCTCTGAGAATTTATTATGTCTTGGCCAGCTCAGCACAACTAGGGACATCACTGTTTTACCACCAAAACTTTCCTTAGGATTAACCAAGACTGTCTTGGGTCTGCATCACAAGTTCAGCTGCTTCCTCTGCCCAATCCTGACTTCTCTCCCATCTTTTTTGAGTGCTGATCCCAACGGAATTCCTTAATAAACACACTGTACGATAAATGCTATCATAGAATCTGCTTTCCTTTTATTGGAAAACTCAGAAGACATTGATTAAAAAAAAAAAAATCTCCCTTATCCATTGCTCAATAAAAGCTGTGTGCTCAGTTCACTGCAGTGTAAAGGTCAATTTTCTATTTTGAAATTCCCACTATGGAAGTGCCCTGCTTAGTGATCCTGTAGTAGTGCTTAAAAATCACATCTGAGCAACTGCTAATAGAGCTTAGTACTATGCTTCACTGGCAAAGAAAGGACAAAGATCATTTTCACAAGCAACTAAACATTTGGTATGTCAAACTTGCTATTCTTGTTCTTTGGAATTTCCACAGTCATCCAAAACTATAGCTGGAATAACATGGTAGACTCCCAAAGTGACAAGAAAATGTTTTGTGAAAGTATTTGAACAACAATGTAATGTGGAAAACAGAAATTTCTGTTAAGTAAAATTCTTAGGCAAATGTAACTTATTTGCCTTCCTTTAAAAAGGGATTGACATAAAACAACTATTACAATTTAATTCTATTAAGTCATTATTATTCTATTTTGCCTCAAAAATTATCTATATAACGAAGCTAAGTATAATAAATCTTTTTAGCTATGACCAAAGGGAATTCCAATGTTTCACAAAAAGCACAAATGTTATAGCAATGAACTTGAATACACTTTGTCTTACCAAAAGGTAAAATGCATAGGCCTTTGGGAATTTTCCAAATAAAAATAAAAATATTTATAACCTGGTTTTGTTTAAATGGTATCTCTCATAGAAAAGATATGTGGAAGTCTTCCTTCTCGGTAGCTCAGATTATGATCTTATTTGGAAATAACATGTTGACATAGATAATGAAGTTAAAATTAGGGCATTAGAGTGGATCCTAATCCAGTATAAAGCAGAAATTTGAATACAGAGACAGACATGAACGGAGGGAAGACTATGAGTATGTGAAGAGACATACGGAGAATGCCAAGTGAAGGCTAGAGTTATGCTGCCACAGCCAAGGACCAGCAGGGGCTGGCAATGGCTGGAAAACATAAGAAAGGATCCTTCCCTTATAGGTTTCAGAGGGGATGTAGCCCCACGGACAACTTGATTTCAGACTGCTGGCCTCCAGAACTGTGAGAATACATTTCTCTTGTCATAAGCCACTCTGTGGTACCTTGTTATGATAGCTACAACAAACTAATACATAATTCCAGATTTTTTAAATTGATTTTGATAATATTTTTGATATTTTCTTGGCCAGGTTTTATATGACTTGATACTATATTATATATACGAAAGTCTGTTTTGTGTGTTTATATGGAATTGGTTTCAAAAGCCACAGTTTCCACGTTATTACTATTTTATAATATTTGACATGTCTATTTTTACAAAAAGTGTTATGCTAAGTGGAAGTATCCAACGTTACATAAAAACATGCCCTTCAAGGAGGTTTGGTCACTTTAAACAACCGAAAATTTCAGCCAGTGGCTAAGGAGCTTAACTCCAATGAGGTATTCCAGTTCTTAGCAACAACTTCCTTGCAGTTACTACAGTTGGGCAACGTAGCTATAAATGTTATAAAATGCATTTATTTTGCTCAAATCCTGCTCTTATTTTTAGTTATACTGATGTCATAACTTTCTAACTAGGCATGCTAATAGCCCTCGTGATAAGGTTAAAGGATTTTGAGTGAAGAAAATAGAGTGACTTAATTTTAAAAGAATCAAGTTGAGGAAATGTGTTCACAATTTTTAATAACAATGAATAACTTTTAAAAGACACTTCTCAGGCATTGTTTAGATCCTCAGTAATGTATTGGGATATCACATAGTGTAAGTTATTTCACATTTATCCTGACGACATAATATCCTGCCTTTGCCATCACATCACAATCTAAAAAAGAAAATGAAGACTCCCAAAGGTCATATTATCAAGCTAGTAAGTAAGAAGCATAGAAGTTATCAGTGAAGAGATACTGAGGTATTTGTGAGCATATCTCTGATAATAAACGCTTCTGGCTGGAAATGCTGAAAGTACGTTAGGAACTGATTATACCTCTGCACAGAAAAAGGGCTATCACTTGTCAGTAAGAATAACAAGTCATTATAAACAATCAAAACAATACCCTTCACAGGAAATGGTCCTGGAATAGCCTGGGAGATGGGCCTACTTCATCAGATTTTTATTTTTTCAGATTGCTCTGGATCTGATCATTCACTGTTTGGACGCCACAGTGACACCCAGACATGGCTGATGTCCTAAAGATCTCAGGGTATGCACCCAACTAACCGGGTGTCAGGAAAACACAGTTCTTCAAGGATGATGTGTCACCTTCTAACTAACTCACAAGAATGTTACTCTGGCATAAATATTTTCATTTTTATTTTAATTACTATTGTGTTATTTTATGTATTATTATAACTTAACCTGTTTAAAATTTCTTGTGTGCAATTGATCTTAGAACCAGGCATACTCACCACGGCTTGCTGAGGGTGCTCATTGCTGGCCATCACTGGAAATCACCCCAATGACTCCATTTCAATTGTAATTTAAGTGACTTCCCAGTACTCTTAGGACATCTATAAGCTAATTACATTAATTGGTTTATACTTTCAACCTTGACATTTTACTAATAGCTAGAGTGAACTGCAATGGCAATATGTTACTTAGTATGGGTTATGGGGGAAGAATATACTGAGGACAAATTTAATCTTAACAATTTGCTTAGGAAATTATTAGTGACCTCTGAGAGAAGGAGAAGTAGAGAGAGATGGAGAGGGAGAAAGAGAAAGAAAGAAAGGGGGTGGGGAGAAGTGACCATTAGAATTAGCACATTGAAAGCGAAGAAGAAAGAGTGAACTGATATGTAAAGTGGGAAATTCTTCATAGAGTCAGAACAATGAGCAAGTTCAGAAATCAAATCTAACTGTCTGGACATTCATTGTTTCTACATCCATTTTGATGCCTGCAAGCTCCTAGAAATGATTAAGGGTGTTCAACATGCTTTCATTAAGCAATACTTTGCTATTTCCATTCTGTTTGTAAATTGTATATTATCAGTCATCCTGTACTTACCAGTTCATAAAGAACCTGCTGCTATCAAATATGCTCCCAGTTATAGACAAACCTAAAAATAAGCAACTTTTTTATGTTCTCTATAGATCAGCAAAAAGATGATGCATTAGACTATGCCTAGAATAGTCAGAGAAACATTCTGATGGGTAATGACCCCTGATCTGAGTCTTTAATGAACTGGCATTTTCCACATGGACAGAACAGGTAAATAAGGGAGAAAGTAAAATTGAGAAGTTACATCGGTCCTTGTTAAAAGCACGCACTGACTTAGGTAAGAATTCCAATCCATGATTTCCTATGTACCATGTGTATTATCAAGGAAAGCAATCTAATCTTTCTTGACCTCAATTTCCTCATATATTAAATAAGGACTATAAAAAAACTGACCTTATTAGGTTATTGAAACACATAAATGACATAATTAATATAGTCATAAAGCATGGAGGGCCTAACATAAGCAAACATTCAATAAATGTTATCTATTATTTTTATTGATATTATCCTCTTATCAAAGTGCCTTCTGATATACGCATTCAGTTCACTGTAGATTTATTTGTCAAGTGAAATTTGAACAACAGGAATAATAGGCGTTAAAATAATATAGCTCTGAGTTGATATAATAAAATTTGGCACATTTTTGAAATACTTATTCTTAGGTAATAATTACTTACATTAAGTAATCATATGCCACATACATCAATCAATAATGTCAGTTAATTATTTAAATTATTTCCAGTTCTAATGTATAAAATTTAGCAGACATTAATCCCTCATCATTGTCAGAGCTTTCAGATAAATTCAATTTCCTCAACTCAGAGATTTTCATTTTTATTTTTGTTCTCCTTGCTACCGTGTTTTCCCGAAAATAAGACCTAGCCAGACAATCAGCACTAATGTGCTTTTTGGAGCAAAAATTAATATAAGACCTGGTCTTATTTTACTATAAGACCTTTTTAATAGTCCTGGTCTTATTGTACTATAAGACCTTTTACTATAAAACCTATTTTACTATCTTATATTACATAAGACCCAGTCTTATATTAATTTTTGTTCCAAAAGATGCATTACAGTTGATTGTCCGGCTAGGTCTTATTTTTGGGGAAACACGGTATTTCAACTTAGACTTTTATATTGATTGTGTTTGCAGCATAAAATAAAATCTATTTCTCAAATTAAAGTTATAGTTACATACTAAAGTATAATAGCAATGTCTAAATCAGCTTTTCTAATTTTTCTCCTGTTATAGTAATGATCTAGATTTTTTCACTTATTTATTCTATACCAGGCCAGTTTGGACTTGTCACCTTGTTGAGTTGGCTTTACTCTTGCTACATTGATAGAGGAGTTAGAAACAGAGCATGACAAATGAGACTTAATTGCTTTTTTCTATCTTCTTTCAGCGATGATTCAATTATTCTTGACAAACAGCTCTTGAAGACCTACTATGAAGAAAATTTCCATAGGTTCACAAAAGAACAATGCAGCCTTATCTTAGCATTTTTAATTTTTTTTTTCTGTTCCAACCAATTTCCAGAACTGATTTTCTTTTTTTCAGTAATAGGATTCAAATTCTCCCAGCATTACTACATAGACATGAAAATTTTTGTTAGATTTTCTTAAGGTCAACACAGATATTTTTAACCCTCATTTTGTGCAGAGGGAAAACAAGCTTATTCAAATGATATCTGTGCAGTTGTAACTGAAATGATTCCAGGAAATTATAAATTCCTTGAATGTGTACTGTGGAATGGTGTCTGCTAAGTAAAGTTATTGAATTAAATAAAAATATATCCTTGATTGTTCTTATTTAGAAAAAAAAAATGAGGTAATGAGAAAATGCAAAGCATTGGTCTGCTAAACCAGACTCACAGATATAAGAGATTTTACACAGTATCACACCTTACTACTAATTTCAAGGACACAAGGAACCATGAGGCAGAGATGAAGTGAATAGTACTGGATTGCCAATACAGCTTTCAAGGCACTGTTTTGTGCTCTATCAGGACATCGCCTAGCTAAATCTCATTTAGCAAATGAGTTCTCTTAAGGACTGTCTACACTTAAGCAAAATAAGATATTTTTGATGATGAAATATTATATTCATTTCTATGGATTCTGTAACAAATCACCACAAACTTAGAGGCTTACAGTGGCACAACTTTATCATCTTACATAAAGGTAAGAAGTCTAATATGGGTCTCACTGAGCTAAAATTAAGGTGTTGGCAGGACTGCATCCCTTTCTAGAGTCTCTAAGGAAAAATCCATATCCTTGCTTTTTCCAGGTTCTGGAGGTCTGCAGCATTCCTTGGTTTGTGACTTTCCTCCTCTAGCTTCAAACCCAGGAAAAGTGGGTTGAGTCCTTCTCACACTGTATCACTCTCACCTTCTCTTCCACTTTTAAGGATCTTTGTGATTACACTGGGTATATACAGATGATCCAGGATAGTTTCCCCATTTTAAGGTCAGGTGATTAGGAACTATAAAGCCATCTGGAACCTTTATTCCTCATTGCCATGTGAGGTAATATATTCACAGATTCCAGGAATTAGTACATGGATGTCTTCTTTTTTTTTGGGCGGGGCATTATTTAGCCTATGTCCACCTTCTCCATTTTATGCTCTGATACTGATAAAATAGATGATATATTCAATAAATCCATAGATCCCAAGCTTGTTTACCATAATCAAATCAACACAGACCAAATACGTTCTACTAAAATCATTTCAGAGTTAGTGACTCTTTCATTAGCAAATACCACTAGCATGTTGCCAGGCAACTTGAACAGGTTGAATTTTCCTTTTTCTTTCCTGAGATAATCTCAGGGAGAGAATGGATTGTAGACCTTTTGCTAATGCTATCTAAAATGATATAATATGTAATTTAAAGTCTTGGTTTAAGTGACTCTATATCAAATCAGATATACATTAACTTTTGTAATATCTAATACACTACAGCTATATCAATCAATAGTTGAATAATGAAAGCATGAACTTCATATGCAATTAAATTTTACTCTTCATATACAAGAAGTAGTCAGCAGCTGACCCTTTTAACTATAGAAATTATATATAGGGAGAGAGAGAGAATATAATTTTTTAGAGTCGTGACCACATGATTCTGAATCTGACTAAAGAATGTAATGACTCTGAGCTCTACTTCTTTTGAAGATTATGGAGTTGGTTCTATCTACGGGCTTATACCTTAAGGGAATCTATTGCCAAATAGTCATGTGAGAGAGTATTGTCATTTATAATATTATATATATATATTACATATATTATATCCCATTTTATCCCAGGACAGGATTTAAACAATTTTAAACATGTAAATATTTCTTAACCTTAAATTTTAGTATCTCAATTTATTTTTTTAAATTAGAAAAAGGAAAATTTGAGGCCAGTTTTATTTAACTTCATTCAATAAATAATATGCCATTCTGTCTTTTAACTGCATAGACGCAAATCGTATTTTCAAAGATAATGAGTAAGAGTCACAAAGGTGGTTATCCTCAATTTCAATTGGCAAAAAAAAAAAGTCAGGTGATCAAAAAGAAGCTGAACTCATTTACAATGATGAATAAACTCATAACAATGATCATTTCTGAATTTCCACATTCTATTTTACAACATTTGAGAAATAATAATGATGACTGCCATATGCTTACTATGACAGGCTTTTACAGGTATTACTTCTTATGCTTAGAGACCATTAAAATTATTCTGAACTAAGAATTAATATGTAATGCCAGAGCTTAAATTATTTTTAATTTTTTTATTGAAGTATAGTTGTCATACAACATTATATTAGTTTCAGGTGTATAACACAGTGATTCAACGTTTGTATTCCTTATAATGTGATCACCACGGTAAGTCTAGTAACCATCTGTCACCATGAAAAGTTACTACAATATAATTGACTATATTTCCTGTGCTGCATACTACATTCCTGTGGCTTATTTATTTTTAAGTGCAAGTTTTTACATCTTATTTCCCTTCTTCTGTATACCTATCCCCCCAGCTGCTTCCCTCTGGAAACCATCATTTTATTCTCTGTATCTTTGAGTCTGTTTCTGTTTCTGTTTTATTTTTTTCTAGATTCTATATGTAACTGAAATTATATGGTATTTATCTTTCTCTGACTGACTGACTGACTGACTGACTTATTTCACTTAACACACTGAACACACTCATAATACTCTCTAGGTCCATCTATGTTGGGCAAATCTCGCAAATGGCATTATTTCATTCTTTTTTATTGCTGAATAATATTATATATTATTAATTATATATATTATATATTACTAATATATATTATATATATTATATATTTTATATATATATATTTACTTTATATACATTTATTATAGTTTTTATATATATTTATATATTATATATATTTATTTTACATATATATTTTATATATTATATATTATATTTTATATATATTTTATATATATTTTATGTATTATATATTATATATGTCTTCTTTATTCATCTATTGATGAACACTTACATTGCTTTTGTATTTGGCTATTGTAAGTGTGGCTGCAATGAGCGTAAAAGTGCCGATATCTTTTTGAATTAGTGTTTTCATTTTCTTTGAATAAATACCCCAAAGTGGAATTTCTGGATTATATGGTAGTTCTTGTTATAATTTTTTGAGCAAACTCCTTACTGTTTTCCACAGTGGATGCACCAATTTGCAATCCCACCAGCAGTGCACTCTTTTCTCCAATATCTTCGCCAATAGTTGTTGTTTGTTGATTTATTGATGGCAGCCTTTCTGACAGATGTGAAGTGACATATCAGTGTGATTTTCATTTGCATTTCCCTGAAAATTAGTGATGTTGAGCATTTTTATTATTTGTCTGTTATCTTTGGAGAAATGTCTTTTCAAGTCCTCTGTCAATTTTTTAATTGGATTGTTTGTTTTTTTGTAATTGAGTTATGAGTTCCATATATATTTTGGATATTAACTCCTTATCGGCTATATCATTTGCAAGTATCTTCTCTTACTCATTTTGTTGATGGTTTTCTTCACTGTGCAGAAGCTTTTAAATTTGAGGTAGTCTCATTTGTTTCGTTTTCCTTTTGTTGCCCTTGCCTAAGGAAATATGTCCAAAAGGGTGTTGCTTAGACTGATGTCAAAGTGTTTACTGCCCACATTGTCTTCTAGGAGTTTTATGGTCTTCTAGGAGTTTTATGGTTTCTAAGGAAATATGTCCAAAAGGGTGTTGCTTAGACTGATGTCAAAGTGTTTACTGCCCACATTGTATTCTAGGAGTTTTACGGTTTATGGTGTTGCTTAGACTGATGTCAAAGTGTTTACTGCCCACATTGTCTTCTAGGAGTTTTATGGTTAAATCCATAGATTTAAGTTTTTAATCCATTTTTTCTTTTTTTTCCCTATATGGTATAACAAAATGGACTAGTTTCTTTTTTTTTCTTTTTTTTTTGCATATATCTGTCCAGTTTTCCCAACACCACATACTGAAGAAACTGTCCTTTTCCCAGTGTATAGTCTTGCTTCCTTTATCCTAGATTAATTGACAATATAAGCATGGGCTTATTTTGGGGTTCTCTATTCTGTTCCATTGATCTATGTTTCTGTTTTCTATGCCAGCACGATACTGTTTCATTATTATAGCTTTGTTGTACAGTTTGAAATCAGAGAATGTGAGGCTTCCAATTTTGTTTTTCTTTCTCAAGATTGCTATGGCTGTTCAGGTTCTTTTGTGAGTCCATATAAACTTGAGGATTAATTTTTTCTAGTACTGAGAAAATGCCATTTGTATTTTTATAGGGATTGCATTGAATTTATAGATTGCTTTGGGTAGTATGGGCATTTTAGTGATATCAGTCCTTCCATTCCATGAGTACAGTATATTCTTCCACTTATTCATGTCCTTTTCAATTTCTTTCTTCAATGTCTTATAGTTTTTAACATGCAGATCTTTCACCTTGGTTAAATTTATTTCTACATAATATTTTAAGCAATTGTAAATGGGATTGTTTTCTGCATTATTTCTTCTGATAGTTTATTAGTGTATAGAAAAATAACAGATTTCTATATATTAATTTTATATCTTGCAGCTTTACTAAATTTATTTGTTTGAGTTCTATGATATTTTTCATGGATTCTAGGGTTTTCTATACGTGTATATAGCATCATGCCATTGGCAAATATTGACAGTTTGACTTCCTTCTTTCTAATAGAGTTTATATTCTTAACCACTGTAGCATACTGGCTACCATAGCTAGGAATGGAATTTTCTTATAGCTAAACATATTTTATAAGGATTTATAAAACTTTGGTGAGAGTCAGAGTTATGTGCTTTGGACATGTTCCCACATAGGTCCCATGAGTCTCTAAAGCTCATCTGACCAATCTTCCTTCTTTTTTTTCTCACTTAATGAAAGAAAAGTAAAAAATGATGGCAATAGATAACTGGTTGGATTAAAAAGGTCCAAAACTAAAGAAAACCAAAATTATAAACCACTTATTCCAATGGTAAAGGTTGAAAACATAATTTATACCACATATGAACCAATCATTTAAATCCTATGACAGTAATATGTGGCTTAAAGTTATCCACTCAAATCACTGTGGATAATTAACCTATGGGCAAACTATGTGCCAATGTTATCTTGAACACTATGTCTTCTTGGAAGTATAAGTGTGGTGTCTGAGTAATGCTGAACTAACACTTCATCCTCCTAATTAGTCCATTGAATATCGGGTAATAATTTGTATTAGTTGATGAAAACCTCTGTAAAATGAGGTGGGTTCTACGTTGTATTACAGCTCCAGTTCTTATAACTTGGCAAGTTAGATTTTTATATAAAAAACATCACAATTGTTGGTATTAAAAATGTAGACTACAAAAATTAGCATTTTTATTATATATCATGGTATAAAATTTTAGATGATTAAATAATCAGATACTGAAGTACAAGTAAACAAATATTAAATGAGCTGTGAAATCCAAAGCTATGTGTATTTACTTATAAAATTGAATATGTAGGTAAGTGTGTGTGTGTGTGTGTGTGTGTGTGTGTGTGTGTGTGTGAATCCTAAGGCTGTAATACTATTATTGCATATTTTTCTAATTAAATATCCAGCTGTTGCCTTTTTATTTATCTTTGTTGAGCTTCCTGGGCATGAAACTACAATAATACTAAATTAGATCAATACATCTTAGCAAGATTCAGTTAGCAACAGGCTTAGAAAGGAATTGTATTTTAGTTATTGATTTCATAATTCTTCTAAGTTCTTAGTTGAAACAAACACATATTTGACGATAGCTGGTGATATATCTATATTATTTCTTAAAACAATGCAACCAAATAAAAGTATGCTATTCATTTTAATGAAATGAATTTAATTTTCATGAAAACGTGCCAGACTTTAAAGTAAAAGCTAACCTAATATATCAAGACTATGTGTACAAGGAATTTAAATGATGTAAATTTTTTCTGATTATGAAAGTAAATTATATTTTGACAGCATTTGAAAACATAAAAATTTCAAATGTTATAAAAACAATTTTTAAAAATTTATATAGCCACAGTATTTTGCACTAGAAAAGGAAAATTTGACTTACATAAATTTATTTCATTGGATTGGGCCTCAGTTAAAAATGCCTTGAAAGGAGCCAGCATTGATATTAATGACAAATCAACTAATATTATTTAAGCCGTATCAAGTATTTTCATAACATTGTATAAATACAAAATAAAAATATTTTAAAAATTAAAAATAACTCATAATAAGAACAAATATGTACATTAAAGATTACTTGCATAGCTAGACACCTACTGAAAACTCTAGTCAGTTAAGGAGCTAAATAAACACTTATACATTTTTGAATAAAAAGTTATTTCTAGAATGTATGGGTAAATGACGATGTTTCCAAATAATTTAAAAGTTGAATGCAATCTTTAAATTTCAGAGTAAAAGTGATTCTTGATTATATAATTTGCTAAAATTAAAATCAGAGTTATGTTTAGACCAGGTGTCAGTAAGCAAAAGTAGGCGACTTTATCTTTAGTAACTGTAGATTCCTCATCACTTTCCACTTTGATCTTCTTTCCTTAGTTCTTCAGTGCTTATTGACAACATTCACCAGCTTACCTTGGTGTGGCCAAGGGTAGTTTAGTGCCAGTATCCATTCAAACTGATGAAAAACCATGACAAACTACTTATTAAATATTTTGAATATCACTATTTCCATTGTTCCTAGAAGCTTCTCTGATACCCATTTACAAAAGCAATTCGCATAAAATATCATCCTGACATCTAAATGAAAGCTAAGGTTTAATCTATTATGTCTCCCCTGATGTTTCAGTTTAAATATAGGCCATGCATCATTTAAATCAAAGGGAGCCTCAATCTCTTTGTTTCATGTTTTCAAAAGAGACTCCTAAGTGACTTCACCCTGCTCTTGGTTTCACTCCACCCTGGACAAAGAGGACTTACTCCTCTAATTGGTAGATTTGGGACAAGGAATCAGATATGCTCACTTCAGCCTTTCCTCTTCTCTATTTGATGAATCTACTATTCTTTTGGCTCAATGGTGTTCATCTCTGTACCAGAAATTTTCCTGGATTATAGAATGGTCTCAATACACGTATTTGTTAAACGAACAACAAAGACTCTGTTGTGTAAATTTCATTCCATGAGTCAAATATTAGCATGCCCATTTGGTCAAAGGTCTAAATCCACATTCTGCACAGTTTGTAATATTCAAGTAAATAATTTTATACCCATCTTTTCAACTCTAATAGGCTTAGAATTAAGACAGGGATAATGATGATTATACGCTGGGTACCCTGAAAGCCATAACATAGAATTGAGAGAAAAATGCAATGAGACAGAGTTCATGTCAACATAATAGAATGTTTTGTTGTTGTTGTTGTTTGTTTGTTTCTTTGTTTGTTTTAATAAAGGTGCTTCGGAAATAGAGTGTGTTGCCTTGCATGTATCCAACCTCAATGGGAAAATTTTAACAGAGAATAGGTATTTAAATGAAAGGATGTAGTGGAGATGATTCCGGCACCAGATGTAGAATTGGTGTAGATATATCACTCAGTGCTAAGTCACAAAAACAGGAACCACTTCGGTTATTTCAAGTAGAGAAGGATTTAATGCCTACAGAATTGTTGGATGGTCAAAAGAAGCAAAGCAAAAAAGGGGGAAATATTAGAAAAGTGAAAAGAGGAAAGGAATGTTACTTGAAAATCAGTGTTCTCTTTCTAACCATGGACTGCACACAGGAACCAGTCCATCAGCTGATCTGGGGGCACAGATGCTATAGTTGCTTTGACTACTGATGCGCAAAAATTCCAGGAACATGAATTCCACTGACATTGCTGAAATTCCCATTGATATGTTGGTGACCCTGCCATTTCATTCTTCATTGTAATTTATAAGCAATGAGTAGTCTAAATTATGTTGAGAAGTATGTTTTGGGGAATCTTCTATGTTTTGCTTGAGATGTCATTCTGAGTGTTATTTGCAGAAACATTCAATGGCCTTGATTTTTTCTGGTTTCCTTTTCACTACAATACATATTGTCTTCTTCCCAACTCCATTCCACTAGGTAACTGATAAATACTTGTATAATATTAATATCAACAGAAGTAACATAGACCATTCTTGGAGTCTACACAGGGAAATGGATATTGAAGCCAAACTGTGTAAGTTCCAAACACAACTCCACACTTACTACTTGTATGACCTTGCATATGTTATTTAAAGTTATTTTTGCTTCCTGTGTAAAACAGAGTGATTTAGAATTTACCTTTCTAGATTGCTGTCAGGATTAAATTAATTGATAATATGTTAGGTACTTAAAACATTCAATATGCAACATTCTTTGTGTTGACTTTATTTTCTCCATTATCCCCAGTACATAATTTCTAATCAATGGGTAAGTACTTCATTTTGACAGAGGAACTATTATTTTGTATGGCAGTTCGCTTCATTTTAGACAACTAAACTTGAAAAATCTTTTCTGTATACTTATTCACATTGGATACCCTGTGATATCTAGCCACCATTCCTATTTCCATACTTGAAGCTACCTAGAATTAGTGTGCCACACTCACTTTCCTAGATTGGGAGTGAACTAGCTTCCTTCCTCCAAATGCTTCTATTTTTTGCATTGTTAATAATACAGTTATTGAATAATCCTCGTATCATATATTTTTTAGACTAATTACCTGTCTTTAGATCTATTTCCATTTGCCAATAACAATTCTAACATTCAGACAACATCTGCATTTTTATCTCCAAAGAAGTGTATACTGGGGAACTCTAAAATAGTCAGGCTGATAAAATTGGACGGAGGGGCCTTCCACCACTCATTAGTCATCTGCTTAAGCAATATGTTTGTGTATGAACCGGTCACCATCAAATTATTTCTTTAGAGGAAATTCTTAAAAAGATCTCCCTTACTTGGAGTAGTAAAGTGAATGGAGATAATCCCCGAAGAAAGGGAGAAAGGTATCATATCAGCCTTCCCCATTATTACCCACTGCCACCTCTTCATAATTCATGTTCAGCAAATTTTAAGCCATAAAGTTTAAAAACTTATTCTGCTGTGAAAGAAACAATATTCTTAGAGATTAAGCACTGCATAGTAATTTCACATTAAAATTACAATAATGTGTATTAATTTAGCATAATGACTTGACAAGGTCAGATATTTTTAATGTTCTTTACATAGTCTCTCTCTCTCTCTCTCTCTCTCTCTCTCTCTCTCTCTCTCTCTCTCTCTCTCAGAATGGTAACCTATAATTTAAAACTTAAAATACATCAACTCTTTTTGTTAAAGAGTTGTTAAGTATTGTTAAAACTTAAAATACATTCTAGACCCTTGTATTTTACAATAGTGAGCTTAAAAAACAACAACAACAACAACAACAACAACATGGTTTGTAAGTCAACATTCCCAGACTGAAATGATATGTTCTGAAATAAATATAAAAAATTAAATTATGAAATTTCTGAAAGGTAAACCTTTGCTAATAGTTGAATTATTTCACTATATTTTATAAAATTATATATAGTACCTAAAGAGCATTTAGAGAAAATATTAATAGTAAAACCAGTCTTTACTATGAAGAAGTCATTAGCTAATTACCTATTATTTTAAGAAAAAAGACAGTGGTAGGTGCAGTCAACTTTATATGAGAGATTTTCTTCACTTGTGATTCTTGGAGAGCTCATTCTTTCAGGCCACAAGGTAAACTGTTATATGCACTACAAGCCAAGATTCAGGTTTAACTTAAACCTGCAGGATCCACATAACAATTTATCCCCTTGACAAATCTTTTCTGCTGATTAAACAATGGAATTTTATGGCCCATCTCTTGAATAATATATTTGATCTTGTTTTATGCATACCTGTCTTAAGTTCTGAACCAATAAAACTGAAAGCTGACTATATTTTCTTGTCAAATTTTTGGAGTATGCATTTTACTAATGGGATTTGTTGATTTATTGCTAACTTTGTACTTCAGCCACTTTGGGTTTTAAAATTACTACAACCTAAAAGTAAATTGTATGAGCTTGAAAAAAGTTCTTGAAGTATGTTTAACCACAACATTAACTTCATAGAAATGAAACAAGCAATAGAAAATGACAAATATTCTCTTCTTCTTAATCTCTACAATAAAATTATTCAAAGTACAGCTGTTTGAGCAGAAAAACAGATCTTAGACCCTAGCAATGATTTCTAAATTTTCTCAGATTATAGAGTCAGTTTTACAATTAATTTTCTATCAGAATATTAAATTAATGGTAATCAATTTATCAACATTATATGAATTGTGAAGTGTAACTACAGTTATTATATAATTAATAGTCTATAACTAATTACCAAAGAGGAAATTTAAAAAACCCCAAAGCCTACAGAAAATAATTATAAAACTCAAACTCTCATAACAGGCAATTGGAAATCTTCACTTTTTGAATCTTTATAAGGAGGAAAAGACATCTTCACAATTTTCTCCCAAAATTTTATTCTGTAATTCCTAGCTAGACTGGAAAACAAAGACAGTTGACTGATTTTCCATTTTAGGCTTCTATTATGCAGTGGGCATTTTGTATACATTATTACCTTATTTAATAACACGTTTGTTTTGTTGGAACTTTTCTACTTAGTAGTTTGACGTACACACTCCTTTGAGAATGTAAATCTATTTTATCAAAAGTAAAGAAAAACAAGACATTTCCATGTTTGGAAACCTCAAGTGTGTCTGTTTTAGAAAACACTTGTGATACTGTCATCCCAAACTTAGCACTGTACCTGGCGAAAAGAATGGCTGTTCCCAAAAACCAATTAAACTTTCCTGTCCAGTTGACGAAAAAACGCTATAACCAGAGTTCAGAGATAGAAACCACACTTTGAAGTTATGTAAACTAATACTATCTCTTTAACTAAAAATCGTTTTATAATTTGGTTATTCTCTATAACTAACATGAATTCACAGTTACACCTCCTGAATGAATTACTGAATTTCTTCCATACAAACCGTGCAAAGCAACATTATTTCATTGTTGGAATGTTAGAAATAAGCATAGAGAAATAAGCATAATGTTTGTTTGTTTGCTGCTATAGGAAATAGAGCAGCAAACAAACAAACATTAAGAAAAAATAGAAAAAACAAAACAATGAAACACTGGAGAAAGCAGCTTGGTCAAGACAGCATAACAGGAAACAGATTCTATGGTCCGGCCTTGACCTGTGTTTGTCTAGGAACCCATGCTGTGCACCATATTGAGATCAAATTCTATTAGCATCAAAAGAGCTAAGGAAATTATATAAAGAATGGAGAAGTTTATTATGAAGTGCCAGTATTTACAGCTTCCAAAAGTCTTTTATTAGAGAAGGAATCACCCAATAGGTATCCTAATTTCTTCACTTGAAAGGTCAAGTTCCAAAGAAAGTGGAGAATCACTTTTCAAACTTGTGGTATTCAAGTACATCTTGAGCTCTTGTTTTCCAATTCTAACCAAGATTCACAGGGAATCATTATTATTTGGGGAAAATAAATTGATACAGAGGGTACTTTGGTGGGGCA
This sequence comes from Rhinolophus hipposideros, assembly GCF_964194185.1. Classification (NCBI taxonomy): domain Eukaryota; kingdom Metazoa; phylum Chordata; class Mammalia; order Chiroptera; family Rhinolophidae; genus Rhinolophus; species Rhinolophus hipposideros. Next base: position 35,290,602 of record NC_138050.1, on the reverse strand, counting down.
TGAGGGGAAGAGGAAGGAAAAAAGAAACAGGCAGAGAGCTACCAAGTTTCATATCTGAAACTTTTCATATTGAATAGTCAAGCCACACTGATACTAAATGTATTTCAGGACCAACATATTTGGTTTAAAGAGGGAACAGATAACCTGGAGAATGCTCGTGTTGCTGAATAAGGAGATGGGTGCTTTTTGTAAAGCCAGAGGCACACACAATACTGAAGTCATTTCAGGAATAAAGAAAATCCAACTCCTTGAATTCTATACATTGCAGTTGGCATTAAAGCTTGTGATATGGTCCAAAATGTATTTTATGTAAGGATGAGAAAGTAAGATATTTAGCCCTCCTTTGCAAAATCCAACATAAATGGTTGTCCAATATAAAGATCTCTGCCAGAAAGCTGACCAAGGTTGCCTTTGCTTCATTTTCACAAATTTGGAATAGAGTAAGATGAATTTGTCCTCAAATTACAAACCTCTTTGTTTTGGCACTATAAATGAATTTGTGAGAAGTAGAGATGTAATTGCGAAAACAACAAAGAAAGCAAAGGTTAAAACAAATGCTGATTGCAAGCAGAGAAATAAAATAGGTAAACCAACCAACATTATAATTTATTATTCACATTTAAAAAAATCCAAAGATAGGAAAGGTAAAAATTAAGTCCTAAATACTGGATATACATCAGGCAAAGAGTTTTGAAAACCGCATATAAAATAGTCTTCCAAAATGGTCTCCTTCTCCTTTGTCACTGCTTTACCCTCAGCATTATTTCCCTTTACATTTTAGGAAAATTATTAAGTTTAAAAACTTCTAGTTCTCTTGGCAATAATCACTTAACCCTTTGTCTTCTGCATTTGGCTAGGTCTTTGTGGCAGCTGTCAATTAAAGTGACCAACATGCTTCTAATTTTTCAATTCTCTAAACTTGTAAGACTAGGAAAATTGATTATCTAATATTCTCATCAAAGTTTCTGTCCAGGTTATTTTTGACACATAGAAAATCCCTACTCTCTATAATCAAGCCAATGTTTGTCCTGCAGGTTTTCCTGACTAACCCAGCCTTTTATTCTATTCACAAACTCCCTCATAACCAAACACAAATTTTAGATGATTTAATATATTTCTGATCATTAACTTTTACTTTATTTAATTTACATTAATTATCTATTAGCAAAGGGGAAACCGTTTGATTTTCCTACTTGGCTCTTTCATTTTAGTACCTCCTTTCATATATCCAACGCCAGCCCAGTCGGTAGCACTCAGCTTTTGCCCTCTCAGCTCTCTATGCAAAGTTTATAGCAGAAGACTGAGCCCTGTGTGTGCAAATTAATTATTACATTGATGATACACCTGCTATATGTGCTGCTCATTTGCCAGTTTCTTTTAAAACGAGGTTGTTCATGACCATTCCAATGATGTTTGGGAAACGCTCTTCAGAAAGTGGGTCCATGCTCTTCAGAATGATGATCTAGTAACTTGTTTCCCCCCTTGTCTTTGTTATTACTAAAGGCTCATAGTCTTACTGTTTGTTATTTTTCAGTTTCATTTGTTGCAGTTCTCATTAATTTGTTCAAATAAATATTTTTGGAGTACTTATTATGTGGCAGGCCTACAATGGTCAAAAGGAATATGTTTAGCAAAACAGTTCTAATCCCTATGGCATATTTAACCTAGTAGGGGAGACAGATTAGTTAGATTATTACAGATGAGTACATGGTTATAGCTGTACTGGGTAATATTAAAGGAAAAGTACAGGTGTTGAGAGAGTAGGGAGATCAGAGTTAATTGGGTGGACAGACAATGCTTTAAGTTATTCTCTGAAGAACAGCCAGGCAGGGGTGGTAGTGCAGAGAAATAGAGGATGACAGGAAGAGGAAAATGCAAATTGAAGGGTTCTGAGTTAGAAAAAATTATCATGAAGGAACTGAAAGAACACAGGTGTGGCCCAGTGTATGGAGCAAAGGGGAAGTTAGTAGAGCTTGAAGCTGGGGGTCCCTGGTGGAGCAGATCCACACATCATGTTAGAGCTGATCTTAAAACTCACCGTCTTCTCAGAGTAGTGGGAGGGCATTGAAGGGAAATTACTCTGCCTTGATCTGTATCTTCAAAATATCACTTGGCTTCAATGAAGAGAGAATACCGGAAGGGAGTAAAAGTAAAGTTGGGGAATTACTTTGGGTGATACTTCTTTTGTCCAAGTGAGAGGTGATAGTAGTTTGGAGTAGAATATTATAAGTGATAGGCAGTGTATGCATTTGAGAGATACTTAGAATGAAATTTATCGTACTTAAAAATAGTTTGTATATTGAGGAGTGAGAAAGAAGTGAAATGGCTGGTGGTAAGAGTGGTGGTTAAAAGAGTTGTCCCAGGTCTGACTGCTAATGACATAGCTATAATGTAGGTGCCCACTGGTCTGCACTTGACGGCCAGATCTTAGATTCAGAGACAGCACTTTACTTCTTACTCCTCTTTTGGGGGTTGGAAGAAGAATAGATGTACTTTCTACTTGATTCTATTTACTGAATTCATACATTCCATGTACTTTCATGAACCAGGTATTATGCACAGTACTTGGTTGTAGCTCAGTGGCCAATCCAGAAAGAGGACAGTTAATGAGTCTGTAATTGTAGTTCAGTGGGGTAAGTGCTATGAGTGGTGCATGGAGGGAGATAATGACTCAGTCTGGAAGGTCCAATAGGGCTTCCTGAAGAAGCTGGCAGCAGAGCTGAATGTGCAGGATAATCAGTAGGAATTTGCCAGGAAACAAGTGGAAAGAAAAGGCCACAAGCTGGAAAAGCACATGCAGAAAAGTCAGATACTAGATTCTGACTGAGCCTTCCAAAGAAAAGTTTCTGTGGGTCCAGAGATGAAAAGCTTGGGCAAAAGAAGTAAGAAAAACCATTATTTCTTTCTCATTATTATTATTATTATTATTATTATTATTATTTCTTTCTCATTATTATTTCATTTGTTGGAAAGAAATTGTCCAATTGGCACAAACTGAACAGCTGATGTCACATTTTGGAGCCGTTGAATGCTGCCTTGTACTGCTTGGTACATATTTGTGTAAATTGTTTCTCCAAGCACATTCTGAGCAGGTTAAGGAGAGATTCATAATGCATAAATTTGTGTGACAGAGCCTAAACTGGCTCTGAGATCATCATAAATTCTCCATAATAGTTATTAATTGGCAGATAGAAGTAAAATTTCTTGGAAAAAATACCTCAGGTCATTCAAAGCAAGTATGACTGAAAATGTGACATTTTTTTGGACTAACTATAAATTGTGTATATAATACTTCTTATATTGATTATTACTGATGATCAAAATTCTTTAAATTTTCAAATGGAAGATGAAAGAAAAATTTAAATTTATAATTGTGCATATTATAGCTGTTATGTGCACTTTTGAGGAAGCAAACTAGACTTCATAGTGATAAATGAATATTCACGTGTCTTATATTTCATTGGCAAGAAAGTACCTATTTTGAAACACATCAAAGGAACTTTCAGATTTAGTTTCATATTCCATTTTCTTCTCTTTAGCTTCTAACTGCTCTGTTTAGAGACAAACTTATTCTTAGGATTTATTTTTAAAAAATTAGAGAATGTGCCTAACTTTTAAGGTATTTTATAGTATAGGAATTTTGGACTTTGTGAAATGGTTTGAGAACTGACTGAATTGACAGATATAAACTTGAATTGTGTCCCAGTGTTCAAGGAGCTAACAAAGTCTGCCTAGAGCAGTTTGAATGTGTTTTCATTGTTAAGATTTGTCAAACTAATACATATGGGTGACATGAGGGTATTATAACTTAAAAAACTAGAGGTAAACGCAAGACTTCAAATCCAAATTTTTAAACACTGACCTAGACTGTCTTGAAGTAAATATTGGCTGGCTTACTGATGACTTACAGTTCCTGCTATGACCTTATATAATCTATGCATTTTTGTTTCTGGTTTGCATCTGGTAATCATCTGTAATCACCTTGCTTCCCAGTAGGGGAGGATTCACTTCTGTTGCTGTTTTGCTGTTTTGCAAATTACATTGCTGTGCCTTTAAGTTACTTGTAATTCTTCTATTCCTTAACTTCAAAAGTATTGCTTAACATACAGCAACAGTGGTTTTGAAAATCAAACTACATGTGAAGGTCAGAAAAGGTACTGTTTAAAAGCCATCAAAAGCTGTTCTGAAATTTTGTGTATGTGCTGTGTATATCTTTATACATAGCAATGCATCCACTACAATAAATATAAGCTGACTTCTCTATTAACAAAAAAACACTGAATGTCTAATGTTTGAAAATAGCCTTCAAGAAATATTCCCATTAGAATTGATGAGGAAACAGCGATCCAAGCAACAACACTGACTAAAGGAAGCACCAGGGAGGTCCAGCACCATGCTGGAAACCCAAACTGATGGCTCTCAGCAAACGATCCACAGTATATCCTGCAATTTGTATTTCATATGTGGGCAGGGACTGTGTTAGGCATGTTTATCTTTTGTATCCTGAATGCCTGACACAGAGTAAGATCTTATATTTATTTTTAAAGCTTCCACATATGTTGAATTAACTAGCCGGCAACTCCATCGAGATTTTTGATTTACTTAAATAGTGCATTTATGACCTTTATTTATAAGAAATGACGCCCTTGGTAATTCCTATTATTCATTTTTGAGGATATTGGTGAATTATTATTTGATAATAATTTCATATGATTGGTTGGTGATAAATACTATAAAGAATTAGCAGTATATCATTTTCTAGACCTAATAATTTTCTGTTGCAGATTACAAATTCCTAAAGAAAAAAATGTTTGTCAGGCACAAGATATTTTCATGCCCTTCCTTGTTTATTTTGGGGGAAAAAACACACACAAAAAATAGCAGTGTTTCTTCATGATTTTTAACAAAATTATAAGCCCAAATAACAGGGATCATGAGACTTGAGGCCAGTTTCTCATCCAATCATTTAATACCTAAAATATATATATATATATTTTAATGTCAAATCTACATTCAACTATAGAGGGCAGTGAAGTAGGTATCCTTATGAGTAATACATGACATGACATAAACATGATCGAATCAATGCTGGATAAAAGGAATTAATTGTAAAATTAAACAAATTTTTACTTTAAATTTCTAAGATGAAAGACAAAATCTCAAATTGTAATTTTTTTTTTTCAGGAGAATTCTTTAATGATGAATATACATGCAATATATTATATGAGAATCTGTCAGCTTCTGGCTTTCACAGAAATAAGCTAATATAGGGAACTCGTAAGCAATATTTCCTTCTGTTTCTCCTTTAAGAGGAATACTGAGAACTCAAAGAGGAACCAGAAGAGTGTTAAAGGTGAAGGAAGGGCTATGAATTATGTTAAATCCCTGAATTATTTAAAGTAGAAAAGAGCGTGATATCCAAGTAAATTAGATATCCTATTATTGGGTCCATCTATTTTCATTTTAGAAGAATAAGTGAACAAATAATAGAAAGGAAAATTACAACTGTTCTTGTATGTGATATTTACATATCACATTACAAAGCATTCCCAAACAGAAAATACTTGCACTACCCTGTGATGGTTAATTTTATGTGTCAATTTGACTGGGCCATGGGATGTCCAGATATTTGGTCACACATTATTCTGGGTGTCGCTGTGAGGGTGTTTTTGAGTAAGATTCACATTTAAATCAGCATTCTGAGTGAAGTAGATTGACCTCCATAATGTGGGTGAGACCCATCTTGTCAGTGAAAACTTTAACAGAACAAAAGGCTAAACCCCTTTCCCCACCAATAGGAGAGAATTCTGCTGCCTGACACATTGCCTTCCAATCAGGATGTCAGCTCTTTCTGAATTTGGAATGGCCAGCCAAAATCTCTTGAGTCAGTTCCTTTGAATAAATTTCTGTTTCTCTGTCTCTTTCTGACTTTCTCTTTCTGTCTCTTTCTCCATAGATTGATATAGGTTAGATAGATGATACATCATAGATAAAGATATAGAGATGATATAGAGAAATAAATGATATAGATATATAGATATATTATATAGAGAGATAGAGATAGAGATAGAGATAGAGATAGATAGATAGATAGATAGATAGATAGATAGATAGATAGATAGATAGATATAGATATATAGATATCTGTTTCTCTGGGGCACCCTGTCTAACACACATCCTAAAACAGTATTCTCAATACCAACAAGCCCACACTGCAGTCTGGTAATACTTTGTGTCTTCCTAGTCTAGTCAGTAACTTCAACCATTTTTCATAACATTTTTCAGAAGAGGTAGAGAAGACTTAAGTATTGCCGCAGTTTTTTGCAGCAATACTTAAGTCTTCTCCTCTACCTCTTCTCTTCACTATCACTAATCTCCCATCGTATAGAGAAAGCAAATGTCATGCAGTAAGAAATCACTCAACTTTTTAACTTTACATTCCTCTATGATTTCCTCATTTCTTTCTGTTATAACATAAAAAACCTACATGCTTTCCGCCCAAGGGCGATCTGCCCACTAGTATTCTAATGCAATTCCTTCTCCTGTATTTACCTGGTTGATGTATTTGTCATTTTTTCTCTCCTCTTTGTTTTTATTTCCTTCTTAAGTCTTACAACCTTTTACAAAATCTAAATGTGTTCAATTCTCTCCTATCACAAAAATAAAACAAATGAATAAACAAATTAAAAAAACCTATCCCCTTTGCAGCTCCTTCTGCTCTGCTCAGTATTGCACCCCTCCCAACAGCCATGTAATCTGTAATCATTGTTTGCACTTGCTCTCTGGTTCTTTTCACGCTCAGCACTGAACCACGTGCTTAAGGTATTCAAAGCAAGGACTCAAAGACATCATACAAATAAAAGATAAAAGTTCAGCTTCACTTAATTTAGCCAGTATTTTACCGTCAGAAAATCTAAAAAGAAGCTATTTAAATTTTAGCATTTACTTTCGGTGTTTTGAAGGTAACATTTTGTATTGACTTTTATATGCATGTCACGGTGGCAACTTTTATTGTTTTGAGGCATAGGGCCATCAAAATTTCCCAAAAAGGCTTACCTATGTCCCATTCCCTCTGTGACCTATAGAATTCTGGGTTCTGTCCCCGAAGTTCTACTAAAATTGCTTTTACCAATAGGTACTCTTCTGTCAATATGAAACTTAATTTCTTGTTACCATCCCCCTTAAAATATTCTCTTCCACTGGCTTCTCTGAGGTGTCAATGTCCCATCTTTAGAGTTCCAGCATTTTCAGAGTTTAGGTCTCAGGAGTTTCTCCTCTTATTGTACTCTTATAAGCTCAGTGCACGTGATCTAATCCTATCTACTCCTACAGCTTCAAGTCCTTTCATTTGCTGATGTTTCCCAAATTGAAAACTTTAACCTACCTCTTTCTTCTGAACTATGGATTCATATATTCAAATTCTGTATCTCTCCACTGGAATATGTCAAAGAAGGTTCAAACTCATCTTGTAGAAAACTGGCTTTCTTATCTTTACCCTGACCTCCACTCCTGCTCCTACGTTCTCTAGCTCAGGAAACGGCATTGCCATTTGCACTGAGGTTCAGAATTGAATCCTTGGCATATCTATTTCCCCATGTACAATCAATACTCCATTGGTTCCTATAGATTCCACAATCTATAAGACTTCTAGAATCCTACCAATTTAATCTGCCTCCATAATTTCTTTGGTCTACTTTATATCAGTGATCTCTCACATAGGTTATTAAAATAACCTTTTAAATGAGTTTCTTATCTTCTTTTTTGCTCCTTTCTAATCCATTCTATATAATGCAATCAGAAGATAAATTAAATGTAAATTACAGCAGCTTTTTGTTTAGCATAAACATTTCAATGGCTCTTCATGGTGTTCAGGATAATATTGTATCTTCTTAGTATGGATTAGAATACCCTGAGTGAACTGAATTATTCTTGCCTCTTTGGTATCTCTTCTTACCTCTTCTACAATGCCTACATTCTGTCCTAGAACCATGTCAGATTACTTTCTATTCTTCAAAAGTGCAATTATTCTTGCATCTTTGGGCTGTTTGTACATAGTTTTGTTTTGTTTTGTTTTGTTTTCTCATTCAGCTAACTCCTGTTTCAAATCTCAACTTAGATTTTCACCTCCTACAAAAATTTTCCCCTAAGCCTCTAAATGGGGTTAGGCAGTCATAAACATGCTACTTTAGACAATTATTTGATGTAAGCCACATTGTATTTTTCATTTGTAAAATAAATGGTATTATTTTATCTACCTTACAGGGTTGTAAAAATTAAGAGAGATAATGCATGTAAAGTATTAGCGGATTGTATAGCTCATAATAAATATGTTTTCAATAAATATTATTTACTATGACGATGTTTTATATTTATCATGGCGATCATTAAGATAAACCATTTTATAGAATCTTTCCTACTATTAACAAAAAAAACTCTTACATTCCTTTGAATAATTAGAACAAAAGTTTTTAAGCTGGCTCTATATTTTTTTCCTCTTAGAATTGCTTGGAACTTTATTTCCTAAAAAAAGAAAATCACAAAATGGATACAGATAAGTTCTTGAATTCCATTGCTATCAAGTCAAATGTCTTTTCTAAACAGAATTAACATGGGTCCATGATATTTTTGTCAAAGGAGTGAGCAGATAAACTCTACTATCTAAAAGAGTACAGATCTCCTCCTGGTCTTTCAGAAGGTTATTTAATACTATATCAAATCTCCTTGTCTGTCACTTACATTCCATCTCTAAATGCCCACATTCATTTTCATTTAATCCTAACATACCATATTGCCTCACTGAGAGAAGCTTCTAGGTAGGGGACAAAAATAGCTAGAAGCAATGTATGAGATAGTTACTACAAATTTTCACGAGACATGGTTCTGTAAACAGTATCTTTAAGATTAGAAGATTTATTCTTCAATAGTAGTTTAGACTAGAGCATAGCTCCTAATCCTTTTCTGCAATTCCAAAATTCAAAGGCCCCTGAAAACAAGTTTTTTCCTAGGTTTGATATCAAAACACATTTAGAAATAAAACTGACTGAACTGACATCAGGACATTTATAACTATCTTTAATCCAATTTAATGTGAATAGTCATTCATATCACTGTAGAAATCTTAATGAGTTTGCCTCCAGAGTGCTGTTCTGACATCTCTGGAATTTTACATGACATATCTAAATTCTGAACCATATCTGGCCCCAAAGGTTTAGATTTAAACACTGCCATAAGGAAGATGTATAACTGGTGATATTGTCAGGTTTCAAGTTATAGAGAAACAGCTCAGATTAATTAAGTTAAAAAGAGGAGTCTTAGAAGGATACTTCAACTGCGTGAGGAAATAAAGATAGATATGCAAAATTATGTAGCTTTCAGTTTAATATAATTTCAATCAGGGAATTTAGGCAGTCAAAGCATATTGTTGGCCATGTCCTCTTCTCATGCTTTTCTGCACAAAGGGACACACTTTATTTCCTTTTTTTTTTTTTCAGGAAATGATATTTCAAGCAACTTTAAGAAAAGAGAAAAAATTATGCAGAGCCAGATCAAAAACTTTCTTTCCAATTATGTCAGGAGCTATAAGTTCTGATAGTTAGAGAAGAAAGAAGCCTTTCTTTGCCAGCTCCGTATAGAAATATACTGGATAAAATATTGGATTTCTTTGCTCGTTTCACATATTAATTCTTAGACATGAAATGAGGACCCGGCCTTTATCACGTGCCCAGCTCTCGGTAGTGTGGCAGGGTATGTCAGCTGCTAACTCCAACATAATCTCATGATTACACTGGAGGAGGAACAGGACCCCATGGAAGTTTGGTTTTTAATTAGTATGAAAAAAGACAGATGTCCACTGTAAGATGAATGACCAAAAAAAAAAAAAACACAGAAAAAACAGACATAATATTCATCAATCACCCTGGTGAAACTGGAAAACAGAAAAAAATATTTTTTTCACGTTGCAAGATTAACATTCTTAAAACTAATTAAACATATAATGTCATTAAGTTTTAGGCAAAACCAAACCGCTCAATCCTATTTTCTCCTTTTTACCATTTCAAATTAGAATTATTAGGTATTTTATGGTATAATAGATCCATACTTTACTTACTTTTCTTGTGATATTTCTCCATATAAACTGATAAATTAACAAATGTATCATTTACTATGCTAAAGATTTTATTTGAAAAACAAATCAGTGTCTGCTATGACACTAATTTGTTTTTTCATCAATTAATAGCTTCAATGGCTTTGAGATATTTCAAGGATATGCATAACTAATGGGTTTAATAAAACTAAATTTGGATATCAGTGCTTCAATGTGATGATGAATATATTTTCATTGAAAGAAAATGAAAGGAAGTAGTCCAAAAAAACAAATTACATTTTCATCATAATTATTTCTGCTGATTTTAAACTAAAGAAAATCTAGCACAAGCATTTCATTTGTTAATAAGTAATTCGATATCAACAGGCTGCAGAAATACTTAGAGCAGTCATTTAGGAAAAATGAAACAGTGATAATCAGGAAAGAAAATAAAATGACATAAAACTCTAGGAAGATCCTAAAATTCCTTTACTTCAAAAAGTTTTCTTTAACTTTCATATTGGTCTCCCAGTTATTTACACTTTTTTGACACCTGATGTCCAATTATTCAATTTGCCTTTCATTATATATAATCTGACATTATCACTTAATCTAATACAGAATGCATATTATGCCTTCTGTTTAACTTGTAAACTTATTAAGGTAAACACATTATACTTCATTAATATTTCCTCTTCACTGCTTATTAAGTGCACTCACTAGGCATTACACAATACTTGAGAACCGAATTGTTAAATTTTGTAAGAGTTAACAGGGAATCATTGGCTAATTAATTTTAGACCTGGGGTTAATTTATTCAACAATTTATATATAAGAGTTTTGCAACTATACTGAACTATCAAATTTGTAAAATTGTTCATTAGTTTATATTTCAATGATGATCCTGTTAGATCAAGTAGAGAAAGTATTAACCTAAACACATATAAATGTATTTTCCAGGCTAAATTGATCACCTGTCAAACATCATAGCAAGTTTATAGCATTATTATTAACTCATACATGTATTGGAAATGCACTCTAATATTCTGTTCTTTATCTTTAATATGAACTTGAGCAACACTTTCTGAATTTTTTTTTCCTTCACTACATTCCTTAGCTGCCATCAGGGCTGTAGATCTGAAACACATCTGTGATTTTTTTTTTTTTTTTTGATACTTTCTAACATAACCTTTCAGAAGGGCCAACACAAACTGAAAAACTCACACTTCTTTGCAGGAAAGTCCCTTTTCATACTTGCCTATTACCTTCTTATCATGCTCGCTCAACTGTTATATAACTTGTGGTAGTAATGTCATTGTATTATTTTCCCCAAATATTCTAATCATTTTTCCATTATGGTGCACTCCTTTTTAAATATTTTACCCCTTCATGTATCAATCTAAGTTCAAATACTGAATTCAAGAATTTGTATTTGGAAGTTTCCTCTAACTCTCCAATAGTAGAAATAAGAAAAAAAAATTAATTATCCAAAAGTCCAACTTTTAGAAATAATCGTTTTTAAGCAAAAAATGACCATCAGCCTATATACCTTTTCTGTGCAGATGTACCAGCCACTTGCCTGTTTATTTTCAGATCTAGTCCCTGGTCTTCCTCGGCATAGTTCAGCTACCCTTTATCACTGGCTTCTGTCTAAAGTTTTGCTATTATGAGGAATTGACATGATCCCAAAACCTGGAAAGATGAAGCAGAGATAGTTCTACTTCTTTTTATCTGCTTTTCTGGCAGCAGTTGTATGTCTCCATAGCCCCAGTTCACCTGAACAGCCCCTTCATGGGTTGTTCTATTTACTGCCATTTGCTTTCACTTACGTTCCGCAACCCTCCTCCAATCAGGCAACTGTAACTTTGGGGCTGAGGTACCTAACCACTTGTTTCTCCAGCCACATGGTGGCACTGGTTTCTTGGTGTTGCTAATCTATGGATTCCCTTAATGGCCTCTACTTGCCTCAGCTCTTCAAACACCTTTGCAGTTAGTCCCCAATATTCAAGTCCTTCCATTGTGCTACCCCAAATGACCTCTGTTTTATAAACTAGATCCAGACTCAGACAAATACATGTAAATAGAACTGATCAATCGGGAATAAGTTTTTAAATGTGATCACACAGTTTATGTTATTTTAATAAGGACATTAATTGGATTTATTTAAATTTAGTAAAAAAAACTTTACTGGAAACCTCAGGAAAATACTGTTAAATATCAAATATAAATTTATTTTTCATAGGAGATATTATTCTCTTAAAAGATCCCTCTGAGGTTAGAAATACATAATTCTTACTTCTACTCTGACCACTCCTTATTTTTGTACACAAAGTATATAATATTTATATCCTTTCTGCCACCAGTTTCACACATTTTCTTATAGAAATTATGGATTTAAGCAGAGCCACTGATAATCACCAGTGGATAAAATTTCTGCCATTCCTGAGTTCTCTATAATGATGCATTACATAATATGTTGAATTATTTTATCAACTAAACTTCAATACACATTTTGTTTTTTTCTTAACGGAAGTCAGCATATGATGCATTGCATAAATGCTTTCATATTTGAGAAGGCCTGACTGTTACTTCCATCCATAAAAGAATACTTGGTTAGGTATAGTACATTCTAGTAATATTTTCTTTCCTGTAAAACGTTGTAGAATTTTATCTATTGTCTTTTGGCATTGGATGTTGCTATAAAAAGACAAATAATAATCTAAAGCTTTTATTTTGCAGTTTAGATTCTCTCTGAATGAATCTCTGCATGGATATATGTCTATATTATACATATGGCCATACATGAGTGCGCACATGCATAACACACACACGGTTTACTCTTCTACAGATTTCATATTTCAGAGAAAATTTTTTGAACTACATCTATGACTAAATTTTTTATTGACTGAATTCTTTGAATCAGACACCACTGATTCTTTTACTGATTAGAAATATCTAATTCTTTATTGTCTTTTCACTAATTATTTCAAGCCCTTTCTCTACACCAAAAATTCAGGGTTTTTTTGTTCTATCTGTTCTGCTCCTTGTGGTTTGTAATTTATTGATTAGTCTTGAAAAGATGCTTTAGCTATTTCCTGAGATTTGTAACATATTTTTATTTCATTTTTTAACTTTATTATTTGTGTATAAACTGTTGTGTCATTATATTCAAGTTCTTTTAACTTGTTGTACAGTTCAGAATGTTTGTAGGCATTCCCTTTAGTTTCCAGCAGTCTTCCATGCTGAATTATTTATCTTTTTTATTCTAAATTCTTTTTCTTTTTGGAGACATGTTTTATGTTTTATATTTGGGGATATTCCTGCAATTATTGTAATTTTTCAGATTCTGTAGTTTGGCTCCTGGGGGTATGAACAGAGTTGCACTCTTGTCGTCGAAGTCCAAAATACTCTGTGGTTCTTGCCAAACATGTCAAGCATGCTAAGCTAAAGTTCTTGTGTGTGTGTTTGTGTGTGTGTATTTGTGTGTGTGTTACTGTTATTATTTTACGTTATTGTAATCATTTGCATGTCATTATTATTGTTTGTTGTCAGGTTTTAGATATTGGAATGAAACTTCTGTGTGGCAGCTTTACACTACGATCTCAACTTGGTATTCTCACTTCTAGACTTTTTAATATGGATTTTTTTTGTTTTTCATTTTACTACTAGCTTATCAAAATTTAAACTATTTATAATTGATTATCATAGATCCTTAGTTTCTGGCATTTAATAAATTATCAATACATGCTTAATGCATTAAAATAAATGAATGAATGAGTGAATGAATGAATGAATTAGTACGTAAATATAATATATAGCCTCTATAAAATTAGGGGGTTTTCAGTTAAACCAAATAATCTTTATGCCTAAATGACACAAGCAGTCAATCTAAAACTTGAAATATCTTTTCACATAGTTGGATGAAATGAGTACCCTCTTGCTCTTTAACAGAGAAATAAAAAGAAATTTTGTACATCTCTCACATTTTTTATTGTTTTTATAATGGCTATAATGCAACAATTAAATTTTTAAGATTTCCCTTTTAAAATAAAATCTAAGTTCCCTTGAGAGAAATAAAATATTAGCTTAACTTTGAATAAGATCATAACATTATTTTCTAAAATTTAGTTTTGATGATAAAACAAGGTAAAACCTGAGCAACTAAATATGCGATGTGGATATGATCTCACTTACATGCGGAATCTAAAGAAAAGAATATGTGAATGAACTAATCAGAGACAGTTTTGAGGACACAAAGAAAAAACAGAGAGTTGTTAGATGGGCGTGGGCGGGGGGGTGGGGGGGTGGGCGGGGAGTTGGGGATAAGGGGAAAGGTGAAGGGATTAGGAAGCAGCTGGTAACCACAAGATGGCCTCAGGGTTTTCTGAAAATTAATTTGGGGAACTTATTCAATAATGTTGTAAAGATTTGGTTGGGTATCCGATGGACATGTGTCCTATTTGGGAGACCAGCTCAGAGATAATGTGGATGCCTGATCATGGCATTGTACACCAGAAGCTAAATATTAATGAATGCCAACTATAATTTTATATATATATAATGTGATGGCTGGGTGTGAGGTCGGAGGGATAATGGATGGGGGGAGGGAGGTTCACAGTGTGAGGGATATAAATGATGAACGTCTAAGTATTACCTTGTCTTGTACACCTGAAACTAATAAAAAATAAAAATTAAAAAATAAATATGCGATGTGGGAAAACTGTAGCTACTATGCCATGGAAAGATTACAATGTAAAAAGATACTTCTTTTGCTTTATAATATTACTCTTACTGTCACCATTAATATTACCCATTCATAGATTCTACCCATTTCTCATTAGTCATTCTTATTGTAGTCTGCTTATATATGAAGTTTCCAGAACACCCTCTATATAGTGAATTAATGTTTTGCTATTTATTTTTCTATATTCCCAAAACTTCACAGTTTACTGTGAGGATTAAAAACAATCTATATAGTTTACAGCATGGATCATAATAAATGGTAATAATCCAATAAAGTGTATATATTTATATAGCCATCCTTATTATCACAATAAAATTTTCTCCATTATTCTGAGGATAAAATAAAAAATTTTCAGCTTTCTTTGAATGCCTTTTAAAATTTTATAGAGCCCTACATCTCAAGGACCACTCAGATAACATCCTCCATCAAGTCCAGTCCTGGTGAGTTACTTTCAATTCTCTAATTGTTATCTCATTTCTGGCCTCCTGAATGTGTCATTACTTCACCTTGAATATATATTTTTTTCTGCTTCACTCAAAAGGAAGACAAATAGTAGAAAAATGTTTCCCCAGATAGGAAATTTTCTTGACCCTCCAAAGCAGAGATCCTCGTGTGAAATGAGAATAAGAAAAAATATTAACATGGATGAGAAAGAATTTTCATTTCTGAAAGTATGATAGACTAAATACTTTGACAGACTATTTCACTGAAAATAATCTAACAATGCCATATAAAATATAGAAAAAGAGTAATTTAAAATAAAACTTTTTAAAGGTGGAAACTTGATGAAGTAAGCATGCATTTACAATTTAATTCTGAATATAGAAGATGTAAACACCTTTACACAAGTGAGTTGTACCAAACATTTAAGGGACAATTTTAATTTAAAGAAACACTCATTGGTATTCTAAGAGAGAAATACTCCCCACGTCATTTTACAAGACTAGTAAATTTGACTTATATTCACAGCTCACAAAGACAGTACAAAAACGGAAAATGCATGTCAACCTCACTCATAAACAGAGATGCAAACACACTAAATTAAATATCAGCAAACAGACTCAGCTGTTCATAAAAGATTAATAAATCTACACCAGGAATGAGAGGTTGATTTTAACTTTAGAAAGGAGTTCACCCTTTCATCAAGGACGAAGGAAAACACCAATTCATAAAAAAAAAAAAAATCTTAACAAGCTTTGAACTGAATTAAACTTCTATAAATTGATAAATCTACAACAGACTACTTAGCAGAGAAAAGATGACATTTGCTCTAATATCAGGGACACAACAAGGACACCTGTTGTAACCAATTTGATACTGTACAATCTGTGCTAGTCAGCTCTATAAAGCAAGACAAAGCAGTACAGGTTTGCAACAATTGGAAAGGAAGGAATATAGTTTTCATTATTTTTATATCATGATCATCTATGGGGAAAGAAACAAAATAAAATCCTCCAATAAATTTTTACAATATCAAGTTTCTGGATACCAAATCAATATATAAAAATACATTTCATTTTATTCAATAGGAATAAAATTATATAAGTACTTTACAGGAAAACAGCATTGAAACTTTGGTCATTCCCAGCTAATTAAAATTGTTATATTATCCTAAAGTTTGAAGAACTACTTTTTAAAAATTACCATAAGAGTGACACTCAATAGCATTTCTGACATCTACCTCTTCGCTTCAATCTGTTGCTTGTGAATGACACAGTGATTAAAATTTACTTCTGGTGCTACCTCTGCAGAATCCCTTATTTAAATTCTATCCAAAACAGCTATTCTGATAGTGGTTTTTGCATTCACAAGTTTTCTGCCTAAAACATTGTTTATTTTCATCTATTCACAAGTTATTTACTCTTGAGGTCAATTTTTCTTCAAAACACCTTTACTCTAGCGGCTTGGAAAAAAAGGATTTTTTTCAGTGTATTTCATTATTGAAACAGAATCTACCAAATGATCATTAATTTAAATTTCTTAGCATGGCTGAAGTTTTGTTAAGCTGTATAGCAAACAACTTACACTATGTGATTTGTTTTAGTACTAATTTCTTCAAATCTTTAATAATATATTTGGTGATATTAATAAAATGTTAGTTTGTCATGATATAATCTTCTATTATTATTTTCACAGAGAGAAACGTGTTTCTCAAAGTGGTGTTTTGCTTCTTTGCTCTTCAGGAAGAAACTTCAAAAGAATATTTTACTGTTTATCACTAAATTTAGAGGAATTGTGTAAAGTACTAAGTATTAAATGACTTTAAATATCAATTAAAGATTACAGAAGTTTTTTTTCTTTATATTCTGAATGCTGAGTTAATTATCATTTTAATGGAGATGATTTAATACTTTGTTAACACCTCAATGTATACTACAACTTATGTTGATGTTCATTAATTATGTTGTAAATAAATATTTCGAATAGTCTTCATTTCAAATTTTGTAAGTTCCTCAACATTTTCAAGTTTTGTTTTGTTTTGTTTTTTATTTTGACTGACTTCTTGACAGATCAGTATTACTTTTATCTCATATTTTGATTGATGCAGAGCTCAAACTCCATGGATGTAAAATGAGAACTCTGCCATTTTATTTTCATATTTATTTGTTTTTAAAAGATTAGTATTATCTTTAATCTGTTCATTGTTTGAACCAATATAATCTTCCATGGGAAAAAAAGTTGGAATTATGTCTGAATTTCTAAAAAGAATAAGTTTCAAACATAATTTCTTGCTGTTTAAAATGTGGGTTACATTCCATAATTTGATATTTCAGAATAATTAGTTCTATTTCCTTGTTTGGATGAGATGTTATCAAAAAAAATTATGTTCTTTATCAATTCTTGTTTCTTTAGAATAAGTATTAACATGTAATTTACCTTCTTAATTAGGACAATTTTGAGAGTAAAAGGGAGCACTATTAGTAGTCAAGATGGATTAAAAAACGTAAACTGGAACTGTTCAGAGTAATCTGCCCTGTAATAATCCTTTTTACCAGTAACTCATATACCTATCTATACAGAGCTTTTTGTTTCTAAAATAATTGAACAGGATTGATTGATTCTAATTTTTTCCATAACTTGTCTAGCAGGAAAGTTGTTTTAACTCAGTGAAGTGCCAATGGTTTGACGAGTACCACTTATCTTTTCTATAAAATAGATCCGATTTTCCCACATCTAGAGCTTTATTTCTTCATATTTGATGTGTATTTTTATACCTTCCTTGAGAGGTTCAACAACAAAAAATGTGACTGATAAAACTTTTAAGAAGTATTAAAACTAGTGAAATATATTTCTTCTGATGCTTCCTTTAATATCTCAAAATTATTAATTTATAATAAATGTATAATATTTATTTTAAAATATCAGTGTAGACATAGTTAAATACAGTAGCAACACCTTATATTATTAATAAATCATCAGCAATTTTTAAATGTATCAGACACTAAAAGCCAGAATAAGCATGTAGCAAATATAAAAAACAAAGATAGTTTATCAAGTGAATTCAATAATTTACATGTACAAAAAGAAATTGTGATTGATGTAATCTATGATACATTACTATACCACGATGTTCTGGTTTTCCTTCTACCTATTCTTACCACTTTGCAGTCAGTCTCCTTTGCTCTTTTCACTTCCCTAATCTTTAAGCATTATAAGGTTTCAAAAACTCTTTTTTTTTTCAATCCCCACAATAAGCCTCTGCATGATCTAATTCATTTCATGTCTTTAAGTACCACTTAAAGACAACTAATTCCTAGACTCTAGACTCATCTATCCACCTGCCTGTATAACATGTCCATTAGGAATTGACATCTTGAGATTATTAGATTCCGATTTTTGGGGTAGATACTCAGGAGAGGGATTGCTGGGTCATATGGTAATTATATTCATTTTTTGAGGAACCTCCACACTGCCTTCCATAGCGGCTGCACCAGTCTGCATTCCCACCAACAGTGTATGAGGGTTCCTTTTTGTCTACAGGCTCTCCAACTCTTTCCTCACCTCTTAACTTTGACCTTGACTTCTGATATTTTCTCGTTTTTCCTCTGATGCAGCCAGAAGGATTGACTATCTCTCTGCTCCTTAAAATGTGAGACAAACAATCATCTCAGGGCTTTGGCACTTGCCATTTCCTCTACCTGGAACACTTTTCCCCCAGATATATTGTTCCTTCCAGAGTTTCTACTACAAGTAACCTGTTCAGTGAGACTTGCCCTGGCCACCTTATGAACACCTGCAACTCATTCTCTTTTCCCATCACCATCACTTCCCTACTTCATTTCAAATCCTAGTATTCATCACTGTATTATATATTTTCACACATTTACCTGATTGTGTGTCAGTACTCCCCTATAATAAAACTCCAGGAAAGCACCGATATTTATCTGTTTTGGTGTCTTATGTAAACAGTCATGATTGAAAAATAAGTGGCTTTTGGAATATACTGTGATACGGACAGAAGTATTTAAGGAGACCAGGCTGACTAATCATTAAATTTAGCAAAAATTTCTCACCCTTATATGAAAATCATAAGGCTTTTACTTTTAAGTAAGTTTTAACTCCTGGTTTTGAAAATTGTGCTCTAAATCATATCAAAACATAACCTAATGTCATTCATATCTACAGTTAATTCATTCTGTGCTTGAAATCCTGCTGCTATAGCAGTGCCAGCAGAAAGAGCTGACCGTAGTCGATTTGGTTCTAGTTCATTTCAATTTCTAACTAAATTTATTTTATTGGACTGAGTTGTAAAGCTAAAAAGAATAAGGTAAGAACAATAACATGGCCAAAACAGACTAAAAATTAGTCTTAAGAAAATCATACAAAATATAAACTGTACAGACCCTTAATATGTGCGTTAAGATTAGCATTAGATCAAAAAACTGCTGTTGCAAGATTTTTTAAAAATTGAGGGTTAATTTCATTCAACTCTGAGTCAGACTATGGTGGAGATTTGTATAGGGAAACTAATTTTCCTTAAGAATATAATTGGACCTAAGGTAAACAGCATGTGTTCTGGACCTTGTGAATTGGAAGACAGGGTTTTGAATCTCAGATAAGAAATGACTTACATTTTCAACTTTTTCAAATTATTACACACATTTTATAAAGGACTGGTCATAGAAATCCAAATCACGTAAGCGTGACAGATGGCTGTGTCTTTGTTCACTATAAATTTTACTTAAAATGTGCAAAGAATACTACTCTGAATACCATAAACAGTGCACAGTCATCTCATATGACTTTGGGACCAAGAGACTGACTGATTGGAATGCACAAATGATCCAAAATCTCATTTGTAGCATATTTGTAAACTCCTATTTCATGAAACCCTATGTTGGACTAGCCAGTATAAAAAATCTGATATACTGCCTTACCTTGGAAGGTATGGTCCTCATAAAAAGCTTAAGGAAAGAGAAACAGTGAGCCCAGATCATGTACAAACAGCATAATTGAGAGCCCAGGCTGGCAGTGTGCTTTGTCTGAGGGTGCTTGTTTTTGATTCCCTCAGTCGCATTTCAGTGACCACACTTCGGCAGTGGGAAAATAAATATGCCACAGTATTCCCAATAAAGCTACTTATTAGCCTTCAGACCAGCATGACAAGTACAATAGATTGTGTTTTTCAATGCACCCAGAGCTAAAGGGTTTTGACTTTAAAAAATGTGTTGCACATATTCCCCAGTCAATATATTAAAATATAATTATATTTTAAGATATATATATAATTAGATATAATTACGCATCCCATATTAGTTTATACTCATATAAATACAATTTTCTTTTCTCAGCAATTTAGTAGCGCCTTATAAAATTGGTAGTATAGCATGTTCCTTGTGAGGATTTGACACTCTGTTACATAATCCATATTCTGTATTTTTCATAAGACATAAATATTTACTTACAGTTAAGGGACAGAGCAGAAAAGGCAGAAAGGCAGATATAAAAATGTAGGTCTTTCTGTATCAGTGATTTGAGTCATTTACCATTTGCAAATGAAGCAAAGCTAAAAAAACAAATCCATTCTTTCAGTCTTTTTTCTTTCTTTTTTTTCCTTTTTCTCTTTTTCTTAGGGGCCAGTACTCTCAATGTTTTGTTTAACAAAATCTCTCTCCTCCCACTTGCTCCACTTGAGGCTTCGTTCTTGTCACAGTTCAAAAGCTAAACAAAGTTGGCTATCAAAATGTGAATGCAACATGCTCAAAGACTGAGGAAGTTATAAAAAAATGTTTTTGGTTGCAGAGTTCCTGTGGTTGGAGTAGCTTTGACAAATGTTTAAGGCAACTGACATTGTATTCATCACAGCAATACTCTGCTCAAAATTTACATATTTTGCCAACTTTATGGTAAAACTAAAAGTGCATCACTGAGAAGAAAGCCTTGTTTGGGATTCCCCTAGCACAGGGATGGCAAATAGGGACCATCTCTTTTATCAACAATAATCCACTGATAAGTAATGGCATTCTAGTATGCCAATTCCTGAGATTTTTTGAAGTTCAATGTGAACTCAGGAAGAGAAAGTGTCTTGTTCCATTAGTCATGTCTGCCAGGAACAGAGGATAGGAATAACCTTCCAGTTCTAATATGGGAAGTTTAATAAAGACCGTGGTAACTACACTTGTGCATACTGTCCCCTATAGAAAGGGCCACAGATCAGGAAAATGAGTGTGTTTCATTTTCTTCCAATTTCTTCTACTAGGGAATGAACTGATTTCAAAGACAGATCTTGGATAGAAGGAAGTGAGATAAAAACACATTCAAACATTGTTTTGGAATAGTCATTATAATTAGTGATTTTGTTCAATCCAATTGTAACTGAGTTCACTTAGAGTTCAAGCCTATAATATCATACTGCAGATATCAAGGTCATATTTTTTAGTTCATACTCCTACATGTCAATCATGATTTTAGTGAAATTTCTTATCTCCATGCAGACATTATGGGCAAAAATAAATTTTAATTAAAACTTGTTCAAACTTTCCAGTTTATTTTCTCCCTTCATTTATCTAACAGGGCTAACTTTTGAGACAAGGACAAACTGAGTTCTCTGTGAGAATGTAAGTCTGTTGGACAGAGATAGTGTCTGCTTTTTTTCTCCAAACAGAGTATAATTCTTAGCGCTCAATAAATGTTAAATTATGAAAAATAACAACTGGACATAAAGTTTGAGAGAAAAAAATGTTGCTGAATGCATGTTTATTTATTGATTCAATTTTCACAGTACTTTCTTGTTAATGCTTTATAAACCTGACCTCAGATTATACCAGCAAGATAAATAAAATGATAGAAAAGTTAAAGGATTATACAAACAAAAGGAAAGACAGCCATGAAAGTCAAAAATAGAAAACTGCTTTTCATAAAATTTTATGTGTCCTAAAACTGCACAGTGAATTTGTTAAAAATTTGAAAAGGACCCCTAGTGAGTTTAAACTCACTTATTACAGAACAGTGATGTAAAATGTCTGGCTCAATTTGACAGAAGACTTTTAGACAAAACAAATTAAATGATTAAGACTAAGATCCTGAAGAGGACATATCAACGTAATCAGGAGAAAGTTCTCAGGAGCCTTTTATGGTAGATGAAACACATATAATGGCCATGGAAATGATAGAATCAACCAAGAAGCTGGTGGGATTCAGAACCTCATGGAGGAGGAGTCGGGTGCCACACTGCGGCTAAAACAATTACCCTAAAGAGGACAGCAATTTATCGCATCATTGTTTTATAAAATATAGAGCATTAGTTAAGTAATTCAATATACCTTAATTTATAAGAAGGGTTTGGACAATCAAGTGTGTCCCTTAACACAATAAAAATACCCTTCACCCTAAGAAATGTGGTTTGAGGCATGAAGAACAACTGATAGAGATCATGTCTGTTTATTTTTCCTGGTATTTCCAAATGTTGCCTCTCAAGTGAGTATCTGGGAAAAAAATAACAAAAACCAAAATGACCATAAATATATAGTCTATGTTTTTCTGTTAGCATACAGCTATGGGTCTGGCCATTTGAAAATTTATTTTAATTAAAAATAATTATATAGAAAATCATTGAATTGTGCACTTAAATAGGTGAACTTATGGTATATAAATGACACCTCAAGAAAATTATTTAAAAAGTTAATTGCAATTACAAAAAAGTGCATAAAACCTGTAATCCAGCAATTCTACTGCTGTGAATTTATCCTGCCTAAGTTTCAACCAAAAAAAATTATAAAGTACTATGTGCTAGTCACTATTTCACATGCTTCATTAATAACTCATTTATCTTTATTTCTTTATTGAGAATATAAAAAGTCCATTAACGTATTCTTGGCAAACACTTACTACAAGCCTACTACTATGCACCGAGCAGTATGTTAACTCATTATAATGCACTGTCCTTGTAGAGACATTCAATAAAATAGTCAATATACAAAGAACTTAAAATTCCAAATACTGAAAGGAAAAATTGATCAGGATAGAGGCTAACAAAAGGAAACCTAACGTAGATTAGGAGCTAAACAGGAAAGCTATATTTGAGGAAACACCACTTAATTTGAGAACTAAAAAAATAGGACAAATAAGGTTTAGTCAGCCCAAAAATTAGTTGCGGGGAGGAAGTTTGATTCTTTTACATATAATTGCAGTTTTCATCCATATAAATTATCATAAATCACAAGGTTATTGTCTTCAGTGAAAGAACAGAGTAAACAAACGTGGAATTAGGTTGTTAAGGATAGGGAAAGGAGATGAGACTGAGATATCATTTAAGTGACTTTGTAATAATGAAAATATTCTCAAAACAACTGTTTATTTTATTTGAAAACTGTGTATGTATTTTACTACGGAACATTTAGAATTTCATCTAAATAAACAAAATAACTAATACATGCTATACAAAAATAGTCCACAAACCAGAAAGCAGTGCATTTTTGGTTCAGATTTCAGTGGCATAATCTTTTCTACTGTAGTATTCACTCAGTACATTGCATTATAAACACAGGCAATGAATCCACCTCTCACTTGTAAACTTAATGACTCAGATTTGTGCAGTTTGTTGTAGTGTATTCTGCAAAAATGAAAGCATCATGATAGCTCTTGTTCTCCCAATAATTCTATAAGAATTTCTCAAAAGATTTAGAATGAATTACAAAAGGAGTACATTAATGCCAGTATATACAACCTAAAGCATAGTACTGATAAATTTATAGTCTATGAAAATAATATGTTCATATATCCTATTTCTATTATGTATTTGTCTACAAAATATATAATAAAGAATTGAAGTGAGAGTTCTCAAGTTATTAATTTTGAAGCACAAAATATGCTATCATAAATGTTTTCTTGGATTTTCCTGCAGTTTAGACTAAATTATACATATAAATTTAAAGTGTAAACACCACAATGACTTATTTAAATTTTATGTGATAAGTGCTACTTTATATCTGATGTTTTGTTTTTGCTTTAACTTTCTTCATATTATTTGCTTTCTTTATATTTGCTTTAACTTTCTTCATGTAACCATTAATATTGAGATTTAAAAACCCTCCACATAACTAGATGTAAGATTATACACATAAAGCTGTGGAATTTATTCATGATGATCCTATCTAAATTATCATTTTCAGAGCTATGTTAGGTTACCATAAAATAACCATTAAAAATCATAAGTGAGATGAATAAAGTATTGTTCAAGATATTCAAAAGTCCCTGATGTATTTTTAACAACTTTTACTCATTTCATATAATCCAATACTAGATATGAAAATCGATCATTAAGGCATACTACTGTGTCAGAAATTTGATGCCACTACATCCTTCCAATCTCTACGGTCTTCCTCTTTATAAATTTGGACCATTGATTGATTTATTTTTCTTTCAAGGACTCTTTTGTAAGTGCCCGTAGTGTACAGCAGATACAATGCTGGCTACTGAACCATTTGATCACAACTTCTGACAAAGCCTAAATTTCTTTCTAGGGCAAATTTTCAAACATGTCAATAAAGATGTAAGGTGTTTACGCCCAAGACAATGCAACTATGCCTCAGACCAAAAATTTTATGAAATAATTTATCTGTTTTTTCATTGTACCCCAATTGTACTTCTCAAAATCTAACTTATATTTGAGATCCAATCTATACCTTCTGTACAGTTTTAATAAATCAATCATTTAGTCTTCCCCAAGATTGCACTTTGGAAACTTTCCTACGATTTAATTTTTTTTTTAAGACTAAACATGACTACTTCTGCCAGTACCATTCTGGAACTTTCTATCAAAGCTAATGGTATGTATCATGGTTGAGGTATTGTAATTTGACACAATTCTCTATTTTGCCCATCTAGTCATGTGACTGGCTCTACAATATTGCCTTTGATCCTCCTCCATTGACATATGCTATAAACCTCTTGAGACCTTTAATAACCTCATGTTTCATCTCCATTATGATATTTAAATATTAAATATCCTCATCTTTATTTATATTAGTCTTCACATACTATCTCTTGCACCACCATTTGACAATATTCACTGTAGGTAATCCTTTTATTTCTCTGTTGTTTCTCTGATAATCTTTATCAAGAAAAATTTGTCCTCGGTTCTAAAAAGAAATGTGTTTATATCTTAAATACTAGTTAATAACAGAGCTCCTCCTTTGTGCATAATTTTTCTCTGAGATACATATCAAATCTTATGAGATGTAGTCATAACAATACTTAGATGAGAATTTATAGCATTAATTAATAGAAACAAAGAGATCAACGGTAAAGAAAATGAGCTCTTATTAGGTATTGAATCTCCCCCAATAAGAGATGTTGAACTCCTAACACCCAGCACCCTAGAATATGACTTTATTTAGAAATAGGATTATTGCAGATATTATTGCCGTGTTTCCCCAAAAAAAAGACCTAGCCGGACAATCAGCTCTAATGCATCTTTTGGAGCAAAAATCAATATAAGACCCAGTATTTTATACTATATTATATTACATTATATTATATTATATTATATTATATTATATTATATTATATTATATTATATTATATTAATACAGGATTTCATATTATAGTAAAATAATACTGTGCCTTATATTAATTTTTGCTTCAAATATGCATTAGAGCTCATTGTTCGGCTACGTATTATTTTCGGGGAAACATGGTAGTTAAAATGGGATCATACTGGAGTAAGGTGGCCCTCTGATCCAATATGACTGATGTCTTATAAAAAGTGACCATGTGAAGATGCACAGACATGCAGGAAGAATATCATATGATAACGAAGGCCAAGATTGGAGTTCTATAGCTCCAAACTAATGAATACTAAAGATTACCAGAAGTCGGGAACAGAAAAGGAAGAATTCCCCTACGTGTTTCAGAGGGAGCATGACTTTGCAGGCAACATGATTTCAGACTTTCAGATTTCTAGCGTCTAGAACTATGAAACATTCAATTTCTGTTGTTCTAAGCCACCCAATTTGCAATATTTTGTTATGGCAGCCCTAGGAAACTAATGTACTCCTGTCTCAACCAGGTAAATTATTAAAAAAACAAATCTAAAGAAAGTAGAAATAAAAGTAAGGAAGAAATTAAGGGTAATTAACATTAAAATAAAAATAAATGCAAAACAACAAAGTGCATAGATAATAAAAAATAAATACCAAAAAGTAGGTTGTCACATGGCCAATGTAGATGGACACACTGTTAGAAGTCTAATAAAAAGGAAAAGAAAGGACAAAAAAGTAGTAAAGAAAATATAAATATCTATCATTACAAGTATGAAATACTAAGTATAGCTTGATAATTAATCATATGAGAAAGTCTATATGTAATATTTAATATCCATTCCAGAGTTTCAAAAATTCCAATATGAGAGATTTCTAAAATTTAAGACAGGGTACTTAGGAGAAACATTTAAAGATGAATAAATGAAATCCAAGGTCAGCAGAAAAAAAATAATTAAAATCAGAGCATAACTAAATGAAATAGAGAACAAAAAGACAATAGCAAAAATTAAGGTGACAAAGAACTGGTTTTTTGAAAACATTAACAAAATTGACAAAACCTTGGCCAGACTCACTAAGATAAAAAGACAGAAGACATTAATAAAATTAGAAATGAAAAAGGGAAAGTTATAACGGATGCCACAGAAATACAAAGGCTCATCCAAGAATCCTATGAAGGACTATATGCCACCAAATTCAATAACTTAGAAGAAATGGACAAATTCTTAGAAACATATAGCCTTCCAAGGCTGAATCATGAAGAACTGGAAAATCTAAACAGACCGATCACCAGTAACGAAGTTGAATCAGTCATCCAAAACCTTCCCAAAAGCAAAAGTCCGGGACCAGATGGCTTCATTAGTGAATTCTACCAAAACTTCAAACAGGATCTGCTGTTTCAAACATTGTTTGAATGGACATTATAAAGGACATTATAAAGCACAGGACTTGGTAACTGATTAGCTATTAGGAGACAAACAAGTGACCCATGTGCCTGGCAGAATGAGATGTCTGCCACGAGCCCATGTACAGATAGGTGTGCTCATTGATAAGCAAGTAACCTCTGTTGTTTTTGGTTTCATAAGAGTTCATATAGATTTTTATCACTCACCTTCATAACTATGCTAAATCCCCGACACAACCAAAGTTATGAGGATGACATATTTCCATTTTATTTTTCCTATCTTGTTCGGATTATAAATGCAAGGACCAGACCTTCCCTTAGTTTCTCTTTGGTATATTATGGTTGTGAATATTACTTTTTAATTCTCAGTTTTTAAAAAAGTCAAATATTAAATGATGTTGAAATATAAGATCTAAATGGCATTTTGAAAAATAAACTGTAACAAATGGCTTTGCAGGTATTGATATAACATAACCTTTTGGTCATCCATGGGGTATGCATCTCTGCAGGAATAAGTAAAGCTGGGCAAATGGCACGCCAAGTTTCTGATGCTTTTTCTTTCCGGCATGCCCCAGAGAGCAGGCAGGATAAATCATGTTTTTATTGCTCCCCAGGTGAAGGGCAGGGGCAAGCAGCGCATACCCACTGGTTGTGTGTTCTTGGGCTGGGCGTGGAGAGGAGTTCTAGATACATGGCTTGTCACTCTGCTGGCTGTAACTCTCACAGCCAGCTTCAAACAATGTTTGAATTCTCACAGTCAACTTCAAACAATCCTGCTCAAACTCTTCCAAAAATTGAAGAAGAGACAGTACGCCCTAACTCATTTTATGAGGCCAACATTACCCTGATACCAAAACCTGGTAAGGACAACACAAAAAAAGAGAACTATAGACCAATATCTCTGATGAATACAGATGCAAAAATTCTAAACAAAATTCTAACAAATCGAATACAACAATGCATTAAAAAGATTATTTATCATGACCAAGTGGGGTTCATCCCAGGGGCACAAGGATATTTCAACACATGTAAATCCATCAATGTGATACATCACATAAACAAAATAAAGGACAAAAATCATATGACTTTATCAATTGATGCAGAAAGCATTTGACAAGATACAACATCCATTTATGATTAAAACACTCAATAAAATAGGTATAGAAGGAAAATACGTTAACACAATAAAGGCTATATATGGAAAGACCTCAGCTAATCACATAATTAACAGTGAAATCTGAAGCCCTTTGCTCTACGTTCAGGAACACGACAAGGTTGTCCCCTATCACCTCTGCTTTTCAACATAGTGTTGGAAGTCCTTGCCAGAGCAATCAGGCAAGAGAAAGAAATAAAAGGCATCAAAATTGGGAATGAAGAGGTTAAATTGTCACTCTGCAGATGACATGATGCTATATACAGAAAACCCTAAAGAATCCACCAAAAAGCTATTAGAAACAATCAAGGAATACAGTAAAGTTGCTGGCTACAAAATCAACTTACAAAAGTCCATTGCATTCCTATACACTAACAATGAAATCTCAGAAAAAGAAATAGGAAAACAATTCCTTTTGCAATTGCAGCAAAAGAATATAATACCTAGGAATAAACTTAATCAAGGATGTGAAAGAACTATATGCTGAAACTATAAGACATCCTTAAAAAGAATTGAAGAAGACACAAAGAAAGGAAAAGACATTCCATGCTCATGGATTGGAAGAATCAACATAATTAAAATGACCATATTACCCAAAGCAATATACAGATTTAATGTAATTCCCATCAAAATCCCAATGGCATTTTTTAAAGAAAAAGAACAAAAAAATCATCAGATTTGTTTGGAAACTCAAAAGAGCCCGAATTGCCAAAGCAATTTTAACAAAAAAGAACAATGCTGGAGGTATCACACTCCCTGACTTTAGCTTGTACTACAGGGCTACAATAATCAAAACAGCATGGTATTGGCAGAGAAACATACACATAGACTTATGGAATAAAATTGAGAACCCAGAAATAAAACCACATAAATATGGACAATAATTTTTGACAAAGAAGCAAAATCATACAATGGAGAAAAGACAGCTTCTTCAATAAATGGTTCTGACAGAATTGGAAAGCCATGTGCAAAATAGTGAAACTGGACTACTATCTATCACCATGTACCAAAATTAATTCACAATGGATCAAAGACTTAAGCATAAGACCTGATACAATAAATGGCATAGAAGAAAACATAGGTACTAAACTTATGGACCTTACGTACAAAGAGCATTTCATGAATTTGACTCCAAATTCAAGGGAAGTAAAAGCTAAAACAAATGAACGGGATTATATCAAACTTAAAAGCTTCTGCACAGCAAAAGAAACCATCTAAAGACGCAACCAACTAAATGGGAGAAGATTTTTGCAAATGGTGACTCCGATAAGGGGCTAATATCCAAAATATACAAGGAACTCATGAAACTCAATAACAAAGAACAAACAACCCAATTGAAAAATGGGCAGAGGACCTGAAGAGACATTTCTCCAAAGAGGATATACAAATGGCAAATAGACACATGAAAAAATGCTCAACATCACTAATCATCAGAGAAATGCAAATAAAAACCACAGTGAAGTATCACCTCACCCCAGTTAGAATGGCTATCATCAACAAGACAAATAGTAACAAGTGTTGTATAGACTGTGGATAAAAAGGAACCCTTATACGCTGTTAGTAGGAATGCAGACTGGTGCAGCCACTATGGAAGGCAGTGTGGAGGTTCCTCAAAAAATTAAGAATAGAATTACCATATGACCCAGCAATCCCTCTCCTGGGTATCTACCCAAAAAATCTGTAAACATTTATACATAAAGACAAATGTGCTCCAGTGTTCATTGCAGCTTTATTTATGGTGGTCAAGACATGGAAACAACCAAAATGTCCTTCAATATATGAATAGATAAAGAAGTTGTGGTATATATACACAATGGAATACTATTTGGCAGTAAGAAAAGATGAAATAGGACTACTTGTGACAATATCAATGGATCTTGAGATTGTAATGCTAAGCGAAATAAGTCAGACAGAAATATGATTTCACTAATATGTGATTTATGAACCAAAAAAACCAAAAGAACAAGACAAATGAATGAGAAACAAAAACTCATAGACACAGACAATAGTTTAATGGTTATCAGAGGGTAAGAGGGTGGGGGTGGTAGATGAGGGCAAAAGGGATCAAATATATGGTGATGGAAGGAGAACTGACTGTGGGTGGTGAACACATAATGGGACTTATAGATGATGTAATGCAGTATTGTACACTTGAAATCCATGTAACTTTACTAAAAACTGTAATCCCAATAAACTTTAATTAAAAAGAAATTATACTTCATGTTGAACAGTAAGAGTTCCCTTTAAGTCAACAATTCAACTGATACAAACAAATGAGGAAGACCTTTTGTAAGGAAAAGATGAAACTGTTTTAATTTGCAGAAATTATGATATTCTGCTTAAAAATCAAGACAAATAACTGTTAACTAAATAGCACTAAGAAGAGAGTTTAGCAAGATTACTCAATTATCAATAACAAAATTAATGAATTACTAGACACTATTTATAACCAATTTAAAAGGTAATGAAACAGAAAATATCCCATTTACCAAGCAATACAATGTTTGGAAAGTACAATTTAATAATCAAAATTATACTTACATGAGATATTTTATGGCTAACAATGTACTAAATATAGTTGAAAATCATAAATGCATTAATATTTAATCTATCAAGATTATGAACAGAGAGATGTCCTATTTTAAAAGTGTTATTTTTTTCCTCATAAATGTATATTTCAGTGCTATCTTAACAAGATATTTATGGAATTTGATAACTGATTTTTTTTTAAGTTATGAAGAAATAGAAAATAAATATTATCGGGAAGTTGCCTAACAAGTGACAAAGCAGAATATATAAAACTAGAGTCACTTAAAATGTTGTTAATGTAAAATAAAAGAAAATAAAGACAAGGTTCGAATCAAAATGGCGCCATGAGGTGAGCCTCTGTAAAGCTCTCCTGGAATTTATAACTAATCAAACAACAATAACTCCACAAAGGACTCCCTGCACAGCAGACAGGCAAGACGAAGAGGCCCACTACTGAATTCACCTCCAGGTGGGCGAATCGCGCAAGCGGGGGAGGAGGGAAGGGAGAAGTGCGGGGACGGAGTCTTGGGGACGCAGAACGCAGACCTAGCTCAGTGCTCCGAGCTCGCTGCATCCCGGAACTACTGCAGCTGGGGGAGAGGGAAGAACTCGGACTGCTAAAGCTCCGCTTACGGCCCACAGGGCTGAGGGGGCAGCATATAACACGGCTGAACCCAACGCTCAAGGCAAAGACCTCGGAGCAAAGACTGAGAGAAGAAGGCTGAAAACTGTGGTTTAAGCCCTCACTGCCGAGCAGAGAACGGAAGCCTTAGGTACTGAGACTAGCCGCCCCTCCCTACCCTCCCAGAGCTTGCTTCGCCCCCACCTGCCCGGTGCTAGAAGCTATAAAGTAGCAGTGTCAGATCAAAAGGACAGGATTTTTGCTGTTTTGAGAACTGTGGAACACAGAAACAGATTTGCAGCCCAACTAGTTCCGGCAAAGGGGAGGGAGCTTTGAAAGCAGGACCAGCTGTGGTGGTGGTCGCTGCCATTGCTCTGGGCCACCTCTCACAACTCACCCTGCCCCTGGCCCCACCTATCTGGGCGAATCCCTGCAGGAGTAAACAGAACTGCTGAAACATACCGGCTCTGAATCAGGTGCAGAAAGAACTTTTGGAACTTCAAAACCTCTCCGCAACCCCACAGGGACGTGGTGCCCTATGACCCAGGTGAACTGTTAACAGAGGAGAGGCCCGTCTCCCAGGTAATCCCCCCATTGTGTAAGAAGCTAAAAAAGTGCAGAAAAAATACAGCACTACTGTGTCAGAGAGAAAAAAAAAGGCTGCAGTCAGAGAGAAAATAAAACATTCTTCCAACAAGTATTGGAAAACAAAAGAAAGACCTCTTCCTATCAACCTGTTGCAGAAGCTACTCCTGTAGATGTCTAGGAAGAGAAATAATAAATCAGTAATTGCCATGAATAACCAAGGCAACAAGACAGCTCAGAAAGAAAGTGAAAACTCCCCAGAAAAGAAACTTAAAGATATGGAAATATGTGACTTAAATGATAGAAAATTCAAGATTGCAGTTCTGAAAAACCTCAAAGAGATGCAAGAAAACACAGAAAAGCAATTTAATGAACTCAGAAATGCAATCAAAAAACAACATGAGCATTTTACGAAAGAGATTGAAATTTTTAAAAAAGAACCAAATGGAATTTCTGGAGATTAAGAACTTAACAGAAGAAATTAAGAATGAAATAACCAGCTTAGGTAGTAGAGTTGACAAGATGGAGGAAAGAATCACTGACATCGAAGATAGAAACCTGGAAATTACACAGATGGAAGAAGAAAGAGACTTGAGACTTAAAAAAAATGAAAGAACTCTACAAGAACTTTCTGACTCCATCAGAAAATGCAATATAAGAATAATGGGCATACCAGAAGGAGAAGAAAGAGAGAAGGGAACAGAGAATATACTCAAAGAAATTATTAATGAGAACTTCCCAAATTTGTGGACAGAACTGGATCCTCGAATTCAAGAAGCAAATAGAACACCTAATTACCTCAATCCCAACAGGCCTTCTCCAAGGCACATTGTATTGAAGCTGTCTAAAATTAACACCAAAGAAAGAATCCTCAAGGCAGCCAGGGAAAAGAAGACGGTAACCTACAAAGGAAAGCCCATTAGATTATCATCAGATTTTTCAGCAGAAACTCTACAAGCCAGTAGGGAGTGGAACCAAATATTCAAAGTGTTGAAAGCGAGAAATCATGAGCCAAGAATAATATATCCAGCAAAGATATGCTTTAGATATGAAGGAGGAATAAAGACATTTCCAGACATCCAGAAGCTGAGGGAATTTTGTAATACATGACCTGCACTACAAGAAATACTAAAGGAGGGTATTCGACCACCATCAACAGGGACAATTTGTGGCAACCGAAACATAAAAAGGGGGAGCGTAAAGGCCTGAACCGGAATATGGGAATAAAGAAAGTAAGCGTGCTGAAGAAAATGGATACTCTAAATATCAAACTTTCTTTTACATAATCTTAAGGGTAACCACTCAAAAAACATCCAGAACTGAAATATATACTGTAATAAAAGAAGAAACAGAGGGAAACATCATAGAATACCACCACACAAAAATAACAGACAACAACAAAAAGGCAAAGAAACAATGAAGACACAGCCTTACCAGGAAACTAAAGATAGAATGACAGGAAATCCTCACGTATCAATAATCACCCTAAATGTAAATGGACTGAACTCACCAATAAAAAGGCACAGAGTAGCAGATTGGATCAAAAAACTAAACCCAACCATATGCTGCCTACAAGAGACACATCTCAGCTACAAGGACAAGCATAGACTCAAAGTGAAAGGGTGGAAACTGACATTCCAAGCTAATGGTACCCAGACAAAATCAGGTATAGCCATAATGATTTCCGATGAAACAGACTTCAAGGTGAAAAAGATAACAAGAGACAAAGATGGACATTTCATAATGGTAAAGGGGACTATACAACAAGAAGACATAACAGTCATCAATATTTATGCCCCCAATCAGGGAGCACCAAAATATACCAAGCAACTACTAACAGAACTAAAGAGAGAAATTGACCAAAACACAATTATACTAGGGGACTTAAATACATCATTGACAGCTATGGATAGATCATCCAAACAGAAGATAAATAATGAAATAGCAGCCCTAAATGACACATTAGATGAAATGTACATCACTGACATATATAGAGCACTTCATCCTAAAACATCAGACTATCCATTCTTTTCGAGTGTACATGGAACATTCTCAAGGATAGACCATATATTGGGACACAAAATCAGCCTCAGCAAATTTAAGAACATTGAAATCATACCAAGCATATTCTCTGATCACAAGGCTTTGAAATTGGATATCAACAGCAAAAAGAAAGCAGGAAAATACATGGAAATTAAACAACATACTTTTAAAGAACAACTGGGTCAAAGAAGAAATTGGAGGAGAGATCAAAAGATACATAGAAACAAATGACAATGAAAATACATCCTACCAAAATTTTTGGGATGCCGCGAAAGCAGTTTTAAGAGGTAAATTTCTATCATTACAGGCCTATCTCAAGAAACAAGAAAATTCCCAAATAAGTAACCTCACGTTATACCTTAAAAAACTAGAAAAAGAAGAACAAGCGAAACCCAAGGTCAGCAGAAGAAAGGAGATAACAAAAATCAGAGCAGAACTAAATGAAATAGAGAACAAAAAGACAATAGAAAAAATGAATGTGACAAAGAGCTCGTTCTTTGAAAAGATTAACAAAATTGACAAACCCTTGGCTAGACTCACTAAGATAAAAAGAGAGAAGACACTAATTAACAAAATCAGAAATGAAAAAGGGGAAGTTATCACGGACACCACAGAAATACAAAAGATTATCCAAGAATACTATGAAGGACTATATGGCACCAAATTCAATAACTTAGAAGAAATGGACAAGTTCTTAGAAACATATAGCCTTCCAAGGCTGAATCATGAAGAACTGGAAAATCTAAAAGGGCGATCACCAGTAACGAAATTGAATCAGTCATCAAAAACCTTCCCAAAATCAAAAGTCCTGGACCAGATGGCTTCACCAGTGAATTCTACCAAACCTTCAAAGAGGATCTAATACCAATCCTGCTCAAACTCTTCCAAAAAATTGAAGAAGAGTCAGTACTCCCTAACTCATTTTATGAGGACAACATTACCCTGATACCAAAACCTGGTAAGGACAACACAAAAAAAGAAAACTACAGACCAATATCTCTGATGAATACAGATGCTAAAATCCTAAACAAAATTCTAGCAAATCAAATACAACAATGCATTAAAAAAATTATTCATCACGACCAAGTGGGGTTCATCCCCGGGGCACAAGAATGGTTCAACATTCGCAAATCCATGAATGTGATACATCACATAAACAAAATAAAGGACAAAAACCGTATGATTCTATCAATTGATGCAGAAAAAGCATTTGATAAGATACAACATCCATTTATGATTAAAACACTTAATAAAATTGGTATAGAAGGAAAATACCTCCACATAATAAAGGCCATATATGACAATCCCTCAGCTAATCTCATAATTAATGGTGAAAAGCTGAAGCCCTTTGCTCTACGTTCAGGAACACGACAAGGTTGTCCCCTATCACCTCTGCTTTTCAACATAGTGTTGGAAGTCCTTGCCAGAGCAATCAGGCAAGAGAAAGAAATAAAAGGCATCCAAATTGGGAATGAAGAAGTTAAATTGTCACTCTTTGCAGATGACATGATGCTATATATAGAAAACCCTAAAGACTCCACCAAAAAGCTATTAGAAACAATCAATGAATACAGTAAAGTTGCTGGCTACAAAATCAACGTACAAAAGTCCATTGCTTTCTTATATACCAACAATGAAATCTCAGAAAAAGAGATAGAAAAAACAATTCCTTTTGCAATTGCAGCAAAAAGAATAAAATACCTAGGAATAAACTTAACCAAGGATGTGAAGGATTTATATGCTGAAAACTATAAGACATTTTTGAAAGAAATTGAAGAAGACACAAAGAAATGGAAAGACATTCCGTGCTCATGGACTGGAAGAATCAACATAGTTAAAATGGCCATATTAACCAAAGCCATATACAGATTTAATGCAATCCCCATCAAAATCCCAATGGCATTTTTTAAAGAAATAAAACAAAAAATCATCAGATTTGTTTGGAACCACAAAAGACCCCAAACAGCCAAAGCAATATTAAAAAAAAGAACAATACTGGAGGTATCACACTCCCTGATTTTTGCTTGTACTTCAGGGCTACAATAATCAAAACAACTTGGTATTGGTGGAGAAACAGACACATAGACCAATGGAATAGAACTGAGAACCCAGAAATAAAACCACATAAATATGGACAGATAATTTTTGACAAAGAAGCTAAAAACATGCAATGGAGGAAAGACAGCCTCTTCAATAAATGGTGCTGGCAGAATTGGATAGCTACAGGCAAAAGAATGAAACTGGACTGCTATCTGTCACCATGTACCAAAATTAATTCAAAATGGATCAAAGACTTAAGCATAAAACCTGACACAATAAACCGCACTGAAGAAAACATAGGTACTAAACTTATGGACCTTGGGTTCAAAGAGCATTTTATGAATTTGACTCCAAAGGCAATGAAAGTAAAAACTAAAATAAACGAATGGGATTATATGAAACTAAAAAGCTTCTGCACAGCAAAAGAAACTATTGACAAAATAATGAGGCAACCAACTGAATGGGAGAAGATTTTCGCAAACAGTGCCTCTGATAAGGGGCTAATATCCAAAATATACAAGGAACTCATGAAACTCAACAACAAAAAAACAAACAACCCAATTGAAAAATGGACAGAGGACCTGAAGAGACATTTCTCCAAAGAGGATATACAAATGGCAAATAGACATATGAAAAAATGCTCAACATCGCTAATCATCAGAGAAATGCAAATGAAAACCACAATGAGATATCACCTCACCCCAGTCAGAATGGCTTTCATCAGCAAGACAAATAGTAACAAGTGTTGGAGAGGCTGTGGAGAAAAAGGAACCCTCATACACTGTTGGTGGTTGCAGACTGGTGCAGCCGCTATGGAAGGCAGTGTGGAGGTTCCTCAAGAAATTACGAATAGAATTACCAATTGACCCAGCAATTGCTCTCCTGGGTATCTACCCAAAAAATCTGAAAGCATTTCTCTATAGAGACACATGTACTCCAATGTTCATTGCAGCTTTGTTTACGGTGGCCAAGACATGGAAACAACCAAAATGTCCTTCGATAGATGAATGGATAAAGAAGTTGTGGTATATATACACAATGGAATACTATTCGGCGTTAAGGAAAAATGATATAGGAGCATTTGTGACAACATGGATGGATCTTGAGAGTATAATGCTAAGTGAAATAAGTCAGACAGAAAAAGCAGAGAACACTATGATTTCAGTGATATGTGATATATAAACCAAAAACAACAAAAGAACAAGACAAACAAATGAGAAAGAAAACTCATAGACACAGACAATAACTTAGTAGTTACCAGAGGGTAAGGGGGTGGGGGGTGGGTGATGAGGGTAAGGGGGATCAAATATATGGTGATGGAAGGAGAACTGACTCTGGGTGGTGAACACACAATGGGATTTATAGATGATGTAATACAGAATTGTACACCTGAAATCTATGTAAATTTACTAACAATTGTCACCCCAATAAATTTAATTTAAAAAAAAAAACTTGGAAACACCCAAGTTTATAACTGTTGACACTATAATATTTGACAGTTTTCATTATTATTAAAAATAATATATGCTAATTCTAGGATTCGATAAAATGTGACAAACTATAGCAATAAAATTATTAAACATACAAATTCCCTGACCAGATATATACTTTTAGCATTTTGGTGAAATGAAACATTACAAAATAGACTCCATAAATATTTAGAAGTTGTTTATGCACTGACCATGCAATATTGAGCATTTCCTTAAGGAAATGGATTTACCTTAATATTTTTATTATTGGAAATTTAGTTTTCTCAATGTTCTTAATTAAAAATAGACATCAAATCAGGCTCCAATTGTTTTCATTGCTTTGTTTTGTGTCTATGTGTTTTATTAATTAGTGTTACATGTGAATATATAAAGTTATTACCTTGACTTCATCCCCCAAATGAAAAACAATTGTAACCATTATAAAATACCACATGTATAGTTATTCACATGATATGTTTCAACTTTATTTTTAGAGTAAATCTTGAGAATATTTTTATAAATTCACACAATACATATATTTGACAGAAATTTTATATACTAATAAAATAAATATATATATATATCACTTAAATATAATTTTATATTTTGTAATTATATTTCCTAGTTCATCCTGCTTTTATGTTTAGAGTGACATTAAATTTTTTTCAATAATAATTTATAGGCACACTTTAAATGACTGGGAAGATAACAATTTTGTTATTCTATAATCCTTAAAAAAAAAAAACCCTCTAAAGTGGTCTAATATAATAGAGATCATTCTTTCAAATGAAGAAAATATCATATACTTAAGATTATATCAAGATAACAAAATAAATCATCTGAAAATATTCCCAATATAAATACCCTGAAATGGCATAGCATAACACTATTTTAAATGCACAACTGAATTATCTGGAAAATAAGGGAAACCATCTGGCCCCCAAATCAAGAATAAGCTGAAAAACAAAGTAAGAAGTACATAGACTGGGGCTCTGAGAAATTAGAGTCATAACTTAGATTATGGTATAAAGCCAGGACACTTGGAAAGGCTATCTCACCATTGAGAGAATGGCCTCAGAATAAAATTCCACCAGCCCAGGATGAGTAGAAGGAAGTTTGTTCACCTTCACAAGAGTCCTGGGTGAAAAAAAGGAATGTCCTGAAATGAA
This sequence comes from Rhinolophus hipposideros, assembly GCF_964194185.1. NCBI lineage: Eukaryota > Metazoa > Chordata > Mammalia > Chiroptera > Rhinolophidae > Rhinolophus > Rhinolophus hipposideros. The sequence continues at coordinate 35,251,780 of NC_138050.1, read as the reverse complement.
TGCCACTTCAGCATTCTGAGAACGCTGAGTGAGAAATTAACACAAAAATCCGTTCCTTTCCACAGAAATAAAGGGTTATCTGTTATAGTGGAAAACATTCTCAAGGAGATCTTGCTGCATTCCCATATATAAACTCCCACTTATAAGAGTCAAAAAACAAACAAATAAACAACAACAACAAAAAAAACCCTCCAGTTCCTAAATAATATTTGCACAAGGAAGCAATGCACCAGATAAGGTAATCTGCAGAAGCAACACAAGATTAGGCATCTGAGAACTTCTGTTAATGGAATTCTAATTGACATTTTAAAATGAAAATATAAAATAAGTAAAGGCATAAAAAGAGAAATTATATTATAAAAACCAGGTAACTTTTGAAAGAAAAATATAATTTAAAATAAAATCGCTAATAAATTATCATAAAAGGATACTATAGACAGCTGAAGAAGGAATTTTTCTATTGAAAGATCAATCTGAGGATAGTACAAAGAAGGAAGAAAAGGCAGATAAAGAAATACATAATTCCAGTATCAGTTAGAAGAGCATGGGAAAAAACATGAAAACCTTTAACTAATACTTGGTGTTCTGAAAGGAAAGAAAGAGAAGAACAGAGACGCAATATTCAAAGAACTGATGAGAAAGAATTTTCCAGATTTAATGAAATACATGCATCTTCATATGCAAAAAGCAAATTATTCCTGAAAACGAAAATTAAAAACACACCTCACCTTAATGCATTATGAAACTGCAGAATTTCAAAATCTAGGGGATCTATTTACAACAGAGGAAAACGTTACCAATATAAAAACGACGGTGTCAGTAATCTTGTCAACAGAAAAAAAAGAAGCCAAAAGGCATTAGAAAAATGTCTTCAAGTGTTGAGAGGAAACAACTTGACATCTGAGTTTCTAGAGTCAGCAAGTTACTATTTAAGAGACAGAAAATATATAGATGTTTAGTTGATAATTCTGAAAGATACTACCACTAATAATTTTTCCATAGAAGGACTTTCTTCAGGAATAAAGTAATTGAACCCTAAAGCAATGATTGAGAACACAAAAAAGATGAACAAACACTTTATAAACTTTGCTTAAACCCAAATAAGCATTGATAATATGAAACAAAAAATATTGACTATATTTAGAATTTTAAAAGAACTTAGACCTATAATGATGGGCAAAAAATAGTAAGACTGGAGGAAAAGTGAATTGATTTTAAGCTACCTAAGGTTTTGGAAAGTGGGAGTTAGAGATAGTTTTGTTGAGTGTGGATATTATAATTTTAAGAATTCAAGTAGTAAATGGAAAATAATATAAACAGAGAAAAACTTCAAAATATTTTTCAGTAAAAGGAAAAATTTCATTAAATTATTTGGAATAAAATGGAAACAGTTCCTAATTTTTTATTCCCTGGATAGTTTTCAAAAATTATACAGTACTAACAATAAAAACTAAGACTTATATGGCTCTTAAATTGTGCCAAGCATTTCTCTAAGCACTGCATTCATACTGTTTCATTTAATAGTTAATAAGTAAAGACTATGTAAGTAATGTTAAAACATTAGAAAAAAATCAATGTACTTTTTTTTCTAGAAAAATATAATTTACCAGAGCTATCTCAAGAAAAAAAGAAAAATCTGAAAAAATCCATAAATATTAAATAAAGTAATTTGGGGGGAAATTCCCAGTAGAAGAACAGAATTTCAGCATAGCTGAATACTGTACTTAGAAAAAAATAAGATAAGTATGCTTCATACCCCTAAGGAATTCCTGTTCAACATGTTGGGTACACACATGTCAAGCATGACTAGAAACTACAAATCCAAATACAGAGTGATAACTAATTCATGGAAGAGAGGGATTAAGGGTTGCCTTGGGCCCTGAAATTTGTGCTCTGAATGACCCATGAGACATTCGTGCATCCAGCCTTCAGTGTGAACGCTGCATGTGAGGGGTATGTAGTCCACAACTTGAAAATGTTATACACAGAGGCTTTGAGGAACAAAACTGTGATGCTTTATATAGTGAAATAAATGGGGAGGAATTTTAACTTGAGTACACAGATGTCCGGATCAAATTTCTGTTTTCTTATACATGCTTGGTATACAAAATGTTAAATATAAATAAACAACACAGAGTTGTACTGTTTGTGTGACAGAAAGAAATATCTACCATCAATGTTAAAGATATACCTTTTCATTTCTAAAAGATGCGACACTCTAAATCAAGAACTTTTTAATGTAAATAACATTGTAATACTTCCATTAATGAAGCAAATAAAAGAATGATGATTAATTCTTAAACTTGCATTTAACCCATCTATTTTATTATTTTGCAGTCAACAGTTGGCCTCAGTGTGCCCTTATTTAAGTTCAAGAGTCTTAACTAGTAATCTCTATATTCTATTTGAATTAAACCTCCACAGTTTTATGATTTGCAATTCAAACTTATGAATTCACTTTCACCACACAAACATAGGATTCATTTTGTAAGTAAGTAAAAGTGTCTTAAATTACATTAACATTACATTTGACTAAGTAGTTTTAACTAGGTATATAAATTACTTTGTAACCGTCTTACAAATTAAAAAAATATATATTGCTTCTTCATGAATTTGATACAAATTTTTGAAGAATATTTGAAGCAATGTTCTTGTCATATTCTGAAATTCAATATATCTTCAATTACAAATCTTGTAGTTCTGATATATTCACTACTAGGTCATTTTTTTGTTTAACCTCATACATTGTAAGTTCCTTTGTGCAGAGGGAATAAATGTAATTTTCTTTTAAAGTGAACTGAAACCTGATTTAAAAAAATAGTTCTTTTGTCAAACTATAATCTATTGTTTCAGTTAGAGAGAAATCACACGCAGAAAAGAGTATAAAGGGACTCCATGAAATTATTATGACAAGAAGAAATGCCAAGACAATAGGATTAAAAAGTGTTGTCTTCCTTCTTCAAGAATGATGTGAACTCCAAAATAACTTGACATTTTCATGTCCAAGCTGTAAATGCACTTTTTTCTAGAAAAATGTAATTTTTCCATAAAGTACTTTAAATGCTATATAGTTGTAAAGTATAGCTGTAAAGTATTTTAAATGCTATATAGTTGACTACCATGTACATTTATAGCAAAATTAAAATGTTTTCTTATTAAATAACCTGATGAACACTGAAGTTTTATCTGTATTAATGAGCTTATTTGCTGACTTTCAATTGTTCATTCTTTTCAGTTTCTTCACAGAAGTACAATATTCTAATGTTTAGTAAAGGTCACTATAAATTATAGCATGAAGTGAATATAATAGAAAAAAGTTCACTTTATTTTCATCATAACCATGTTTCAGTGAAGCAAATGTTGGAAGAGGAATGTTGGATGGTTTTATCTTGTGCATTTTTCTAGTTGCTATAAGTGCACAATGAAATAAATATATGTAAATAATGTAGGAAATAAAATGAATGTAAAAGAATTGTGCTCTTATGCCACTAACCTAATTAACCTTAGGAGCACCCACAGGTGTGAGATGGAGAGAGAGAGAGAGAGAGAGAGAGAGAGAGAGAGAGAGAGAGAGAGAGAGAGAGAGAGACAGAGTCAGAGAGAGAGACAGAGACAGAGAGAAAGAGAGAGAGAGAGAGACTGATTGATTGTTGTGGATGACAACCCACAACAAGTGTCCAACTAGCTGACACTTAATGTAGATGGCCAAGGATAAGCCTGACTGGGTTTTCTCACATGGTAGTATTGGGGAAGAAGGAACTTTCCTCTACCTTCAAGGTTCTTTTGGCTGGTCTAATAATCAAATAGACATGAGACAGATTAACAAGAGAAAATGACCAAATTTAATTACGTACATATAAATATATATGGAAACCCTTCATACATGAGAGAGTCAGAGACCCCACATAAATGAGAGGTTCAGAGCCAGAAAGGGAAATTGAGGTATACAGGTCATTCTCAGCTAGGGATGAGGTAAGGTACTCTGGGGTTTCAAAAGGTTATTACAGGGAAAGCACATGTTCAGTAATTATTAGTTTGCCCTGCCAGATAGATAGGTAAAAAGGTATTTCTGGTGTTAACTCTTACCGTTGGCCAGGCTTCTAATTTAAATTCTTCTAGATAAAGGGGGAGCAGAAGCTTCTCTTGAACCCTCAGGGTCTTGGTTGCCTTTAGCTCAAAATAATCCACATACCAGTGAGGCATATCTTGGGGTGGCTCTTTCTGAACCCCCACAGTAGGAAATATGAATATGATACACATATGTATGTAAAAATGTTATGAAATAATTATCATTTAAAAATATTAACTCGAGCCTTCCTAGAAAAAATCCTGAACTTTCCTTTTTATAGCTGAATTCCAGTAAAGGAGACAGTCATTATAAATTAAGTCCCTCCCTCACTTGCTGAAAACAACTAACCCTACTGGATTATAAATGTATACTTTTTAGGAACATCAGAAATTTGCCAAGATAGTGAGGACTGGTCAAAACGATAGGGAAAGGTAGTCCCATACAAGCCTGTGAAGCCAGGAGCACCCAAGTTGATTCAGTACAAGAAGGTTTACCCACTCAGGTGAAGCTGGCTTCAGTCTTAGAGTTTTGTGCAATAAAACAGACATCTGAGGCCAAGGTCTAATCAAGTCATGCATCCTAAGAAGTGAACTCCCACATTAAGTTGAGATGCCCTTAGTACAAGGCTGAAACAAAAGGAAACCAGCAATCCAACTTGCCATGAAGCATCATAGCTACACTTGTTTACCAAACCCTGGGGATATACAAGAAAAAATTAGAATCATGACAAAAATAATAATTAAAAGGAGGACGTCAATAGAGATAACATGTTATGGATTCCTTCTGATGATGGGGAGAATTGTTAGGGTTTGCTTTACTTTAGACTTTGATTAATTTTGAACATATTCTGTAGTTTCTAAGTATGAATAGTTTTATTCACAATACTTCTGACATCAAATTTGTGGATTTTTTCCACCCAACCAATTCTCCAAAAGCTGAACACCAACTGGGTGTGCTACAATTTAATTCAGTTCTGACACTAACTACTGTAGTTAAGGCAGACCTCAAAGGTTAGGGACTCAAACTCATAAAACTGCCCCCCCCCACTTTAGATGCCAATCACAAGCCCCAGCCTCTGATAGTTTTGAATAATCAGCTAAATTTTGGAGGTTCCCATGACACTCTTCCCTTATTCAATAATTTGCTATAACAGCTCCTAGAACACAGGAAGACTCTTTATTCACTATTACTGATTTTACTGTAAAGGATACAAGTCAGGAACAACCAAATGGAAGAGAGATACATAGGGCAAAATATGGGCAAGGAGGCACAGACTTTCTATACCCTTTCCAAGGGTGCACTTCAATGTGTTCACCAACCTGGAGGTTCTCTAAATATCACTGTTTAAGAAGATCTATTATGCAGGCATGAGTAAATTAAATATTGGTAATTAACTAAATTTCCAGCCCTTTTCCCCGCCTCAGAGATCAGGGCTTGGTTGATTCCTTTAACAATCAGCCTCCATCCTGAGCTACTTAGGGGTCCACTGAGAATCATCTTATTAGCAAACACTCAGCTATGGCTGAAAGGCACTTATTATAAATAACAAAGACACTCTTACCACTCAGGAAATTCCAAGGTGTTATGAGCTCTTATATTAGGAACAAAGGAACAAAGACCAAATATAGATTTCTTCTTATATAACAATATCACACTATGACAACAGCTAAATGAATTGAAAGAGTACACTAGAGATTAAAAAAATAAATGAGTTAAAAAATCAAGCAATCTCAAAGACAACATGAAAGAGAAAACTTGAAATAGAATAGGTGTGACAAACAGAAAGCCAAAATTAAATCGGTAAATACACAACCAATATGAGTAATGATATTACATAAATGGAATAAATACACTAATTAGAAGAGCAATATTGTGATATTGGATTTAAAAGTTCAACTATAAGTTGTCTACAAAACAAACAAATAGACTGAAAGCAACTGGATGAATAAAGAGGTAGTATATAGATACTAAGCTAAAGAAAGCTGATGTAGGTATGCTATTATTGGATAATACAGGTTTTAAAGTAAAATAGCATTGATAGAAATTAACAGGATCATTTTATAATGATGTTCTTGCTTGTTTTCGTGTCTCATTTTTCTGTCAAATACTAAATGAGGTATGTAGAAGATCTTGCACTATGTTTTTGAGATTTCTCTCTTCTTGTGGTTATGCATTTTTTTTTCTAGGCTAAAACTGCATACAGTTTTAAATTATTAGTTCTCAGTAAATTAAAAACTTTTATCATTGTAAACTAATCCTCATTATTTTCTTTTTTTTACCTTAAAATCTATTTTGTGCAATAATAACATCTTGTATGCTATGTCTTTATCCAATCATACGCTTTATGCATTTGTGTGCAAATGGTATAATACTGGGGGTGCCAAAAAAATGTATACAAGTGGACATTTTGGTCAACGTTGTTCAAGCAGTAGTTCGCCATAATCAGAAGTGTCTGGACACTGATGGTAACCGCTTTGAGCATGTCTTGTAATTGCGGAAGTCAAATGTGACTTGTATTCATCTTTTGTTATTGGTATATATTGAGTTTTACAATTTTAATACAGTTCTCTTTTCTTAAAATGTGTGTACATTTTTTGGCACCCTCAGTATATATGTAATTGGAATCTAAATAAAAGATGGTGTAGAGAATAACAAAAGAATCTTTAAAAGCATAGCAAACAAAAATTTCCCAAATGCAGTTTAAAAATCAAAATTAAAAGAATGTCCCAACTAAGATAATTGTTTTATGAATAATTTTTGAATACCAACCCGGATAATTACATAGAAACCCTACTGGGTACATTATAATTAAAACCAAAAGTAAAGAGAAAAAAAAGTCTTAAAAAGAGACAGACAAAAGACACACTGCATGTAAGAGCACAGCGATATAAATTACTGTTGATTTCTCATTAGAAAAAAAATGGACATCAAAGGATAATGGAAGTCATCTATAAAATAATTTATGAAAAAAAATCCATCAACCAAGTTTTCTGTATGCAGTGAAAATAACTGTCAAAGATAAAAGTAAAACACAGAAATTTTCAAAAAAACCTGCATTTGTACTTATTTTTGCTAACCAAAAGAAATCCAAAGAGATTTCTTGAAAAAAGTGAAGTGGTCTAACTTGAATTTTCAGAAAACAGAGGATACTCTGCTTTATAAGATTTAGCTTAGAAAAAGTAGAAAACTCCACTGCAGATAGTGGGGGAAAGCTGTGTACTATATAGAGCTGGCACTCCATATCCACAGGTTACACACCTGTGGATTCTACCAACCTGGGATTGAAAATATTAGAAAAAATGGAGCACTGTTGCTGAAGGTAGTATATAGTTAGGCTTCTGATGGTTGCATCTCTACTGAAAATGTACACACTTTTTCTTGTCATTATTCCCTAAATAACTTAGTATAACAATTTTTTGCATAGTGTTTGCATTGTATTAAGTATTATAATATGAAGATTTAAAATATACAAAAAGTATGTGCATAGATCACACGTAAATACTATTAAATTTTACATAAGGGATTTGAGCACCCTTGGATTTTGGTATCCATGGGGGTTCTAGAAGTAATCCCCAGTGGATACCAAGGGACAACAGTGTATACACATATATGTGTACCTCATTGTATTGTGCTGTGCACATAATTGCATATTTTATAAATTCAAGGTTTCTGGCAACCCTGAGTTCAAAAATATTATAACTCACTGAAAGCTTAGATGATGGTTAACACTTTTTAGCAATAAAGTATTTTTAATTAAAGTACGTACATTGATTTCTTTTTTAGACATGCTATTGCACACTTAATACCCAATAGTATAGTGTAAAAATAACTTAGACAGGCACTGGAAAACTAAAAATTCATGTGACTTTTCTTATTGGGATATTTGCTTTATTATGGTGGTCTGGGACCAAATCCACAAAATCTCCAAGTTATGCCTGTATTATTTTTTAAACAAAAAAGACCGAGATACAAGTGGTAGACTAGTGCTCAATATATAGTATTTTCTGAGAACACAAAAGGTTGCACTTTTATCAGAAAAAACACATTGCCCAGTCCTTTTGCTGTTTCAAGACCATGTAACCAGTTATGAACAGTGGGCTGTGAGCATAAGAGATCATAAGTCAGTGTAATTGCTCTTGAATGATTCCCTCTCCTTCTCTTCTGTTCTGCGGTGGAGGGCAGAGCCTTGTATTCCAGATGGTATCAAAAAGAAAGATGAAGACCTTCAGCTCATGTCCCTAAGTGATTAATAGAGCAGCACTGGGGCTCTCACACTTCCTGGCTATCAACAATAGGTTAGATACAAACTGCAATCCAGAAATAACTATATGGTTAAACCACTGATATTCCAGGGTTAATTTCTTAGTGCAGCTTAGTCTAGACCAAACTGCGGCCCACGGGCCAACTGCTGCCCGCGATCCATTTTTTATTGGCCTGCAGCAAATTCCAAAAATATATTTAGTTTACTTAAATAAACCAGGTGAAGCAATACCTACTTCACCTCGAGTGAGTGGCCCGGCTGTTTGTGTATTTTACCGCATATGGCCCTTGGTGAAAAACGTTGAAAAAAGTTTGGACACCCCTGGTCCAGAACAGTGTAAGTAGAGCAATCATTAGTATAAAAGAGGAAGTAGTATATTTTTAAACATATATGTATGAAGCGATAACAGTGCTAACAGGAAGGGGAAATGGAGAACTGGAGATCAGGAGAGAGAAGGGCCTATATATAAATATGTACTGTATGAAGTGTTTCTAACTATGTCAAATATGAGATGCTATATAGGTATTACTAAGATATATTTCTTCTCAAAGGAGAGAAAAAGCAGGTGGATCTGATAACCATGGATTCTAAAATACTAGTGTATTTCTCTCTAGACCTGTAGTGGTTCACAGAAGTGCAAATGGTGAAGTTACTAAAAAGCACTACACTGTAGCAGGCAAACTGAGGAGGAGCTTGATAGTACACAGAAAGTGTCATAGTCTCCAGGTTGACATCCAATGAAAGGATATATTCATCTGATACCGCAGTCAAAAATTTTTATCAAAATTTGTTTCAAGCTTCTCTATGTCCAAACAATGCATAACCTTGGTTCTTAGAAACAACAAAGGTAGACATAAATCTTTAATATTAAAGCAAAAATTATACAGAAGATGAATCAAAGTGTAAGTCTTTAAGTATTAAACAAACAGCCATTTATTATTTTATGGACCACATCAGGAATATGAGGCATCCTTAATACGATTAAGAGTTACTACCACAAGTGAATTGTGGACAAAAATGGAAAACTCAGTAAAGAATAATACAAAACACAGTCAATATGATGTAGAATATGAGAATGAAGACTTTCACAGTACAGCCGCAAATCAGGAAAGTCCTGACACATATGGAAAGATAAACGTAGACCAAGCCAGAAGAAAGACATGTTTTCTTCATAAAAATATCACTATCTGAAATGTTGTTATGGAATTATTTGCTTGTATGTTTATTGTTTTTCTTTTCCAATAAAATATAACCTCCAAGATTGCAGGACTACAGTTTATCATTTTCATAAATGAATTTCTATCTCTTAGAACAGTATCTGGCATATAAAGTCACTCAATAAAACATTCCAGTTTAAATTAAAGATCATTATCTTAATTTTTTCTCTAGTTATCAAATAAAAAGGAATAAGAAATTTATAAGAGACCCATGGGATCACTGAGCAATTAAACTCACTGATTGCCCATAAATGCCATAAATGCAAACTATTACAGATGCTAATATAAATATCATAAAAAGTAAATTATATATGTAAACATATATACATATATGCATAGGTGTGATAGACTCACTTTAGTTTGGTGGTCTGGAACTGAACCTGCAATATCTCCCAGGTATGCCTGTATTATTTTTCAAAAAAAAGACTGAGATACAACTGGTAGACTCATGCTCAATATATTTTATTTTCTGGACACATAAAAGGCTACATTTTTTTCAGGAGGAACATAATGCCATTTAAACTCTTCTAGCCATGCTATCTCTCTTAGCTGAAATAGTAGCAGGACAACCAAAATTAGTAGTAGTAGTAATAATAATAATTATAATTATAACAATAAATAAATAAATTCTTGGTATTCCTCTTAAACACCAATCTTGTTTGCACATGAATGCCTTTAAACTTAATTGTCTACCCTACTTGGAATGCTCATTCCCTGGATCGTTATATGGCTGGCTCCTTCTCAACCTTTAGTTCTATCAATAAATATTTTCTTTCCTCAGAAGTCTTCCCTTATTATCCTATCAATCATATACCTGCCCCTCCCACCCCAGTTAGCCTCTAACCCAGGACACTGCTTTATGTTTTTTGACACACTAAGCACTTTCTCAAGACATGTTATTTATTCATTTGGCCACCTGTTGATTATTTGTCTTTTCCTGGTAGAACAGTGAACTAAGAGCAGGAAATTTCCTTGTCTGTAATGTTTCCTCAGCACCTGAATCCCTAGGAGCAATGCTTGATAAACAGTATGCCCCTAGTCGATATTTTCAAATGTCATGAAATGAATAGAGGCTCTTAGAGATAAAGTCAATATATGTTTATTATGTCATTCTTTGGTAGGAGTTAGGGGTTAAGAACTGGAGGGTCCTAAAATCACACTACCTGATGGATACTCATCCATCATCTTCCATTTCTGTGGCCCTCAGTTTGTTAATATCCAAAAAGGGAAAAAACAAACATTGCTATATTGAATTATAGTAAGCTAGTTATTGTGAGTAGCAAAAAAACTTAATATGCTATCTTTACTATTTATAATAAACAAATCAAATGATTTTATAGATACATAATATATGCAGTATTTTCAAGATTATAAGAGAAATCAAAAGAATTGAGATTACTCCATGATTCTTTTATTCACTACAGACATTAGAAATAACACATTCTAAATTAACTATAAAAGGCAGAGCACATGTACAAAAAGTAATCAATCTATAATGCCCATGAATTTCAAAAAATAAAAGAAAAAACAAAACACAACTGGGAATCCAGCCAATCATCTAAATATAGCATTTTTCATCTGCTGGTGAAATTACACTGTAAAAGCTCAGTAAAGAAAGCAAGATTATGCATATTCATATAATGCTTCAGTGAAGATGATAAATGAAACACAGGCACAAAATCGTTCATTGAATATGACATGATTACATTTATTTCCATACTTACCTGACAAAAGAGATTACTATGTAAAATTCTTACATATCTTTTAGGAGAAAAATGTCTAAATTTCTGAATAACAAAAACAGAATATGCATTTTAAAAACTGTCAAATATTATACGATTTCAATGTGCTTTTCTTTTTTTAATTAAGAAAACCAGAATAAACATAAAATCTTACAAGATGAATAGGTATCCTGATTCCCTGAAGATTTCAGGAACTTGGCTTTGGCAATGCTTAACAATGATAAGCAAATTATATTTTTTTATGTTTTAATGAGTTTTCCAAGTGAAAGTTAGGTAGTCTTTAACAGTTTTTGTCTAACTGATTGAGTGGTTCTTAAGCACAGAATAGCATTACTTTAAGAGATGCTCAAACTTCTTTTGTTCAGAAAACATATTGTTAGTGTACTATATCAAAGTGAAGGGGGTTTGATGATACAGTATAATTATAATTCATCAAAGTAACAACATTTTGATTATGCTATATATTAAATACATCACTAAAATTCTCATCTGTCTGATAGCAATGTAAAACAACTCCTACCAAAAACTCTGTTTTGGTTAAATTAGTTCTCTTCAATACTAGACATTCATTTTTATACACAAACACCTGTTTGAAACTGGCAAAGCAAATTCAGGTGAACAAATTCGGCAAAAGTAGATCAACATGAAAATAAAAGTGTAGTTAAATAAATGCTTGTATATGTTTTTACACATAACAAAAATAACTCATGACAATTGTAGAAAAAAATCAAAAGTATAGGAAATCACAAAGGAAATAATAGTTGTCTATACCACAACCAGACATAAGCACCAAAACATTTGATGCATCCCTCAAATCTTTTTCTCTTAAATTATTTTCTATATATACATTAAAAATTATATAGATCAAAAGCACACAAATAATTGGATCATAAATATATTATAGGGATGTTCCATAAAATATATAAATGTTATATAATATAAATGCATGTAAATGTTAAAATAATTGGATTCATTTAAAAATACTGTTGTCGTGTGAGGTCGGAGGGATAGTGGATGGGGGGAGGGGGGTTCACAGTGTGAGGGATATAAATGATGAACGTCTAAGTATTACCTTGTCTTGTACACCTGAAACTAATAAATAAATAAATAAATAAATAAATAAATAAATAAATAAAAATACTGTTGTCTAATTTTTTTCGCTTAAAGCTGGTAAGCTCCTTTTTAAATAAATAAATATGCATACCTAAAACACTGTTTTCTTAACTGCATCAATTTAAATTAATTAGTCCTCAATTGTAACTCATTTAAACAATTATTTTTCACTTTTAACACAAGCTAAAAACTTTCTTGCATATATAACGTAAGTTCCTAAGAACATTTCACGTTATGTCCTTGGAATAAATTACCAGTTGTAAAATTCTTTGGATGAAGAGGATATATAAGAACGTGAAACTCTTCAGAAATGATACTCAGATATACATTTGCATCATTGTCATACTTTGGTTTTTCTGGAAGCAGGTGCTAAAATTGAGTCTGCGGTACAGGATGTTTATTAGGAAATAATACCTGTGAGAAGTCACAGGGCAGCAGGATTGAATGGAGGAGGCTGATCAGCAGTGCAGATCCAACATTTATTTCTCTTTCCTTTTCTCATTGCCTGTCCAAGTTCTTTGCTCTCTCTTTTCTCTTTTGGTATGTTCATCTTATTTCTTTTTAGGCGCTTATCATGTATTAAAGATACTAAACTTTTTTCTCTTACTGTATTTTTCAAAAAAATATCTAGGGCTCTTTAATATTGTTAACAATATAATCTATTTTTAGGGTACATGAACATATCTTTTAACACTGCTTTTATATGCTCTTATAGACAAAATTTGTGTATCTTAATTTCAAACTTGCTATTGTTTATAAATAGAGTATTATTGATTTTTGCACATTTTATTTGCTATCTTGCTGTTCTTTCTTACTCTTTCAAATAGTTTTTGAATAGATTCCACTGGTTTCTAAGTACGCAAGCTTAGCATCTATAAACGTCAACTATTCTTAAACATCAATTAGTTGATAACATTCAAGTCCAACATGTTTGATGCCATAATGGAATGAGACATTGGTGAGTTCTTGTGGGAAAGAATGAGTGTATTTTATTTCCCTGAAAGTTGTGAATTTTTGTTGTTTTGTTGCTGGATGGTGAGACTGTGGCCGACTGGTTTCCCAAATTGGCCAGAGCAATACTTATGGTCCCTCATGCTCCTCCAGGACTTTGTTACTCCTTCATCAAGAGGTGAGGGCAATCTCCCCTCCCTTTGTATAGGAAAGAGAGGCCATGACAGCCTTCAGAAATGTAATACTGGATAAGTGACCCTAACTTCTAAGGCCAGGTCATAAAAGGTGGTTTGGTTTATACCTGCCCCTCTCATTCAGGATGTTTGCCCTTGGAGCTCCTGAGGAAAGCCAGTCCACATAGAAAGGCCACTCATAGGTGTTCTGGCCAATGCACTGGTTAAATGGACATATATAAGATAAAGATGTTCTATTTTAGTATTTTTGGCCTTAAATTTTATTTCTTCTCATATTATTTCTCTTCTTTATTTCAATTCAAATGATATGTTTTATCATTAGAATTTTTTTTTATTTCACATAGATATCTTTTATAAAGCATATATTAAATCTTAATTTTTGATACTATCTGAATATCTCCATCTTTAATAGGAGAGTTTAACTCACATTGGCTGCCATGATTGCTATGTTTGAGCTTTATTCTATTATATAAGTTTATAATATTTTAAGAATCATGTTTAATTAAATTTATTACTTGTGCTATATAAATTATATTATTCTGTTACTATTGATTTTAAATGGGATAATGAAGTTTCATTTCATTTTTTAATTCTCCTAGAAGTTATATTCAACTTGAATAAAACACATTTGGCCCTTAATTACTTTATCTGTGTCAATATCTCAATGATACTTATTGGCTCTCAAACCTATATAAAATGCAGTAATTAGATATAACTTGTGAATTGTTAATCACAAGTGAGTCAAGTATTTTATAAACAGGTCTCTGATCTTCATCAGAAGCTAGTGATATATGTATTTATTACTTTTATTTATCTTCAGAGAGATGAAGTAACATGTAAGGTCACATAGGTATTAAGTGATAAAACTGGAATTCAGATTAATTTTGTCAAACTCTTAACTAAGAGTTCTGCACCACTACATACTATTGCTATAAATTTTACTTCTTCACCAACTCAACTTCCTTTGTTCACTTGGAAAATACCATATCACACCTCTAGACTAAGTTCAAACACCACACCACTCCCAACGTACATACACATACAATGTGAATTTTACTTTGATTTTCCAAACATAGTTAATTGCTCCTTTTTTGTGCTTCTACATTTCCTGCTGCATAAATCTTTGAATATTTGCCATGATGTTTTATAACTAGAGATTATCCTGCCTGCTTCTCTAAGCCAAGCTGCAGTTACTCTGCATTCTCAATGTCTGCCACGATCATTTACCCATAATAGGTCATGGGTGAGTCTTATCAAATGAACAAATGAATGGTTGAATATATCGTCTTGTATAACTGGAACTACACATCCAAGAGAGGTCTTGTATATGCCTGTGTTATAAAGTAAATGTGTTTTAACAGTGTTTAACGTATTTAACTAAAGGAAATCCAGATTGAAGCAAATTTACATTACTCTTTAATTGAGATAGTATAGAAATGTCATTTTTTTTTCTGTGCTTGGGCAGATTGTTTTTGGCTATGGAATTGTGAAAAATATATCAGAATATATTGAAGTAAAATGCAACATAGTACTAACACATGCTGATCGCTATGCTATCAGGATCTTAGTGAATAGGGTTTTAGCAAAAGCAATAAATATTAACATCCATGAGGAAAAAGAAATGAAGTATCTAATTCTAAAACCTCAATGGAATTTTTATTTTTATTTCAGTTTCACTCACCGTTAACCTCAGAAAAGTTGACACTTCCTGAAGATATGAAGCGCGAAGGTCCTTGGGATACATGGTGCAATTTGAGGACCCAGGAGGAGGAGTAACAGCAGTTCTTCTATCCAAGTTCCACTGTCAAAGATCATTTCCAGTTAATACTACAGGCTTTGCTGTATTAAATCATAATGCTTTTAATTATATTTATAGAGCTTACAATTAGGTTAATAGTTTAGAGAACAAATGACTCAAAATCACTTTCTTTGAAATTATTATTTACTAAAGCAGATGGCCTTATTAAAGAAATTAAGCTTTGTATAGAGATACAAAGAGCAACTGAAAAATTGTTCATTACTCACTTCAACTTCAGATATTATCACATTCAAAAGCACTCTAATTTTCATCCACTCTACACTCCTTAGTAATGAACTGGATTAGATGTGCTTAAGTTCTTTAGGTAGATGATAAACTACGGAGAACAAGCATTCTATTGTCTTCTATTTCACTTTGTTGAAATTATTGTTCTATTGACACAAGGACAGTCGATCCTCAAATTTTCACAGTTTATAATAATTTAAAAAATTACATTTAGCATACTATTAATAAATCAACTGAGTTTTATATTTTTGCCTTCTTTCCACAAATAACATTTATATCATGCTATAAATATATATAATAACTCTACCATAACACTTACCTGATTGGCAAATAAAAAATCGGTACTATTTTAAGAATTTTTAAAGTAATTAAGAATTAAACAATTAAGAAAATAGTCAAAACTAATGAACTATAAGTAGAATTCTATCATATGTAATTGAAGATTATAAATCTTCCCTTTTATGTAAAGCTGCTACATTTTTGTCACTCATCACTACTTTTCCTTACAAAATGCAATACAGTTTTTAAAGTTTGGTAAGACTTAGAAGCTCAAGTGCTATTTCTTTAAGCTAAATAATAATGTGATGTAAAGCAGTTTTCACAAGCCTTTTTAGTTTATTAATTTATAATCTGATAACATATTTTTCCAGTTTATTTTTCATAAAATTTTGATAAATAAATGATTATAGCAGAAAACCATAATGAATGAAAAACAGTATCATTTGTAGTTTTTTTCCACAAGAATATCGAGAACATTAGTTTTAAAATAACCACATACTTTTAACCTTTAATTGCAGTTCCCAAAGTTCTCATTTTGATCTACCATATGATTTTAGATTGACATTTATAACTTTGATTCTTAAACTTCTAAATATCATATTTAATTTTCCCAATTATTAACGTAATAAGTATTTATCTTGGGAAATACAGAAAACATTAAAAAGCAAATTGAAATTTCCAATTGTTATCTAATATTTAAGGTTTTGACCTAAAATTATTCTGTAAGTTTTTTAATAGAAACAACTCTATTTCCATATTCCAAAAGACAAAGAAAATGATGCAGGACAAAATACGGAATAATTGAGACATTAAAATTAACATGTGCAAACCCACAGATATCACACATATAAAGGTAAACCTTTGGACTGGGAAAAGCAATATTTAAATCTATCTGTATAGTGCTTCTATATTGAACCACTATGGTATGCCTTTAATACATTCCTGAGTATATTTAATTAGCATTCTGCTAAACTTTCAGTGGGGAGGGGAGAGAGATGGATCTTTCACTGTCAATGGCCTCATTACAGAGAATATTGAGCTCCCTTATTTTACTATATATTTTTATAAACTGGAAAGATGCAAATATCAACTTGACTGAAATATCAACTTGTTTCAAAACAGATCAAGTGAACAAACACTATGTGTTCATTAAAGAGTGATATATATATATATATATATATATATATATATATGTGTATATATATATACATATGCACATACACTCACACACAAAGACTTTGCAACCTCCCTCAGTGATTCATGCTGAGACTTCATTCTTTTATAGTTAAGAATTTTATGTTTTCTTATGACAAGGCAAAAATTTGCACGTTTCAATTCAGGAAATGTCTTTTTATTTCTTTCCCAAGAATATAGATATTTTATACATTCAGACACGCATTAGATATAGATAAAACTACAAAGGAAGCAAATTTGTCTTTAATCTTATCCTTTCTCACCTCTGCTTCATTCTTTTTTTTTCCTATCCAAGAAATCCCCAAAACCTCATAGCCCTACCCACTGACATGAAGCACAGACACCAGCATCCACGTTTTGAGGCCCTTTTAGCTTCAAGAAGCTATTGTAAGTGCTTTACACACATCTCAAGTGAGCCTCAGAACAACTCTTTGAACTATGTATTAGCTTCCAAATTAAAAAAAAAAAATGAAGTTCAAAGGATTTTATGCACAAGCTCATGTAGATAATTAGTAAATAGTGAAGCTATTATTTGAACCCTGGTGTCTGATTCCGTATCTGTTTTTATAATCACTCTACCATATTGATTTTCTTAAAGGATACTCCCTGATCTGCATATCTCCACCCCTGACTCTCTCCTTTTCAAAGCATTCCTTTCTGAGTTACATTTTCTTGTACTTTTTCTTTGTTAGAAAATTAATGAGTGGCCCTTTCTAATACAGAATTAGCAAATGCTGAAAACCAAGGAAATTTTGTTCCAAAGAACAAAAAAAATTGGGGCACAATGACAATATATTTAAAAAGGAATAACTCTGAATACACTTGAAATCATAACACAAAGTCCATTGCTTTAGCCTGGTTTCATGTAGGTCCAAGTAACAATAATGCTTCCTTCAAAGATGTATTTCCTCAAATTACAATGATTTCAGATGCCTGAGCCAAAAAATTCAAGGTGTTGTCCAAGTCACCAAGAGAGAAGGGCAGAGGGCCAAATTCTAGCAGACCAGAAAGAGCCTGAGAAATACCTAAGTGGACTGAAATTCAGGAGCCCAGCAAGCCTATAAAGGATTTACTGCATGGAGGGACATGGAATATAGTTTGGGAAAAGAAGCTTTAATTTAATGCACCCAGAGGTACAGAAAGTGTTCTCACTAAGAAACGAACGTCAAAGAAAAGTACTGTTTTTAATACCGAGTGTAATACCGAGTGCAGGCAGTTACTGAAAGCAAGTGAGATGTTAACCTAAGCTAACAAATCAGAATTGGAGACTGCAATCACAATGATGAGAGCAAAGGAATTAAGGGTTTGGAACTTTCTATTTGAATTTAAGTCTTGAAGAATCAAAAATAACTAGAAGTCAAAGCACAAGGTCAGACAGATAGGCTTTCTAGCAGAAGATAAAATAATATTATGAAGTCGGACAATTAAGTTTGAGAACTCATCCTAGAAAAAGTGCTACATCCCTCATTGCTGAATATCACCATAGTCACCTTTGAAGTACTTCCCTTGGGAAGCTGTGCACCCATGCCAGCGCCCAGTCCACCCTTCAAAGCAATTTTGGAACTATTTTTCTGGAATGGCCATCAGAGCTGCCATTGTATTACCCTTACTATCTGTCATTAAAATGTCTTCCTTTCAATATTCCCTTTGCTTTGGGTAAAGAAAGAGTCATTGGGGGCCAGATCAGGTGAGTAGGGAAGGTGTTCCATTACAGTTATTTGTTTACTGACTAAAAACTCCCTCACAGGAAGTGCCTTGTGAGTTGGTACATGGATGTGATGTAAAGCCATCAATTGTTGGTGAAAAGTTCATGTCGTCTAAGTTTTTCATGAAGCCTTTTCAGTACTTCCAAGAGTAAACTTAGTTAACTGTTTGTCTAGTTGGTAAAAATTCACAATGAATAATTCCTCTGATATCGAAAAAAAAAGGGTTGGTAACATCATTACAACAAGTTCGTGAACTTAATTGTCACACCCTGTATGTCATTATAATAGTATTCTACTTCCTCTTGAACTATAAACCTACCTGCTGTTAATGCATAACACACCATACCAAAACATAGTGGCTTAAAATAACACAAATATATTATTTATCATGTTGTATGGATTCATCTAGAGATTATTTTGGTCTTGGCTGGCTGCCTGGGCTTCATAGACTAAGATGGCTTCACTCATTGGCTGGGATTGCTGGGACAGCAAGGGCCTCTTTTCAGGATGTCTCTCATTCTCTTTGATAACAGGGTAGAAGGGTTCCCAGCAGCAAGGGAGGGTTCATGACCAGGGATCTTTGCTTGCATTTCATCTGCTAATGTCCCATTGGCTAAAGCAAGTCAGTTGGCCACACACAGGTTCAAATAGGACAAGCAATAAAATCACATTGCAAAAGGATGTACATGTAAGGATGAAAAACATTTGTGGTAATTTTAGAATCCAACAAAACATTCTAGAACAAAAGGCAACATTCACTTAGATTCAAAATACATTTCCAACCAGAGGATTAAGAAATAAGAAACTTAACATAAAGAACACATAATACATTTATTACCTCAGTTTTGTTGGATTTGCAAAAACCTAACATCAGAACCAGAGTCACTACTTGAACATAAAGACACAAGAAAACCATAATAACACAAGAATAACCATCCAGCTGAGAATTTATATAAATGTCGCCAGATGCTCTGCAATTTCAGAGTGGCATCAGACATTAGTATTAAGATTGGAAATAATTTCAAATTTTTTACCCATATTAGTAACTCATAGGGTCAATCATGAACAAGCACTTCCTCCAGAATTGGGCTCAATTTATAAGCAGTTTTCTGAATTATTTTCTAAAATATACATGCTCATATTTTTTAAATCCAAAAGTAATCATATAATGCTGCTAAGAATACAGAGCATTATGGAATATTATTGTCTTAGTATTCACTCAGTTATTTTACCAAACATATACAAAGTGATGATAATGACTATAGGCATCAAATATTCCCCTTTTTACTTTCATGTTAATTTGTTGGAATCTTGTGTCATTTGATGACTCAACAGCACCTTGCATCTAACCAATTACAGTTCAGCTTCCATATCATCTGCATTGGTTGGGTGGAGTAGATGTCACAGTTTTAGCACTTGTTTTAAATTTGTATGTAAAATGTTCTGCACTAAAGACTTCTAGCATTCTATAAGAAAATTCAATTTGAATAATAGTAGCTTACAAATGCATTTTTTCCTGCACCACTAAAAGGTAAATAACATAATTTGATTTCAATTAAATAGAGTGATAGAAAAATCTTTGTAAGCAAAAAATATAACAATAGAAATATATTAGGAAGGAAATTTATAGGTGCAACATAACTTATGCTTTAAGATGCATTGTAATGAGTTTCAGCTGCTGCAATTGCATTTCTTAAAATGCAAAACAAATTTTATTCACCAAATTCATGACAGAAAGAAATCCTGAAAAATTACATTTCTTTACAATGTCTAACTCCAATATGCTTTCAATTAGATAAAAGTTTGATTCAGATCAGGATTCAGACAATATGCAATACCTGAAAAACCAATACATGATAGACATAGGATACTATTATATGAGAATGAAGTAATTAGATCTCTAAACTACTACCATTGTTTAATTCAATTTAACATATTCTCTAAACATCACTGGCATTTTTAATAATTTTCCCCAGTTATTGCAAGAACCAGAAATTCAAGAAATAGGTATCATACTGAACTGGCCCAATCCTATTAATCTTCCTTCAGAATCTTATTTTAAAATGTTCTTATTCTTAAAATGTTCTTTTTTTTTAATTTATTTATTTATTTATTAGTTTCAGGTGTACAAAACAAGGTAATACTTAGACGTTCATCATTTATATCCCTCATACTGTGAACCCCCCTCCCCCCATCCACTATCCCTCCGACCTCACACTGAACCATCACATTATATATATAAAATTATAGTTGGCATTCATTAATGTTTAGCTTCTGGTGTACAATGCCGTGATCAGGTATCCACAGTATCCCTGAGGTGGTCTCCCAAATAGGACGCATGTCCATCGGATACCCAACAAAATCTTTACAACATTATTGAATACCTTCCCCAAATTAATTTTCAAAAAAACCCTGAGGCCATCTTGTGGTTACCAGCTGCTTCCAAATCCCTTCACCTTTCCCCTTATCCCCAACCCTCCCCACACACACACCCATCTAACAACTCTCGGTTTTTTCTTTGTGTCCCCAAAACTGTTTCTGCTTAGTTCATTCACATAGTCTTTTCTTTAGATTCCATATATAAGTGAGATCATATGGTACTTGTCTTTCTCTTTCTGACTTATTTCACTTAACATAATGTTCTCTAGATCCATCCATGTTGCTGCAAATGATAAGATTTCTTTCTTCTTTATGGCTGCATAATACTCCATTGTATAAATGTACCACAGCTTCTTAATCCAGTCATCTACCGATGGGCATTTTGGTTGTTCTTATTTTAAAATCCTACGCAGTTCCAGGCCAGGTGCCATATTGTCCTAGGGTCATCTACCCTGACAGGTTCCATCCTTCCTTTCATTATCATGAACTTGAGGACCTAGAAGCTATCTGAGTCCAAGTTTTTGGGGGGTTTTAAGATCTCCTTTGAGATTGCCAGTGATCCCACTTGCCCAAATAGATCTTGTAGCTATTTCTCCTCTGGAAATACTGCTGGCCCTCTGGTTTCTCTACTGGAAACTAGGGACATGTTCCCTGTAGTTGGAGGCTCCAAAACTTCATTCTCACCATCTCCCTTCACACTAGGCTGGGAAAACTCTTTCTAATTTTAGTGAAATCTTCCCCCCTCTATATCTATGGTCAAGACACATTGTCTATGTCCCAATCTTCTCCTATCTCTGGGTTTTAGAAAGATTCATTGCAGTCTTCTGAATTCTACGTTGTCCCAAAACTAATTCAAAACAAATGAAAGTCTGACCATTTGCTTATATGGAATGGGTTGGGGGGTGGGAGTAGTAAGGTGGAAAATACAGGGAGAAAAACACATCATAATACCTCAAAATAGTGTATCACACACACACCTAGCTAGTAGGTTTTAATAAGATTTAGAAATAACACATGCAAACTTTCTGGAATATTCTAGAATTGTAAAAGCTGCTATAATAATTATTATTTATTATTATTATTAAGATAGGAACATGCAACATTATTCCTTAGATTTTTTTTTTTTTTATATTCCTGGACCAACTATTTGAAAAGAGTAGTAAATCCTGAGATTCATGTGTGTGTGTGTGTGTGTGTGTGTGTGTGTGTATGTGTGTGTGTTTGTGTGTATATATCAGGTAGAAGATATTGAAATGCAAAGGACTTAATTCAGCAAAGGTAAGTTACTCATACTTTGAATGCAACAAAGATTTAAGCCCCAAAGACTACAAATCAAACCTAAATCTAAACAATGATCAAGGTGGCTGACCTGTGTCTCCAGTAAGCAATCTTCCCACATTTCCATTGATAGTTTCTTAAAAACCTTCAATTCTCTGGGTTGTTGATTTCTTGAGTGCATAATGACATACTATATATTCTTTAATCATTAATAAGATTGTGGTGTTGTTATTCTGATTGAAATATAAATTGGCTCCACCTACCTCTAGTTGCAATTTTTTGATTATTGGAGTTTATGTAATTTACAGTCTATGGCTCTAGAGCACATATCCAAATATGCTCACTTTCTAAGAGGAAAGCAAGAAAAGTCAAGATTTTATGGCATTGAGACAACTTGAAAAGGTGCTTGAAGGGTATTAGGTACTATAAAACAGCTCCAAGGAATAGGTTCTCCAGTAAAGGGTTTTACATATTTTAAAAATAAAACCAAAAAGCTCTGAGGCTAAGGCCATTATCGGGTTTAACATAATTGGAGGTGAGACAGTGGTGTGCTCTACCACCTAAGTAAGGAAGAAAGAGGCGGAGTCACAGGATATGAACTTGATGGAATATGACATCAACAGCCCCATAGGAGCCACACCTGGAGATGTGGCCATTTGCAGAATGTACTGCAGAAGAGGCCAACCCTGTGCAGTCAGCTTCAGTACCAACAGACCAGGTCATTAGCTGTTGGCATCACTGAGCCTTCACAATCCAGGTCAGCACAGGCTTAGAGAGAGAAAGTAGAAGAAAACCTTGGCCATCCTACCAATCTGAATCAGGAGGCCAAAGAAAAAAATGAATGAAGCCTTTTACTCACTTTAAATCATAGTAAACTATCAACTAATAATGAGACCCAACAGCTGTCAGATTCTGATTCTAAACATATTAGGAATGACTTATTTAATGGAACAGGTAAAGAGTAAAAAATGGATGAAAGAGTTTATTCTAGCACTTTTCTTAATCCTTTTATACAAAGTAGATTGGAAAAGAGTCATAGGGAGGGGATTAAAAGGTTTACTAATTAAATGTTGGTAATTGGGCAAAAATAGGATAAATATGACCCAGGATTTTTGAAGGGCACAATCTTATTGAAAGTGGTTACTCTGAAATTAGGAGGTATTACTGTAAGAGAGGGAAGAGGGAGTATGAATTGAGTCGAGGTAGCAGCAACAAGGAAAGAAAGTAGATGAATTCTAGATATATTTTGGGTAGATGAGCTTATGATTGATTGGCTAAGATCCTGTGTTAGATGACAGAAATAGAGGAGAAAAAGATAACCTCTGGTTTCAAGGATGAGTGGCTAGGTATATAGTGGAGTCATTTGCTCAGATAGGAAGCAATGGAAGACCAAGATTTTGCATAGAACTTTTGGAGTTTGATCAAGGATGTGCTTACTAGCTATTTCTACTTACATGTCCCAAAGACAAAATTTCAAGTTCAACATATCTTTAATCACTATTAAGGACTGAATGTTTGTACCCCCTCAAAAATTCCTATGTTGAAACACTACCCCCTATTGAGATGGTACTAGGAGATGGGGACTTGTGGTGGTAATTAGGTTTAGATAAGGTCATGAAGGTGGAGCCCTTATTATGGGGTCATAGCCCTTATAGGCAAAGGAAGAAACACCAGAGTTTCCTCTTCATCACATGAGGACAGAGCAAGAAGGCAACTGTCTGCAGACCATCAAAACCCAACCACACTGGCACCTTAACCTTGTACTTTCCAGCCTCCAAAACTTTGACAAGTATCTGGTGTTTAAGTTACCTAGTTTATGATATTTTGATATAGCAGCCCAGCTAAGATAATCACTTTTCACATACTGTCTAGCCTCTAACAAAATTCAACTGTGTATATCAAACCTATACGTTCCTTCTGAGGTTTAGCTTTGTTCTTAGGCTTGAAATACACATTTGGGAACTGTTAGCAGATAAGGATTAACTAAATTCACATAAATGGATAAAATCACCTTTGTAGAATGAAAAAGTAGAGGAAGAAATGTATTTGAGAAAGAACTTGAAACCTAAAAAACAGTACTAAAAAGATGTCAACAATATATAGCTGTATAGCTGACATGGATTTACTGCTTTCCTTTCCCCAGTTCTGTACAAAGACCATTTTATACATTATTTCATTTAATCCCTAGAAGTGTTATCTGTAATAATGACATGTGGACGCAGAGTATACTACAATATTTAGTGGGAAATGATGTCTGAAATCAGCAAAAAAAAAAATTCAAGCACTCGCCTCTGTATTATTTCCCTTAGATTTGAATATAGATGCAAAAAAGAGACTGATAAATATATGCAGTCTCTAAAAGTCTTTTATACTTTCTAGAAGTCAGAAATTTCCACATCTATAAAACAACTGAAGGGCAGGCTAAGTAGACATTCAAGTTGATTATAGGGCTTTTCAGTTTTTAAATGTCAGTGCTTTTAAACTGCTCCCAATGACTCCTGAATCAAATAATTGAATCATAAATATTTGCAAGCTTTTTTTCATGCATACCCTTACTAAAACCACACATTCAGTTCACAGAAATATATATATATGTATATATATATATATATATGTATATATACATATATATATATATATATATGTTGCCGACTTTTGATTAGAGAGGCTATTATTGCCATTCTTCTTTCTTTTTGTTCTTTCATATTTTTATAAGGTGCTTAACATTTTAAATAAATCCTTTACGTGTCTGTCTTTCCCATTAGACTATGAGCTCATTAATGATTGGGAACATATTTACTTATCTTGAATATCCAGAGTTTAGGAATGAAGATAAGATATATGACAAATTTAGTAAGTGATGTTTTAAATAATTTTTCATACTGATAAAAATAAATTTTAAATTATTCTTGTTAGGAATTCAAACATAATAATTGCCAGTACATATTTTCTTTGAGACCATGGTTTATGGTCAAAACAGCACGGGTATTGAGGTAGATTCAAGTTCACATCCTCATTACATATTTTCTTCATTTTCATTTTCCTCCTTTTCCATCTCATATATATATGGTCTATTATATAACCACTTGTCTGCAAAGAACCTCAATTTCCCTACCCTTCCTTCAGTGCATAGCAGTTATTAGTTAAAACTCCAGCCCTAGATAAACCCACGCAGCTCTCTCCTTCATGCCTATATCCCTGAAACATGCCAGAGAAAAATCACCCAACCAAGCTCAGGTTTTAACTCTTAAGGACCAAAAACTTCAAACACGCAGTCAAAATTTGCACGAATTATACTATATTTACCTAGTGAATGATATTCCATCCACTAATGTTATTTCATAACATCTTTTCTTTCCTCAACCTGAGAGAAATCATCAGATGCTAAATATTTGATCTTCATACCAGCAAATCCACAATGAACCAGCACATAAAGAGCTCAGTTTTAAATAACCATCTCTCCTCACAAATGGTCTTTAGAAGGATATAGTGGGAGAATTCTTCAACTAGAAAATTTAGTCAGTTTCTCCACTTGCATTCCCTTAAAAATTCTAAGCCTCCTCATTGCTGCAGACTTTCTGTATGAAATCTTACTATAAATAAATAGGGTAAAGGAATTTAAGTTAGCAAATATTGAAATAGCAAGCCTTGGAAGCATGGCCTTACTGTGTAGCTGATCCAGTCTACCAACTTTATTTCCTATCTTGATTTATCTACATCAGTCTTGGAGTACTTCAACAGGCTTGATTCATCCATTAATAAAAAAAATAAAATTACTGAGTGCCAAGTATTGCTATAGAAGATGGAGTAACAGAAGTATGAAGGCCCCATACTTGTGAAGATTATATTCTAGTGGGAGAGCTATACTTGTATACAAACAAACATATGAATAGGTCATAGAGTGATAACTGCTAGGAAGAAAAATAAAAAAAAATATGGGAATAAAAAGGGTGATGTAGGTGGGACCCATCTATTCACAAAGTTGGTAAAGAAGACCTCATTAATAAAATTATATTTGAGGAGAGTCCTAATGGAAGTGATAGTACAAGCCATGTGTACATAAGAATGTGTTTCATGAGGAGGGGAAAAACAATGATTCTGAACTGGTGTGTTAGAGAAACAACAGAAGACCAGTACGTCTAGGAGCAGAGTGATGAAGAAGAGTACTAGGAGGTGAGGTCAGAGAAATAGTCAGAGAGATAGTCAAAGAAATAGTCAAGGTCCATTTAGATCTTTGTATCCACTATAAGGATTTTGTAGCATTTTTATTTTTTTGCAGAAAAGTAAAATAAACTGATAATAAAAATTATTTTTAAAATAGTAGGGATGCTATTTTAATAGTATGGAAATCTACAGCAATAATGCAAACACGAGATGGTTATGGCTGGGCTGGGATTGGTAAAGGTGAAGTCATAAAATGGATCCAATCCTGGATATGCTTTTCTAATGTGAGATATGACTGAAAGAGAACTTAAAGACGACTCCAAAGTTTTTGGCCATGAAAACTGAGATAGGAATTTTTGCAAGGAAAGTAGAGTTGTGAGAAAAATCATGTGTATTTTTTAGAAACATTGTGAGTGTTCTATTATAGTATCAAATGGAAATGTCCAATAGATCACTAGATAAAGGTGTCTAGAGTTGGGGGAAAGATTTGGATTGGAGACCGTAACTGGTATTTGAAGCCATCAACCTGCATGAGATCACTTAAATAGTCAATTTAAACAAAGAGGAAAAGAGATCCAAGGATGAACATCTCAGACCTCCCAATATTTAGAGGTCAGGGAGCTGAACAGCATGCATAAAAGGAGACTTAGAAGGAAAAGTGAGAGAGATGTAGAGGGAAAAAACAGTCACATGTGATGTTCAAGAAGCCAGGAGAAGAAAATACTTCAAGGAAGAACAATCAATTTGTCAAATGCTGGAGATTGGTCAATTAAGATGAGGACTAAGCCTTGCCTATTGGATTAAGCAATGTGGAGGTCATTGAAGTCTAACAAGGGATGTTTAGTGATGCAATGAGCATAAAACCCTAATAAGACAGAATTCGAGTGAGAAAGAAAAGAAAGGGCTTGAATCAAAAGGGAGCCCTTGGAGTCAGAGTGAGTCTACCCTTTGCAAGTCAAGAGGCCTCCTTCATCAGAATTCAAGAGGAAATCCATGCATTATGGGAAGGGACACACCCTACAGGCCCTTTTGGCAGTGGTTAAGGGAGCACCAAATCACTGAAAATGCCTGCCCCTCTGAAGGGCTTTACCCTTGTTAGCAGGAGTCAGGGTAAGCCTTCCGTCCCTTGATGCCCATATCCCTTTCACTACTATGGGTCTTAGGATCATTAGGATTAATTTCCATTCATGTCAATCACCACAAGAACCCCATGAGTCTCTAGTTGTCCTACATTTCCTGGGAGCCCCATCCACATGTAGAGTTCTACATGCTGTCTTTTTTTCTACCTTCTAATCCACTCCATTTCCTGAGACACTTCCACTGTGCCTTCTGACATTCCAGATTAATCAACAATATCTACAGCTGAAAAATCAAATTTTTATAACAAAAAAAATTGTGTGTGTGTGTGTGTGTGTGTGTGTG
This sequence comes from Rhinolophus hipposideros, assembly GCF_964194185.1. Taxonomy (NCBI): domain Eukaryota; kingdom Metazoa; phylum Chordata; class Mammalia; order Chiroptera; family Rhinolophidae; genus Rhinolophus; species Rhinolophus hipposideros. The sequence goes on along the minus strand of NC_138050.1, from coordinate 35,223,767 downwards.
TGTGTGTGTGTAAGCTCCCTTCACTTCCTTATCCAAAAGAAAACCCAAGTCTCCCCTAATGACATGTTTCCCCTGCAGGTCTCTTAGGTGGTGGTTATTTTCTCTCCCATCGTCCTCACACTACCTAGCTTAAAGGATGGGTATGTATCCTCAGTGTTCCTCATATTTATTCCCAAATGATTCTCCCTCTCAGCTCCCAAAACATCCACTTTTGATTATCATGTTATCAGATCGTAACTACACATTCTACTACATCCTGCTTGTTACAATCATCTACCACTTCACAGGTGATTAATTTCATATACATCAGCTCCTGAACCACTGTGTCTTTCTCCAGTGCTACTCCTGTCATAATTTTTAGTGACTATACTAATTTAAATAGTTTGTTTAATCCCTGATCCCTTGGTCCCATGACCTCCAGTAGCACAAAGTGATGTAAACTAAAACACATTCTCTTTCTCTCATGGTACAAAATTTCCAATGAAATATGGACCATACTCCATGGTACCACTCTCAAAATTTTTATGTAGTCATAGCTATGTTACTAGTTATCACTAATGGAATACGACAAAAATAATATGTGCCACTTCAGGGCCAAGGCTTTTAAGATATGAGTTGGCCTCTTCTATCTGTCTTCAATCTTGTGCTACTAAATATGATGAAAATAAGGGTTTGGTGAATTGAAACGATAGAGTGAATCTGAGTCTCTGAATCATTTCTTGGAAGACAGTTGTCAAGAAACTAAGAACACATTTTTGAAAACTGAGCCATGATGCACTTTTTCGGGGGTGGGGGGTGGGGTGTGTGATAATTATTGCTACAACCTAGCGTATCTTAACTAATAAATCATTTCTTATTCAATAATCTTGGTCTAGACCCTAACCCATTCATCACTTCCATGGTTACACTCAAGACCTAACCATTACCAATAACCGAGAGCTTTCTATAAACACAATTTCAAACATTTCCCTCTGACAACTACCATCATTTTTTAGCTCTCTCCCTTTAGTAATCATGTATTGAACATTCTTAAACCCTACCAAGACTTTTACTCCATTCATGCTGGCATCATTTTAGTTCCTCATCCCCATAGTGCCCTGACTAGTCTCCTTAAAGGCGGTTAAATACAATGGAGAATCTCTTGGATATTACCCAATTCCCTGGCCTCTTCACATTGTCATAATTCTTTGGTTAAACCACAACCCTAGTTAAATTTTGTTCCCTAAATACTGTCTATCTGCTCTCCTGTAGCTGATCGTGCCTGGAGGGAAAAAAGCACAAAACAATAAAATAACTATTCTCTTTTTAAATCTCCTGTCACCAACTTCAGAGTTTACCCATAATGGTTACCCAAAGTCATACTATGTAGTTTTTTAATTAATCTATTCCTCCACTCCATTTTCTTTTCAGACAAACAACACTAAAACCCATTCTCTGTATGAGCTGGTGTTATTTGTAATTTCACTGAGAACTTTGAGACATTAGAAGAAAACCTCCAAAAGATGTCACCATCACTTACAGTTTCAGCATCTATACACATATAATATTGTACATATGTTTTACCTTCTTTCATATCTCTATAAATAAACTGCATGTTCTATTACCCAAAGCCAAGCTGTCTACTTGAGCACTATATTCCATCCTCCTCATACCTACGCTCAGAAATATTCTTTTAGAAATTTCCCCTTTTCCTTAGTTTTTCATTTCTAGTAATTCATTCCCAAATAAATATTGAATTATTTCTCTTACCTTAGCAATATTGTACTTTGTTATTCCTCCCCCAGGTACTATTCAATTTTTCTTTTACAACAAAATATATACTAAACATCAGTTTTATTTGTTATATCTAGTTTTTATTTATCAATTTTCTATTCATCCCAATCACAATTTTACCTCCTACTGTATGCAACTGCTCTTATCAAAAGCCCCTCCCGGCATCACTAAATACAATGTTTTTTCAGCCTTCTGCTCTCTCAACATACAGCAGCAACATGACACAGTGGTCTTCCTCTCCTGAAACCATTTTCTGCTTTAGGTGATCAGGATTCTACATTCCTCTGGTTCTTCTCCCATCTCTGTATTTTCTATATAAACATCCTTTGTTGGGACCTCATCCTTCCCCTGACCTCTGTTTAGAGTGTCCCAGTGCTTAGTTCTTGAATCTCTTCTATTTCTTATCTAGAATCATAGCAAAGTACCTCAATCATTTTTATAGCTTTGAAAACCATATATAGCTTTGAAAAAAAAAGTACCTCAATCATTTTTATAGCTTTGAAAACCATCTGTCACCTATTACCATCTTCCCTGAATTCTGGACTCATGTTCAACTCTCTACTAGCTATCTTAATTTGGAGGTCTAACAGCTATATTAAGCTTTACATGTCCTAGGCTAACTAGTAATATCACTTACTGCCCCAAATAATAACACAACACAAAACAAAACAAAAAACTGTTTTTCTCATTATCTTACCCATCTCAATAAAGGGCAAATGAGTTTCTTCCAAGTTTCTTCTGCTTTTGACATATACCCAGAATCCAACTACTTCACATTTCTCACTCTGCTACCACTCTGTACCAGGCCACCATACTCTTCATTAGAGAGTTATTTTATTCTGTCTAGCTATGAGCTTCAAGGATGACCTTTTAAAAATATGTGTGAGAATGTTACTGTTTTGCTTAAAATTCAATAGCATTTTTAAATCTCAGTATAAAAGTCTTTTTGTTTGTTTTTGCTGTGATCTATAACGACTATTTTATCTCCAAACTCTCCAGTTATTTCTATAGAATAACAAAAGGACCCCAAATAACAACAGCAATCTTGATTAAAAAGAACAAAGTGAGAGGTATCATGCACCTGATATCAAACTATACTACAAGGCCATAGTAATCAAAACAGTATGGCATTGGCATCAAAACAGACATATAGATCAACAGAACAGAATAGAACCCAGAAATAAACCCACACATATGGTCATTTAATCTATGACAAAGGAAGCAAGAATATATAATGGAGTAAAGACAGTCTATTCAATAAATGGTGCTGGGAAAATGGGACAGATATATACAAAAGATGAAACTGGACTACCTTCTTATTCTATATACGTGTACAAGAATAAACTCAAAATAGATTAAAGACTTAAATGTAAGACTGAAATCATAAAACTCCTAGAAGAAAACATAGGCAGTAAACTCTGACATTAGCTTTAGTAATATTTTTACTGATATATCCTCTCCGGCAAGGGAAACAAAAGAAAAAATAAACAAACAGAACAACACCAAACTAAAAAGTTTTCGCACAGCAAAAGAAACCATCAACAAAACGAAAAGACATCGCATTGAATGGGAGGAGATATTTGCAAATGATACATTTGATAGGAGTTAATATCTAAAATTCATCAAAAAAAAAACTCACACAACTAAACATACACACACACACACACACACACACACACACACACACAAACAAAAAAACCCACCAATCCAATTAACAAATAGGCAGAGGACCGAAATAGACATTTGTCCAAAGAGGACATGCAGATGGCCAATAGACATATGAAAGGATGCTCAATGTCACTAATCATCAGAGATGTGCAAATTGAAACCACAATGAGATATCACCTCACACCTGTCAGAATGGCCACCATCAATAAATCAACAAACAAGTGTTGGTGAGGATGTGGAGAAAAGAGAACCCTAGTGCACTGCTAATGGGATTGCAAATTGTACAGCCACTCTAGGAAACAGTATGAAGTTTCCTCAATAATCTGGAAATAGACATGACTTATGAACCAGCCATTCCAATTCTGGATGTTTATTTGAAGAAATTCAAAACATTAATTCAAAAAGACATACGCACCCCTATGTTCACTGCAGCACTATTCACAATAGCTAAGATATGGAAGCAACTGAAATGCCCATCAATAGACAATTAGATAAAGAAGTAGTACGCATATATAACGGAATATTACTCTGCCATAAAAAAATAACGAAATGTTACCATCTGTGACAATATGGATAGACCTAGAGGGTATTATGCTAAGTGAAATAGGTTAGACTGAGAAAGACAAACACCATATGATCTCACCTATATGTGGAATCTAAAGAACAAAATAAACGAACAAACAAACAGACACAGACTCATGGATGCAGAGAACAAACTGATGATTGCCAGACGGGAGTGGTATTGAGGGGCTGGGTGAGAAAGGTGAAGGGATTAAGTACAAATTGATAGTTACAAAACAATCATGGAAATGTAAAGTACAATATGGGGAATACAGTCAATAATATTGTAATAACTATGTATAGTGTCAGGTGGGTAATAGAACTATCAGGGGGATCATTTAATAAACTCTATAAATGTCTAACCACTATGCTGTACACCTGAAACTAATATAAAATAAAATTTAATGTCAACTATAATTGAAAAAAAAGTTACAGGGATGTAAAGTACAGCATAGGGAATACAGTCAAATATATCCAATAATATTGTAATAACTATGCACAGTGTCAGATAAGTAACAGACTTATTAGGGTTATTACTTTGTGAAGTATATAAATATCTAACCACCATGTTTTGTACACCTGAAACTAATATTAAAAAAAAAGAAATGTTATTTTCTGTTTAAGATTCTATAGTTTTAAAATCTCAGTTTTTTCCCTTTTATTTATTTATTTATTTATTTATTTATTTATTTATTTATTTATTTATTTTATGACCTATAAGGACTGTTTCACCTCCAAACTCTGCCATTGATTCTTGGAATTCCTCTTATACTAATCTTCTCATCTTGAGCTCTCTACTCCTGTTGTAGTATCCTACCGGCTTTTCTCGGAACACTCCTGGCATGGTCCTACCCCAGAGTCTTTGAACAGGCTTTCCGCCTGCTTAGAATATTCATCCCCTAGAGGTTGCTTTTGTGCTTCATTTAGATCATTACTCAAATGTGCGTGAGGCTTTCCTTAGATACCCTGTGTGGTAGGCAGAATAACTGCCCTCCAAAGATGTCCATATTCTAATGCCCAGAATTTGTGAATGTGTTAGGTTACATAGCAAAGGGGAATTAAGGCTGAATATGAAATTAAGGTTGCTAAGGAAATTATATTAGATTATCCAGGTGGGCTCCTTATAATCACAAAGGTACTTAAAAGTGAAAGAGTAAAAGAAAAGAGGAGAGTGATAGGAGAAAGGCACAGAGAGATGCAACATTGCTAATTTTGGAGACAGAGGAAGATCCTGAGCCAAGGAATGTACCTGGCTTGTAGAAGCTAGAAAAGGCAAGATAATGAATTATCCCTTAGAGCATTCTCAGACACTATGCCGCCCAACCAATAGCTTGATTTTAGCTCAGTGAGACCCATTCACTCAGGGTTTCTATGACTCCATATGACACTAAAAGAACTGATAATGAATTTCTATTGTAAGATACTAAGCTATTAAATTTGTGGCAATAGTTATAGCAGCAATTGAAAATTAATACACCTATGCAAAGTTTAACCCCATTCCTAACATTCCTTAACTTTCCCCCCATTTTATTTTCTCCATAGCATTCATTACTTGCCAATATGCATTATGTTTTGCACATTTATCTTGTTGTTGCTGTGTAGTCACTGAAATGCAAGTTCTAAGAGGACAGTAAGAAGAGATATTTTGGCCTTTCTTTGTTCCTTATTTTATCCCCAGCACCTAAAAGAGTGCCTGGGACACAAGAGCTATAAAAAAATAAATAAATATGCTGAATGAATACATAAATTAAATATATGTATGCATATACAAATAATTCATATATTGATTCAACAATTTATTGTGTATAGGTATGCATGTACACATATATACATGTATATATACACATATATATGTACCTGCATACACATATATATAGTGAGAGATATATATACTGAGATATATATGTATATATATATTCACTGATATATATATATGTGTGTATATACATATATATATATATATATATATATATATACTGAGATATATATATCAAAACGACACCGATGGTACCACTTTGAGTACCTCTTGTAATTGCAGAAGTCAAATGTGACTTGTTTTCATCTTTTGTTGTCGGTATATATTGAACATTACAATTTTAATACAGTTTTTCCTTTCTTAAAACGTGTGTACATATTTTGGCACCCTCTGTGTGTGTGTGTGTGTGTGTGTGTATATATGTATATATATATATATATATATATATATATATATATATATATATATATATACACATATATATGCTAATATATATATTAGCGCATATATATATATATATATATATATATATATACAGTAAGCCCACAATGTCATTGATAAATTCTTGGAACAGTAGCAAAACAATGTATAACAAAACTAAATTTACCACAATTTAATTGATATAAACAAGAGTTAAATTCCTGTGGTATCTCATTGACATCATAACAATGACTGAACAAAATGACGTTGAACAAAATTACGGTATTCGAGGAACTACTGTATACTGCTAGGTTATACTGAATTTAGTTTCTCACCATTGCTTTACTTTGTACTTTTGAATGAGTTTTCCTTTATGTTTACTTACCTAGTTGTTGAATAATTACCACTTCTACCCTCAAGTAAATAACCTTGCTGCTGAATCATCACTGTCTCACATTCAATTCACCTGATCTTTATCACCTATAATTCCATACTATATTTGAAGCAAAAATTGCCTTCTTTAGAGCACTTTCTAAATATTTGCTAACTTAAAAAGTATTATTAGAAATGTAGGCATTTAGTTATTGTTGATATGCACTTATGAAACATTGCTTATAATGGATTGCTTATAATGCTTATAATTGCTTATAATGGATTGCTAAACATTTTATAACAAATTTAATCTTATTTTTATCTGCTAAATAACAAAACATATTCATCTACTAATTACCAATAAATGATAAACATAAATTTACACATAAATAAATGATTAATCCTATAGATACTACATATGTTGTGGAGAAAAGAAGGTCATATACAGATGTGTTTCCTACCTTTTCACTATAACTGTCCATCTTTCTTACCTAGATTTCTTTTTGCTTTTGATCATTTTTTATACCTTAATTTATGTTGCAATACTGTATATATATTCCATCTCCAATATTATACTTCTTTAAAACATAAACTTCTAAGAAAAATAAAATTGAATGTACCCTTGAAATCATTATTCATATATATAATGTGATATCTGTTTTATTCATGTCAGATAGAAGGCACTAGCTTTGAGTGGCTGATCGCGCTGTTCATGCTATTCCAAGCAATATCTGAAGACAAATGCAGTGAATGAACTGAGTTAAACTTTATCTGCTGAAATCTGCAGCTCATTTAGTAGCTTATTAGAAGAAAAAAAAATCAGATTGAATAGGAAGGCATTTGTATTTTATTTTTCAATTTAGAGTCCTTACATATTCCGACTGTGATTACATGGAGGTAATTTTCCAAAATGTCAAATAGTTCCTTTTCAGAATGACACAAGATACACTCTGACATGTGAGTCTGAAACTCAAAATAAGTTACTAAAGTAAACTAAAAAGTGAGAGATTTGGAACAGGTTAGGCCTTTTCCTGAATTCTGCCTTGTAGATAGGTGTCACAATATTTGAACTATCCAGAGCACAACATATAAAATACACATACAACAATCAATTTCTCCATAATTCAGTTATTGTGAATTCAGTGATCTAACATCATATATGAAATAGTCCACCCAATGTTAAAAGGAAAACATTGTTTCAATGAGTTCATCACAGAGGGTAATTACAGCTGATTATTATGGCCATTTCTGTTCATAACAACATCTGTAACCATCCAGTTACATTCATCTCATACAAATAACAGTGTCTCATATAGAAATGGACAAAACTAGGGAAACTATGTTAGAGCAAATTGATCTTTTTTTTTTTATTTTACATAATTCAAGTGGCTATCCAAAGAACTGGAAAATAAATGATCAAAAATTTTTACAAGTGTCTAAGATTTAAAACAATGTTTGCTCTAATTTTGTAAATCATTTCAGTTAGTTCTCAAATAGAATCCTAACTAAATAAAGTATTTACTGTGGTTTTCCAAATACACTTGTGACACTAATTTGTCACTATCACTTCGCAGAGGCCACTTTCCAACTGATAGATTGCTTTTGGCCTGTGAGAATGCTGAGAAGCTTTCAATTTTAATAACCGTCTTGTAAGCCATTGAACAAATGTTTTCTGTTTTGTTTGTAATCTGAATAATAACAAAGTCAGGATAAGGAGTTTAACAATCATCCTAAGAGTTTTGCTGTGTTTTATTTTTTTTAAGATTTTTGTATTGGGTAAAGGGAATAGGACTTTATTGGAGAACAGTGTGCACTTCCAGGACTTTATCCAAGTCAATTTGTTGTCCCTTCAATCTTAGTTGTGGAGGGCGCAATTCAGCTCCAGGTCCAGTTGCCGTTGCCAGTTGCAGGGGGTGCAGCCCACCAGCCCTTGCGGGAGTCAAGGAGTCAAACCGGCAACCTTGTGGTGGAGAGCCTGCACTCCAAGCAACTGAGCCATCTGGCACTGGCCCATGTGGGAATCAAACCGCCAGCCTTTGGTGTTAGGAGCACAGAGCTCCAATGGCCGGAGCCTCTGGGCCGGCCCCGTCCTAAGAGTTTTATAGTTTTTAATTTTACATTTAGGTCTATAATCCATTTTGAGTAAAGTTTTGTGAAGGGTAGACAGTCTATGTATAAACTTTTTTTTTTTTTTTTTTTTTTTTTTGCATATGGATGTCCAGTTGTTCCAGCACTATTTATTGACTGTCTTTGCTTGGTTGTATTGCCTTTGCTCCTTTGTCAAAGATCAGTTGCCTATATTTATGTGGGTCTATTTCTGGGCTCTCTTTTCTGTTCTATTGATCTATTTGTCAACTCTTTTGTCAATACCACACTACCTTGAGTACTCTAGCTTTGCATGAAATCTTAAAGTTTAATAGTATCATTCTTCCAACTTTGTTTTTCCTCCTCAATATTGTGTTGATTAGTCTGGGACTTTTGCCTCTCCATGTGAACTTTAAAATCAGTTTATCAATATCCATAAAATAACTTGCTGATATTTTATTGGGACTGCACTGAATCTATAGATCAAGTTGGAAACAACTGACTCTTGACAATACTGAGTCTTTGTATCTATGAACATGAAAAATATCTCCATTTATTAAATTATTTTATGCTATTCATCTGAATTTTGCACTTTTTTACATATAGATCTTATATGTATTTTGCTTGTCGTACACTTAAAAGCTTTATTTTGGGGGATGCTAATGTAAACAGTATTGTGGGATTATTTTCCTAGCTTGTTGAGATATAATTGACATATAAGACTGTATAAGTTTTATGTGTACAACATGTTGAGTTGATACATTTATATATTACAAAATGATTACCACCATAGCATCAGCTAACACTACCAGCACATCACATTATTATCATTTCTATTTTGTGATAAAAACATTTATGATATACTTTCTTAACAACATTCAAGTACATACCATGTTGCCCCGAAAATAAGACCTAACCGGAAAATAAGCCCTAGCATGATTTTTCAGGATGTCATCCCCTGAACATAAGCCCTAATGTGTCTTTTGGAGCAAAAATTAATATAAGACCCAGTCTTATTTTCGGGGAAACATGGTAACAGTGTTAACTATAATCACAGTACTCTGAGAGAAATCCCCAGTACTTATTCATCTTCTAACTGGATGTGTGTACTCTTTGACTAACATCTCCTCATTTCCCTGCCCCGCAGCCCCTGGTAACCACCATTCTACTCTCTGTTTCTACAAGATTGGCTTTTAGCGTCCAGATATAAGTGATGTCATGCATTGCTTTTCTTCAGTCTGACGTACTTTATTTATCATAATGCCCTTAAGATCCATCCATGTTGTTGCAAAAAAAATCGCAGGATTTCCTTCTTTCTCATTGTTGAATAATAATAATTACATATTATATTTTATTATTATATTATATATTATATTATTATATAATAATTATATATAGATATATAGGTATATATCTATATCTTCTTTATCCTTTCATCTGCTGATGGACACTTAGGTTTCTTCATATTTGGCTATTATGACTAATGCTGCAATTAACAGGGGAGTGCATATATCTTTTCAATATCATATTTTTATTTCCTTTGAAAATATTCTCAGAAGTGGGATTGCTGGATCATATGTAGTTCTATTTTTATTTTTTTGAGAAATCTCCAAACTGTTTTTCACAGTGGCTACACTTATTTATATCAGCACTAACAGTATATAATGGTTCCCTTTTCTCCACATCCTTGCCAGTACTTCTTATCTTTTGTCTTTTTGATGATACACATTCTTACAGCTGTGAGGTGATATCGCACTGTGATTTTGATTTGCATTTCTCTGATGATTAGTGATGATGAGCATCTTTTCATGTACCTGTTGGAATGACAGTGTGGTTTTAATTTCAAATCCCACTTGTTCATTACCAGTATACAGAAAAGCTTTTGTTTTTATACATTAATTTTGTGTCCTGAAACTTTGTTTATGAGTTCCAGGAATAGTTGGTGTTCTATCAATCCTTTCATGTTTTCTACCTGGATAATCATGTCATCTATGAACAAAGAGAGTTTTATTTCTTCCTTGCCCATCTATATACCTTTTATTTCCTTGTCTTATTGCATTAGCTAGTACTTCCAGTACAATATTAAAAAGTAGTGAGAGGAGACATCCTTGTTTTGTTCCTGATCTTAGTGGGAAAGCTTCCATTCTCTCATCATTAAATATGTTAGTTTTTCAGAGATATCCCTGATCAAGTTGAGGACATTTCCCTCTGTTCTTAGTTTACTGAGAGTTTTTATCATAAATGGGTGTTTGATTTTGTCAAATGCTTTTTCTAAATCTATTGAAATGATCGTGTGATTTTTCTTTCTTAGCCTGTTGATGTGATGGATTACATTAATTGATTTTTTTGAATGGTCAAATAACCTTACATACCTGGGATAAGTCCCACTTACTTAGTCATGGTGTACAATTCTTCTTATGTATTGTTGGATTCAGTTCACTAATATTTTATTGAGGATTTTTGCATCTATGTTCATGAAAAATATCTGCCTATATTTTTTTCTTTCCTTGTAATGTCTGCTTGGTTTTGGTATTAGTTTGGCCTCATGGGATGAATTAGGAAGTATTCCCTGCTTCCATAAGTAATTGTAGATAAGTTGTAGATTTTTTTTTTTTAATATTTGGTAGAACTCACCAGTGAACCTTTTTGGGGTTCGTGCTTTCTGTTTTGAAAGGTTATTAATATTGGTTCTCTAATAAACATTGGCCTAATAAGATTGTCCATTCCTCTTATGTGTGTTTTAGCAAATTGAATCTTTCAAAGAATTGATCCTTTTACCTATTTTTGATATCTTATCAGTGGTTATGGGTATAACAATACAGAATTAAGGGAGGAAAAAGATCAATAAAAATGATAGTAGTCATCACGTTGAAATAAAGAGTATAATAAACATGCACATAAATTAAAGTAATATTTGGATGATATATATTATTTACAGAGAAATCCTGTCTCTACCTATTATGTTTATATATTATTAAAACATTGTGATTATCTACCTCTTTAAATTTTGACTGCCTACAGTTCTAATGTAAGTTAGATGTAAGAAGAAATGTAAGTTTTTCATTTATTTTAAGTTTGCATGTGTTAATAAAATACTATGGCTAAAATGTCCTAAATTCTACTGACTTCCAGTAATACCAATAATTGCATAATATAAGTAATTATAAGCAAAAAAAATTGTTTGGAAAAGGGATGTAGAGATATGTGTACGCATTAAAAGCAATAACCTGTCACCTACCATGTGATAGAAAAAAGTATACTTCATGATTTGAAAAGGAACATATCTCACAACTGCTCCTTTCTATACATTTAAAAACATCATAGGTGATAACAGGATCTTAAGAAGCCATTTGTGTTTATTCTCTAGTCATTCTGAATACTGTTTGTACTTTATTAAGAGCAACTAACGATGAAATACCCTGAAAAAATTTACCAACATCCATGGTCATGAATTCCGTAAAGCAATTATATCTAAACAAAGAAACCTCACAAGCAGTTCTTCACATTCAGTATCTGAGTTTCCCCAACTACTGTATGCTCACTGGCTCACACATCGGGTACACAGAAATAACTTCTCAGAGAGTGATATATTTGTGGAGTAAAGATGATATATTTTGCCATGACTCTTTGGGATAGATTGTTTAAATGCGTACTCTACTTCAAACTTTGCTGCAACATGGGTATATGGATGTCAAGCTCGTCACCCTATTTTATATTAGGTCACAAAGAAAACTTAAAGCATGATTTTATTCCCATTCAAATAGTTCCTGAAAGTATAACTATCTTCTGAAACACACCATAAATAAGTAAGTAAGTAAGTAAGTAAGTAAATAAATAAATAAATAAATAAATAAATAAACAAACAAACAAACAGTGGTAATTTTTAAAGAATAATGTTTTAAAATTAGTCACATTTGTTTGAAGTTGCTTTCTGTCTAAGTCAGTTTGAACTGTTCTTTAAGTTGTGTCTGTTGTTGATTATCACTATAATCAAATGAATTCCTTTTGTAAGAGATGAAACTGAGGCCCAGAGAGAATTGTTTCTTTGCTTGCTCTCAAAAGCAATTTGATTTTGCTACAGAGGAAGTCAGTTTTATGGATTCATGCATTGCTTTATATATGGCAGCAATCTGAGTAATTGCAGTAATAAAGATGTGACTAGAAATGCCACACTTGAAGATAACTTTAGTTTACAAAATCTGACTATCAATAACTCTTACAACTCTTAAAACATCAGGACCAATTTTCCATACTTGGGCACTGAGTCCTGTTTCAGGAAAAGCATTCTTATATCAATATGAAAAATTGTGGCTAAAAAATTACTTTTTCCCAAGACAGGACTGGATGTTTTTGCTTCTTATCTAACATTCTGGATTTCCTCATTAAAGACATTTTTCTTTCCACTAGGATTCACCTAGATAAGTTACATCACTTATAGTTAAGAGCACTGTTAGAGATTTATAAGGTTTACGATTTCTTATGATGCAGACATTGTATTCCGTGGCTAAAATTCATTGTCTCAGTGACTCTTACTAAGTATTTTAAATCAGGAAAAACTTTTAAAGCATCCTAGTGTTTATATTAGTTAACACTTAAGAAGGAAGATTCTGAATATTTTGAAATAAAATACATATTTATATTGCTCATCCTGTAGGTGAATGTGTCCTGTCTGGTTTTGGGACACAGCAAGATATAATTCTGCACTGAGTATGAATGGCATTATAAACTCATGCCAAACTCACATGGAGAATGGTAGCAGTCAAGAAAAGATTCCCAACAACATTATATTCAAATCTGTATAATCTTCAGGATTCATTATGGAGCTAAGATATGCAAGACATATTTTTGACTTGGAATGCAAATGGAAGTTTTATTTTACCTCACCCTATTTTTTTCTTTAAAATTTACCTTTTTTATGGTAGATACTTTAACTTTTCAATCACCAAAAGTCAATAACAAACATGAAAACTGGAGAAATTCATTGCACTGGTCTCTATAGAACTCTCTTCATGTAGAGTCCAGCATAATGGAAAAAAAAACAAGACAATATTCCTTTTCCAAAGAGCTATGTAAAAGAAGAATATTTACCAGTATTGATTGTATCTGGTGGCCACAAAACCATTGATAGTACTTATAGATTTATCATTTTCAGTCTCAGCAATTTACATAGTGAACTGACTCCCTGTCCTATTAATCATAAAGTGTTTTTTTCAAAACGTTGAGCCTTTCCCTGTGTTGCAGATGAAGACTAATACAGTCTTTCCTAAATTCCCACAATATCTACAGTCTTAGGGTCACACAGACATAAACACAGAAAAACACACACACATACACATTCACAAAAATACTTCACAAATTAAGATTAGTTAGTAACGTTCCTAACCTTCCTTTGGCCAGTGTCCAGAAGAAATTTCTCATATGTAGAAAATGAAAACAGTATTAGTAACAACACATATTTTTCAGAAGAGAGCAAATCTGTGAACCTCTAAGAAAGTAGAGTTAGAAATTAATTGTTACTAAGAGAGATTAAAAATAATGGACATTGTCAAGATTATTATTTATACTGTGTTTCCCCAAAAATAAGACCTAGCCAGACCAACAGATCAAATGTGTCGTTTGGAGCAAAAATTAATATAAGATCCAGTATTATATTACATATTATATTGTATTATATTATATTAATTATATTATATATTGTATTGTACCAGGTCTAATATTAAAACAAGTCTGGATCTTATATAAGACTGGGTCTGATATTATATTAAAATAAGACCAGGTCTTATATTAATTTTTGCTCCAAAAGACACATTAGAGCTGACGGTCCAGGTAGGTCCTATTTTCAGAGAAACGCAGTACTTATATTCAATACCAATTAAAATTCTTAACGGAAAAAATTGTTAATGGAATCTATTTTTAATTAGAAAAATTAGGCCACAGCTTATTTATAAAAGTTCTTTGCAACCAGGAACTATTTAACTCCCCAGAGAACATTTCAATAAAAAATGTCTGGAGATATGTTTCATTATCACAATAATGGGCGTTGCTACTGGCTTCTAGTTGGTAGAGGCCAAAGGTGCTGCTAACTATCCTCCGATGAACAGGATAGCACCTACAACATGAAATTATCCAGCCTGAAATGTCAGCACCAAGGTTGAGAAATCCTGATGTAAAATATAAAGATGAGAGGAATGAAGCCAATTTTTAACAGAGAATAGTAAAATAAAGTACGCCTAATAATTCAAAAAACATTGTAATGTTCTAATAATTACGAACATGGTGCGAGTATAAGAATTGATAGAAAAATCATTGGAATAGTACTGATAAAACTAAAACAAAAATGTTGCAAACCAGGGTAATTTAACACAATGTTTCTAGTTTATTACTTGCCAGGACTTTTAAAATACAGGTATCCTAAGGAAATTATTAAAAGTGTAAATAATGATTTATGTACAATACTTTTAATAGCATTATTAAAAACATAAAAAGGGTGGAGGTTACCCCGAAATGTCTGTATAAATACAAGAAGAGGATAGATTTCAAAGTTTAAAAGGTAAATTAAATTTACTTTGCATCTGATGTACCTCCTTATTTCAGTAATCCCTGACCCTCTCTCTTTATTGTCCTAATGTCATATGCTAAATCTACTGGTGGACTGTGCTATGTCTGCCCAGGTTCTTCCTCAGAGAATCTCATCAATAATTAATAATTGGCCCTCTCCACATCCTCCCTCTTCCTATCTACCTCCAATTTATTAATACTTGACCTTTTAAATGAATGAATGCTAATCTTTTATCCTCTATAACCTTCTGGAGAAGTTCTTTAAACCCAATGAAACAACTCTATGAGAAATTCAAGCTCTGAACTATTCAAGACCCTCTGTTGCTTTTTGGTCTCAGAAATTTCCCCCAAAATCAGAGACTGAGACAGAGGAAGGAATGATAAAATAATTAAGAGTGCCTGACTCAGTGTACCCACAAATTCTTTAAGTAGAATCTACATGTAAAAATAATGATGCCCATGTTTTCTTTGTCAAAGATCTTGATTTTAATTTTCCAAAAGTAATTTTAGTTGCACATGACTATGATTTATTAAACAAAGTTATTAAGTACTAATCTATTTTTCTACTCTTAAAATTAATCAGATGTTATACCAGATTGGTCAGCCTGAGAATATCAATAGGAAAAAAAGTGCAACCACTATAAATGATTATGATTCCAACTGGAAGCAAATATAGTAGAAACTTGTTTATCTGGTAGTATCAATGTGAGTAATGGGTTAATGGAAAAATTTTGTTAAATGTGAAGTCATGAAAGATAATACATTATACACATTTATAGTATATATATAATACATACATGACATCTGACAATTAAGTTCGCAAACTCATCCTAGAAAAAGCGCTACATACCCCATTGCTGAATAACACTACAGTCACCTTTGAAGTACATCCTTTGGGAAGTAATGTTCCGACACCAGCACATAGTCCACCCTTCAAAGCAATTTTGGAACTCTTTTTCTGGAATGGCCATCAGAGCTATGGTCATATTACCCTTGATGTTCTGAATGTTATCAAAATGTCTTCCTTTCAATATTCCGTTTATTGGTAGGTAAAGAAAGTAGTCATTAGGGGCCAGACCAGGTGAGTAGGGAGGGTGTTCCAATACAGTTATTTGTTTACTGGCTAAAGATTCCCTTACAGACAGTGCCATGTGAGCTGGTGCATTGTCCTGATGCAAGAGCCATGAATTGTTGGAGAAAGTTTAGGCCGTTTTGGTCTAACTTTTCCATGCAGCCTTTACAGCACTTCCAAAGAGTAAACTTGGTTAACTGTTTGTCCAGTTGCTACAAATTCATAATGAATAATCCCTCTGATATCAAAAAAGGTTAGATGTTGGCAAAAAGTTTACGAACTTAATTGTCATACCTATACACACATGCATAACACACATATATTTTATTTTAGCCATAAATACATAAATTTGAACTTATAACATTTTATATGAAGAGGCATGGCCTTCCCTTTTGAGTTCTATGTTGTCTTTTTTGCATACACAATAGAAATTATAATATGTGACCTTAGTATTGGTTTTGAAGAAATTAAAGACATTCACAGAGCTATTTTGAGTGTAAAACCTTCTAGATTTTTAGGCTTCCTCGAAAGCTTCATAGTTACGTTGCCTAAATCTGATTTTGAAATATTTTTTCAGTGAATAGCTTTTCTTTTCATAGTCATGTGTCAATGGTTTTCATAATATTTTATCAAACTGCAAATTACACTAAAAAGTGCACTTAGACGGAACACAATTGAGAACAAACAAAACTGGCTTTGGGGAAAAAAAATACTAATTTTGTTAGAGCAGAAGTATATAGATGTATCTAAGAGTAATCAACTAACCTTAAGTTTTTAGGGTGAATTGGACATGAGTCAGTTTTACAGAGAAAATAGAGCACATTTATGGTAAGTTGTGCAAAGGTAGAATAAGAGAGCTTCTCCTATAGAAATAACAGCTAACATCTACTGATATCTTGTTGTCTCTCCACAAAACTCATGTATATATAAATTCCATCTATATTTATACAACACACACACACCTACACACACACACACTCATATACTACACCGGGAGTGACAAAAAATGTATACACTTTGGTCAATGTTGCTCAAGCAGTAGTTCGCCATAATCAGAAGTGTCTGGACACTGATGGTAACCCTTTGAGCACTTCTTGTAACTGCAGAAGTCAAACGTGACTTGTATTCATCTTTTGTTACCAGTATATATTGAGTATTACAATTTTAATAGTGTTTTTCTTTCTTAAAATGTGTATACATCTTTTTTGGCACCCTCTGTATGTTCTCTTTTAATCCTCAAAGCAACCCTGTGAGAAACAAATACTATTATAATCCCCATTTTACAGATGAATAAATAGGGACATAGAGAGGCTAAAGGACTTACAAAAGGTAAGTACAGAGTTGTTGTTCATGCCCTTGAGTTACTCCGATTACTGGTGACACAATGAAAAGAGTGATCTCCACTATGTCCTGTCCTCAACAGCCCTGCTCAGCTCCTGTGGACTCATGCCTAGGGCTTCTTTTATCAAGTCAATCTGTTTCATTTTTGGTCTTCCTCTTTTCTTGCTGCCTTCTGTTCTCCCAGCAGTATTGTCTTTTCCAAAAAACCCTATCTTCTTATGATGTGCCTGAAGTAGGACAACTTCAGTTTTGTCATTTTTGCCTCCAGCGATGTTTCAGACTTAATTTGGTGTTGGGCCCACTTGTTCATCTTAAGTGTAGAGATGAGAAATTGAAAATGAGCTGGTCTCACTCCGGAGGCTGTAGATTAATGAGGGGCATGCTTTACAGAAAATTAGCCTATGAGGCTTTATTTATTGTTGATATGCAAAATATTTTTAAAAAATGTTTTAAGTGTTCTTTGTTTTCAAATTTAATTAGTTTTTTCCAGCTTTTTAAAGTCATATTTTTTCATCAAGAAATAAGGGAACACAGAAAAACTTCAAGGAAACAATAATTATCACCTGAAATGCTATAATCTACAGTATTAGCATGATCATGCTTTACAGATCAGTTTCACCACTTGGAAAAGACTTGCTTTCCAGCTTCCAGTAGTAATTATAGGGAAAGGTTATGATTGGTCTATTTTCAGTCATATGCTAATACCCAAACAAGTCAACCTTAGTGGAAAGTAGAGGAAACTGTGATTGTCTCATTCCATAAGGTTCCAACTACTAGTCTAATCCACACTGATGAAGGTTTGTGAAATACAGAAAATCATATTCGAATCACAGAAGGAGGTAGGATATCGATTTCCCAGAAGTGGATAAGATACTATTCTTTATATGAAGAACAGTTTGTAGAAATTAGAAGAGTTTTCTTGGCAGAGGCAGTACTTGAGTTGCACCTAGAGCGGTTAGAGTTTCACAGAGACAAGGTTTTTGGGGAAAAAGTATATAAGGTAGAACACACGTTTGCTAAGTCATGGAATGGGTTTGTTAAATGACTTGCAGTAGAATTTGGGGAGGAGGCAGTTGTGTATTTGTGATGTAGGGTAAATGGAAAAATAATTGAAATAGTGAATTAAAATAAGATCATTTTGAAGGATCCAGCATATATCAATATTCTCTCCCGTCATTTAAAGTCTTACGCTGAGAATTTGACTTTCAAACATTTTAAAATTTGTGAGCAAGACTGACATAACAGAATGTGCAAATAGTTTTGTGTTACTCAGAAATGTTATAACATCAATAGCTAAATCTGTCAGACAAAGAAATAATCTGCAAGTTGCTTTTGGATTGATTTTTTTTGCCATATTTAAAGTAGTTTTATCAAATAGAATTGTTTTTTCCTTATCAGTGTGACTGAATCAGTGGTCTGGAAAATAAAAATTTTTGTTTTCCATTTTTACTGTGCACCAGCTAGGAATCTGAACAAGAAACTTTGTCTAACTCCTTTTATACATATAAAAATTAAATTTAAAAATGTCTAGCTCCCTCTAATTAGTGTTTCACTAACTGATCAAATCTACTGGTTAAACATAGAACTTTAATTCATGAAAACCTTGGCATTTTAACACTACCATTTATTATCATTTATTTTAAAAATTATAGAGACATGGCAGATGATGTACAATTTCAATGTTTTAGTTTACTGAGCAATACGCCATGGTCTCATGGAAGCCTTACAGAACACCTCTGAGTTCATCAAGGGTCTCTTCTAAGTGTCTTTAATAAGCTCACTCTCCTACTGTCCAAACGATTGAAGGTCTTTTCCAAACTCCAAAACTCTGACTCTCCTACCAATCTGTTAACTCAGTTGATGACTTCATTTTCACTTTATATTAAAATGAGAACTTTCACCAGATGGCAATTTCCTTAACTCCCTATCCATCTAGCTGCATTCCACACATCCTCTGCCCTACTGTCCTCTGGGTCCTATCTGCCCCTAATTTCTCAAAGAAATCATTCACCATAGATGATTCTTTCTTGCCCTCTATTGTCAATCTACTTGTCTTCAGTGACTATTTCTCATTATTGTTCATACCTATTCTTCCATCATGAAAAGTTTTTTAAATATTGTTTTTCACCCCACTGCCCCATCAAACTCAAAGATACCTAAAGCATTGTCTTTATTTGTGCCTCTTTTATTTCATTCCACTGACTTCTGGAAGTCAAACTATTGAGAGGTAAAACGTTCCAAGCACAATAGTAGCACAGATTCAAAGCATTGAAATCATCACATGGGTACACACCTCGATGGTGGAATATTATCCTGTTATTTTTCGTATCTGTTATTTTCACAATTATGAAATGCAAAATGAATCTGTATGAACAGCTTTCAGCATTTTTACTCTTCTCTTCATGTCAGAGGATAATATCCCTTAACACAAATCACCCTCCACAAATACAGAAGAAATGATAGAAAGAGAAACTGATTTGTAGGGAAGGAAAAAGGCAGTGCCCTGGATCCACAATCTCTGAACTCATTGTCTTTAATCACCTGCTCACTCCCATTTAAGAAAAACTACTGAGAATAACAATACCTTACTGTAAAAAAATACATATATATTAATAAATTATGAAAATGCCATTATATAATTATATTTTTATTATAGAAAGTGTTGTAGATGAACGACTTATATAGCTATAATATATGGCAAACATAGTTATTGAAATGTTAAATGTAATATGATACTAGATACAAACTAAACTGCAATTGCATTTCATTCCTATAGCATTTATTAAGAATTATAGAAATGTAGATGACATAGTGCTTTAATATGCTATATAAAATTGTAATAAATGATGGAATCAGTTATGAGCATAATAATTAGAATTTTGTGAAGGAACGTTTAGATAAGTTACAAGGTTGCTTCTTAAAAATTGTGCTGAATATACAATGACATTGTTCTCAGCACTTCCAATAATTTACTAGTGACGCAATTGTTCAGGTTTGTTTATTCAAAATATATTCAAGTACATATGCAACAAAATGCATTTATATGAAAAAATGCATTTATTGAAATCACATGGTGCAAGAAGATTAAGAATATGACAATATGTTTGAAATTGCAATTCTAAATTAATACAACACATTATAAAATCTCTTCAATTTAAAAACACGGGTCATAGTCTTATGGTATGGGGAAAAATATGAGACATATTAGAATTTTTTTTCCTGTATTTCAGTTTTTGATACTTGAAATTTTCTATATATCATTACCTCTGAGGTTATTATTCTTTGTGGTACACAATCTCAAAACAATGGCAGTTGCTTCCTATCAGATTGGTATATTTAATTTGTTTTAATTTCATTTAATAAGTTCACTTTTGCTGAACTAAATCAGGTTTATTGAGGTATAATTTACATATAATAAAGTGAATTCTTTCGACAGTTCAGTGAGTTTTAACAATTGATCTATACAGGAAACCAATGACTCCATCAAGTTACAGAATGTTTCCTTCACACCCAAAAGCTTCCTCCTGACTCTTTGTACTGCTACCACCTTGACCCACCCTAGACACGAAATCCACCAGCACCCTGATCTTGGACTTACCAGCCTCCAGAACTGTGAGAAATAAATGTATGTTGTTTAAGCTACCCAGTTTATAGTATTTTTGTTATAGCAGTCCCAACTGACTAAGACACTTTTTTATACCTATGTGTGTTTTTCTGTCTGTATTATTAATTAATTTATAAACTCTTGAGGACAGGGACAATGAATCAGTTTAATGTGCATAGGTTGACTACGGAGAATTCCTTATGATCATTCTTTTCAATTATATTTGTCTTTTTACTGTGACACTGCATCCCCTTCTATATTTTGTTGCTATTCCTGTTTTCTTTTAAAAGAAAAAAAAAATTGTGATTCTGTGCAACAACACTTACCCTACCCAATGAGCCTTCTTAGCAAGAGACATCAACTTGTATTTTCAACATATGTAACTGGGAGCAATTTCGTATAGATATCCTGTGCCATCCATAACCCTTCACTGTCCTAAATGCCTGGGCCTATACATTAACCACAGATAACTCTGTATCTTTTCCTATCAGAGGCACAAATTGCCTAATTACTATTATGTACCCAATTTTCTTATTATGGCCCAAGGTTGTCCTGAGAAATGTTTCCTTTATCTGCTTAGCAACCCCCCACTACCAGCTGATTGCTCTTCTTGCTATGTAGGGATTGTGATTCTTGGTTTCACATAGGCACTGAACCTGAAAATTTTCCATAGTTTACCTTGCACAACAGTGTGTGCCTCTTCCCACTCTTTCTGTGTTACCTTTCAGAGAAGTAATACGCTCTACACACATGCAGGGTTAAGTATTATAAGTATATACATTTTTATAAAGAATAATTGATGTGACATAAAAATATATTCTAGTTATTTTTAAAACTGGCACATTATAAATGCCAAGTGCCTTCCAATTCAGCAATTAGGTTATAAAAATTAAATCATGAATCTTATCTTTTACATCAATTTCAATCTCAATAGGAAATATTGAAATTGACATTAAGGCAAACACAAAAGAGCACATGGGGGCAGCATAATGAGACAATTTATTAACAAGTACCATGCATTACACACTCTTCTAACGTTAACTGAAACATCATTTACAAAGTCATCTGATGCAAGAGATCTTATAGAATTAGTGGAGAAAAAAATTATGGGATAGATAGATAATAAGTAGGTAGATGGATGGGTAGATGGATGGATGGATAATAGATAGATAGATGGATAGATAGATAGATAGATAGAGATAATAAAATAGAAAAGATGCACATCTGTCCCTGTCCTCCAAAATGGTTTGAAAATGAATGCATTAAGTTTTATAAATCTAAAGTAAAGGATGTGCCTAACGATTTCTTGAGATTTGTTCTTGAACTACATTCCTACAGGTAAAACTTCTCCATCTACCTCGTTAAACCTTTCAGGTCAGGCAGAGCTTCCATAGTATGAGAATGAACAATAGATGGGGAGTGTAGACAGAGAAAGGACAAACACTGTCTGCTGAGATCTCCATATCCAAAGGAAATTCCTGAACCCCAGATGAGTCAAATGCAGGCTCAGTTGGCTTTGTTGGGGAGCCTGGTGTCCATTATGTTTCTAAAGTAAAATGGATTTGTTTCTGCATGAGATATAGGACTAGCCCAGGGATTCTTGATAGTAAGACTAAAAAAAACTCTCTGGCAATATCCATGTAACAGTGAATACAACCCATTTCTTTATTTTCAAAAAGTTGTTTTTAAATAGGTAGTAGTTTAGATCCAATATAGTCAATGTAAACATATGAGTATATAATTGGAGGAGATCATATATCTACTCATATTAAATATTTCCATGTTGAGATTTTATAAGGATGAGAGTCATAATAATTTTTCGCACATTTTCTTAATTCTAAATTACAGCATATTCTATAATTTTGAAACTAAATTAGCAAGTCTAAATAAAGTTGTAGATACCAGCAGTCTACAGATATATATATATATTTTTTTAATTAAAGTTTATTGGGGTGACAATTCTTAGTAAAGTTACATAGGTTTCAGGTGTACAATTCAGTAATTCATCATCTATATGTCATGTGTATTCACCACCCAGAGTCAGTTCTCCTTCAAGTTTCAGGAACAATGGTGAAAATTATCTAGGATTTTTCAACTTACTCATTTTTTCATCATTTAAGATACAATGTGTATGAATTATTTAAAATATACTTTTATAATTTGTTATATTTTTCACAATATGGCATTTTCTTATTGGTGTGAATAACTAAATAGTATTTTCTACATTTCTTACTGCATTTCTTTGCTCAAGACATAATTTCTTATTCCAATTATTTGTTCTGAGAGTAGTTATTATAAATGAGTTTCATTATAATGCCATAAAGTAAATAAGAAACTTTTAATTTTACATATGTGAGTCTTACTGCATTTATAAATATATATACATACCAGAATTATGCATTGTGCAGTATATGTATAATTTAATTCTAAACAATAAACATGGAAATCACTTTAGATGGAAAACAAAATTCATGAAACTCTCTAAGGAACAAGGTAAAATGTAGATTCAATGCATAATTAATGTATTTTGAAAGTATGAAATCTATAGCTACACAGTATATTAAGAAAAATTTCCCATTTAGTTTTTACTGTGTCGATAAAAAGCAAATTTTTTATAATTACTTTTCTGGCATTCCAATTCAACAGATGATTTTAAAGTATGGGAAATAAATAGTATTAATTACAGAATAATAATGTACTTTTATATTTTTTGTGCATGGTAAGCTTCAAAATTCTAATTCCCTTTTTGCTTAGAATATTCAACTATACTACTACCTAAAGATAGGATTATCTATCTAAGGTAATGATGTGAACTCATATAATCTTACTAATTATGAATTTTGATTGTTTCAGAAATAATAATAAAAATAATCTAAGAAAATGAAACTAAATGGTTTCTTCTCCCAAATTGAATTAGCCCACCCTCTCATAGCCTTCTTTGGAAATTCTATTAACACATTTTTTTCAAGATTCAGTCCACATATCACCTCTTTCCTGAAGCTTTCTCTATTCTTCCTCCATTGCCCCCGATTTTAGCAGATCCTTCCTCTACATGCTTATATGGATTTTGATTTACCATTTTGATTTATTCTTTGAAATATGGTTTATACTCATAAATCTCTTTACCATTAGATTATAAATTTTAAAATATCAGGTCCAACTCTTTTCTGAGTTCTCCCACACTTATCACACTGTTATACATATTTCATACAATAAAGATCTTCAGGATTCTGATTGTTTTCTTTCTTTTACCATCCACAGTGATGAGGATAATATAAATTGTTCAAATAACTCTGCCCAAAAAAGCTCCTATTTGAAAAGTTTATGTTTTGGGGAAAGGACAAAGATAGGGAAAAGAGTTGAGCATTATGATGCTAATTACGTTACCTGAAAAGGTCAGCATACTAAACTCTATCAATGTTATGATTAAAACTACAAAAACGTATATGTATTTTAAAGGTTTATAATATAAAATTGAAAAGAAATGAGGCACTGGGTTAGTTGTTGACTTTTTCTTGACTGTTCAAATGTGTTTATATCACAATTACATGGTATGGTCACACAGTTTATTTAGTAAGTGTCCAGAGCACCCATAGAAGCCTATCCCCAAAGAGTATTATTTCTGGACTTAATATTTGGGAATCAAAGATTCATTTTTTTTAAATCATACCAAGATAACATTGTTTTTTCCCTAGCATTCTTGGGACCTCACATTTTTCTGATTTCAACACTGTCTCTAATATAGCCAAATTCTTGTAAAACACAGCCAGCATATGATAGATGGAAAATAATTGGGCCATAACCCCTATCAATGAGATCAGAAATTTAACTCTTACACATGGGTAGATATACTAAATACAAATTATCTTTTCTGATATAAAATATATGGTATGTGACCAAGGCTCTGTCTGTACATCGTGTTATTACATAATTGTACTTCAAATAAAATAATATCAAAATCATAATCTGATTTTTTACAGTAAAATATTAAACCCAATCTATCCATTTGTATACCAAGATAATAACAAAAACATAAATCTCAAAAAGCGCATATCTCCTATGAGCAAATAGTTAATAATATTAGAAATGTCTAAAAGAAAAACAAAGGGAATAGGAAAAGTAAATCGGGGATGCAAAACACAACTGAAACGCTCTGAGTAAGAATTGTGTAAAAGGCCCATCACGTATAACAAATGAGATTAACACCACTTGCAGATATCAAAATTAATTAAAGTTAGATGTTCTGAATCTTAATCTACAGTACAGATTTCTTAATTTAGCAAAGAAGTACAGCATAGAGGATCGAAACCGACTTGGTAATCAAAAACATTTGCTGCCTACATGGTAATGATTTAACACTGCTGTGTTTTACCATATGATTGTCTCCAAATGACTTGTTTTTCCAAAATTGCTAAAATTTTGTTTTTCCAAAATTGCTATCACCAAATACTAATGCACCAAGACACACGGGGCAGCAGTGATAGATATACTGCTGTTTACTTCACTACCAGAGTAAAGGTCAAATAATTTAGTGAAACTGATTTAGGGCTCTGTCTGAGTCAAGTAACCTCAGTGACTAGTTAATTCACAGGTAAAAGGGGAACAATAAAACACAAATTTCATGGGGGATATAGTGTCAATAAAGTTGTCACATGGCTGAGTGGGTAACATTCTAGGGGGGGAAAAAGCACAAAGACAGTTTCAAAACATACATCTAATTCCAAGATAATGTGTTAGTTAAAAAGTGATTTTCTTCACCTATAAAGTGGGAGTTATAAGGCTTATCACAGAGTGGAACCAAAAAGAATAATGAGCCATCAGTATCTATAAGATTACTTCATGGTGTTTTGTTGTTGCTGTTCAAAACAGGTAATGCGAAAACCAATATGAACTCTTTGAAAACACATTTATCTTGGTAAAAGGGTCACAAGGCTGGCTTTAAGCAAAGTCAGACAGAGATCTTTCCATTCAAGACAGAACATTGTATTCAAGACACAACATTTTTGTTATTTGAGGCCTTTGAACTGAAGTTCTAATTCTGAGGCTGGCATCTGTTTCCTTGTAAGCTTTTATACTCCTGCTTAATAGCAAAAGATTTAACCTCCTCATTTTCCCATTAGGAATCCTACTGTTAATCTTTCTCTTTCTCTGCTATGCCAGGGTTCTTATCAATTAAAGCATTCAGAGATTCTTTCAATCCACAAATATTTATTCATTGTCACTTTGTACCAGCCACAGGTAAACGAAGCCAATTCATGAAGCTTGAGACAATTTAAACAAATAATTTAAAACTATGTGATGAGTGTAATCAAATAGCAGTAACAGGTACCATATATTAGGATCCCCTACACTGCTGCCTTAACTTTGGAGAATTCCCTGGGCACCCATTAAGCTTTACTCAACCTTGCAAACTGAGTATAGTCTAAAAGTGGTCATCAACAGAAACATTACTTTGCCCAAGGTGAGTTTAGAAATGTGTGGTACAACTTTTGGTTGTCACTATGATTAGGATCTATTTAGTTTATCATTTGGTGGGAAAATCCAGGAATAAAATTGCATTGTAACAAGCAGAATTTAAAAAGATGTGGAGCAACTGGAATATTTATCCTTATTAAAGGGAGTATATATTTGTTAAACCTCTTTAGAAAACTATTCTCTAATAACTACTAATCTAAATACACATAGCCAATGAATCAGCAATTTCCCTCCTACGCACATACCTGAATAAAATGCAAACATAAGTCACCAAAGGATATGTACAAGAATTTTATGGCAGTGCTGTTTATCACTGGCAAAAACTGGAAACAACCCAAATATCTTTAAAGAATATAACAAATAAATTGCATTACTATGAAATAGTCTATGAAAATGAAAAAAAGGCTATTGCAAAGACATGGATAAATTTCACAAACAAGACATTAAGTGAAAGAAGCAAGACAAATAGTTTCATCCCATTTGTGAAAAGCTCTAAAACAGGCATAGGTAATCTATAGTGATAGCAATTTGAATATGGTTATGTTTAGGATTAACTGCTGGACATGAAGAACTGTTGTAAATGTTCTATGTCTTGATTTTGATGATAGTTACATGGATGAGTTCACATTGTAAAATATTCATTAAACTATACAATTGTAGCTTCTGCATTTACCTGTACATGTGATAAACTTAAGGGGATTTTTGTTTGTTTATTTAGAAAAATTCCAAAGCAGAGGTACCAAGATGTCAACTCAAATTCTGCCTAGTAATAGTGAGGGAAGAATGTACTTTTGCAAAGCAGAGATTAGGCAGGCACTTAACCAAGCATTCAAACAGCATCACTAGTTATGTAATAATAGAAAATACACAGTGTCAGCTATTAACTATTCTTGCCAAGATGATTAAAAATGTAAAAAGCCAAGCCTTTAGACAAAATTTACAATTACAATAAATATTATGAATAATAAAATGTTAAAAGACAATTCTAGACTATGAGACACTCGGCAAGATTAATATCCTGGACTCTCTGAAAATTAGTGTTTGAAGAGGAAAAAGGTGGGGAAGCTATTTAGATTAAAAGAAATTTAAGATATATAACAATGAATTGCAATGCAGAAGCCTGGATGGGAGTCTAAACAGGAAAAACCCTAAAACATTTTTAGTGGAATTGAAAACAATTTAAATATGAAAAATCCTAACTGGACCAGAAAGGAGCAGCTTATATTAGATTAACCAATGCACTAAAGTATAAGAGCTTGGGAAAATGTTTTAGAAACACACTCTCCCAACCAAAAAAAAAAAAAAAAAAAAAAAAGATCAAAGTCTTTGGAAATACATCAACCCAAGTAGAATTTGAGGGACATTATCCTTTAGAGAAGGAAAGCATAGAAAGTCATTAACACATTTGCCTGCTTTTTTGTTTGTTTTTTGTTTTTTGTTCTTTCCTGAGAGTATTTTCCAACTTGCAGCTTAAGGGTGCCACTGACCAAAGTGTCAGTCTTACTGGGCTGTGGTGACAAGGGCCAAAAATCAATCAGGGTTGCCAAGAAGCTGAGACTTGAGGGACAGAAACCCCTTAAAATTGTTGGTTGACTTGTAAGCTGAATATACACAGGGCGAAACTCTTAAGAAACCCAGTGGAACATAGCACCTGGGAGGCTGAAAAGGAAGAAGTTGGGGTTCAAGCCTTATAAAGATAGACATAACCTAGCCAATCTACTGAGTTTTTAATGTGAGTCACCAAGAAATAAAGTCACCAGGATGTGAGTCATACTGGAGGTAAATCCATGTCCTAATATAAAGACACACAACTTAAAGTAAGGACAAAATTATAATGGAACAACTCTAACTACATCTAAAACCAAGCTTTGACAGGATCATGGGGACATATTCATACTCTATCTGCCTGCTATAAAAAATTGTCACATTCTCAAGTAAGAATATAATGCCATGCAGAGACTTTAAAATTTCTAATTGGCAATGTCTATGAACAAAATAAAAGGTGTAAATAATATAAATGTATAAATAAATAAAAAATGCATGAGTCATGCAAACAATCAAAATGACTGAAAACCAAGAGGAGAAAAGCAGATATTTTTGAAAGGCCCACAGGTTTTCATCTATTAGAATTAACAGATGATAACTTTTTATTAAATATGTTCAACATATTCAAGATAATAGAGAGAAAAATGTACAACATAGGTGGACTATCAACAAAGAATTGGAATCTACAAAAAAGAATCAAATTGGCATTCTATCACCAAAAAAATAAAACAGCTGAAATAAATGCTCTTTGGACATGTTAAAAACACAGTAGAAGAGTAGTAAACCAAAAATGACCAGTGGATAATAATCAAATTTAGGTACAGAGATTAAAAAAAAAATAATGGAAGAATAAAGGAAACAACAACAGAGTGAAAGATATTAAGTGCTGTCAAAAGTTTTATCAAAAGTGTAATTGAATCTAAGGAGAAAAGCAAATGGAACAGAAACATTTAAAGAAATAATGGCTCAAAATTTTCAAAATATGATAAAATACATCAATTTACTTCTAGAAGCTTAGCACACCTCCAGAAAGAAAATTTAAAGGAATAAGTAAACAATTACACCTATGTGCATTATTGTTCAACAACTGAATTTAAGACTCAAAAACAATCTTAAAAGCAGTCAGAGATAATAGACATGTTTTCTTCAAAGGAGTAACAATAAAACTGATGACTGACATTTCATCAGAAAAAGTAAAAAACAAAGAACAAAACAACAAAGGAATAATATTTTAAGTGATAAAAGAAATACAATCTATATTTGAATCATCTACTCACAGAAAATTTTCAAAAACAAGAAAAGCTGTGCTAAAGTATGGCTAGCAGACCTGCTACAAGAAAGACGAAAGCAAGTTCTTTAGACTGAAGGTAAGTAGTACGTAATCCCAGGTGGAAGTATGAAAGTACAGCAAGGAATGAAGCTTCAATGGCTAGCTACCAGGTTTTTTTAATGCAGTAAAATTATTCCCAGTTTGTCAGAGAGTCATTGAAACCCTGAAAAGATCTCCTATGCTTCCATATGTAAGCAGAAAGCACTGCCTTAATCTTTATTCCTTGAGGTATCCTTTTTTTTTCTTTTTTTCCTAGCAGTAGTTATTACTTTGCTATACTTTGGAGCCCAAACAAATGCATAGTTTTGTTTCAAAACAGGTATAAATTCAAAAGCAATTTTCTAGTATCAAAATAGTAATTCAGTTAGCCAAAACTTATTGAACCAGGCACTTTGTAATAGGTGCTCTTCTAGGTCCAAGGACAAGACAAAAACTGAAAGTGATCATTCTAGAAAAGGAGATTGATGAGCCCAAACCTAACTAACTTAAGTACCAAGCAAAGCAAGCAAAACACATGCAATTATTCCAAGTGTTAATAAACGCTATGACTAAAATTCTAAACCCAAACACCGAGTGAGGCTTCTTTCTCATCTGAATAATACAACAACTAAGAAACAATTAATAAATGACCTGATAAGGAGTTTGTGGAAGAGAGACTTCTGCAGCAATTTATATATACTAAAATTGCTAGAGGGGCTATATTGTTTGAGGGGTGTGTGTGTGGGGGGGGTGTGTGTGTGTAGAAACCATTTATTATAAAAACCATCAACCGTATTCCCATTTTTTTGTTTATGAATCTGCGGAAAACCGCTAAAAACCACTTAGTGGTTGTTCCTACCCTTTCGGTGACTTGAGCAGTAGGAGCTGTCTGCCAGTCTTCAGGGGGGAGTTGCTGGACGGGCACAGAGGGCACCTGCATGTCTTCAGACCTGGCTGCAACCTCAAATTGAGTAGCTGTCAATTTGGGAACTGGCTAGTCCATCCACCAACAAATCCCTCCTTGGTCACAGCCATTTCAGCAGCGGCCTGCTCTTTCTTTTCCATCTATTTAGGATCTCGGGAGTAGAGATCAGACGTGATTTCCAGTGGGTGTTCACGCGAGATGGTGCCGCACATGTGTAGCTCGTCTGGGCAAGCGTTCACCACAACGGACACGCTTAGTGAGCTCCCTTGTTGCTGCACAGGATGGCAGTGTCCACTTGGTGCAGAGGAGTCTTTGTTACGCAGAACAGTAGTGGGCAGGTTAACCACCAGCCTCAGTAGGAGGCTGGTGGTCAGCCCTAGCATCCCTAACCACCAAAATCTCGGCTCACAAAACGCTGCCTGCATGTGGTTAGTGCAGTTTCCGGGGTGAGGCAGCCTGCAAGAGGAGTAGCCGCTTTGGCAGTAGCAAACTTCAGAAACACAGTTCACTGACCAGTATCCCTGAAAGATATGACCCTGACATCAGCCAGGTTTTCAATGGTAACAAGAGGCGAGGTGCCATCAGAATCTCTCAGGTTCTCTTTAGATGTGCAATGTAGATGCCATCACCTTTTCTTTTGTAGACGTACTGTTCCATTGGAAATTCAAGGGTGGTGCCACCTAAGTGGATTCCTGTTGCAAGGAACTTGAGGACATGCTCTTTTATTTGCAGGACATCAAGGGCTCTGACATTGTAAAAGTTTCCATTTAAGTTACCAAGAGAACCCAGGACAATGCAATGTGGATGGACCCCTCTCTGGACAGTGTGGAAATGAGGTTGTTGGTTTTTGGTTTTTTAAGCACCTAAGTGTTAGCAGCAGCATGGGAACCAGTGAAATAAGAACAGGGGAAACAATCACTTTAATTGAAATAACATTCTTTCTCTCCCTCCCTCTCACCGTCCCTCCCCAGCTCTCTCCTTCTCTCTCTCTCTCTCTCTCTCTCTCTCTCTCTCTCTCTCTCTCTCTCTCTCTCTCTCTCTCTTTCTCTCTCTCTCACACACACACAAACATACACACAGACACACACACACAAACATATCACTCATTAAAACAAACAAACACAAGCAAATGTAAAGGAATGTGAAAAATCTCATCCTACAATAAAAGTACAAGTTTCATTGAATGAAAGTAATAAGAATATCCAAGAAAATGTATGGGAAATAGAATATTTTAAACCATGATTATGTCCTCCTAGTACTGTTTTCCTGAAAATGAGACCTACCAGGACAATCAGTTCTAATTCGTCTTTTGAAGCAAATATTAATATAAGACCTGGTCTTATTTTACTATAATACCCGGTCTCATGTAATGTAATATAAGACCAGGTATAATATAATACTTATATTAATTTTTGCTCCAAAAGACACATTAGAGATGATTGTCTGGCTAGGTCTTATTTTTGGGGAAACACAGTAGTAGAACTGTCTCTTAATTGACCTTCTTTTCAAAATTGCCTCTTCTTCAGCTCAGCCTCCACTTCACAGCAATTCTGACCATTCTAAACTTCAGATGTGATGAGGTATTTCTTGACTTAAAATGTTTACGTGGATTATCCCCTTTCCCACTGCACTCAAGAAATACACACTTTTAGCAGCTTAGGATTCCCTGAATCTTCTTCTTCTGATTAATTCTCCTACTTGATCTCTTTTGATTCACTCTATGCTCTCTGAGGCTTTATTCTCATCATTTCTCCAAGGAAACAAACTTCCTCCAACTGCAAGGCCTCTGAGGGTATTGTAGCCTCTACCTAAAACACACAGAGGCAAGCACCACCTTTTTAGCCAAACAAATCAGACATATTCCCTGTTTCTAGATTGCTTCAGCCAATATATGGGTTTGGTGTTTGTCTCATATGCTCTCAGAAGACTCTGTTGATTTCCTCCACTTTGTTGTGTTAAATTATTATTTCTACAGATACTTATTGAGTAACTTTTATGTGCCAGTTTTTGCTCTAGAGGAAAAAAAAACAGTAAATAAAGCAGACAAAGCACTCAACCAATTGGAGTTCACATTCTAGTGAAGCGAAATAGACAATAAACAAATGCAATTTAGAAAATATCAGATGGTAATAACTTCTATATAGACTGCTTAGGGAAAAAGTGTGGGGACATTCTAGCTTCGATCACATGATCAGAGAAGGGCTCAGTGAAACACAACATTTGAACAGAGATGGGAGGAAGCAAAGGAGCAAATTTCTAAGAGGCAAATTTTCCAGGCTAAGGAGAAAGAAAGTAAAAATGCTGTGAGATCTTCACATTCCTGTGTTTCCAAAGGTTAACAAGAATGCCAGTGTTGGAGTTGAGAGAGAGAAGAAAACATTTGGAAATGAGACTCTACATCTAGTTTTTTTAAATGCTTATATTTTAGACCCAATATTTCTTTGTAAAGGAATAGTTCAGAGACTACCTTAGACATTGTAAGATATTTACCGACATCCCTGGTTTCTACATGCTAGGTGATATCACATTTCTCCACCATCCTGAGCAGTGACCATCAAAAATTGCCAAACATCCCAGGGGTGCAAGATCACCTCCAGCTGAAAACTGCTGTGCTAGAGGTAACAAGACAAAGATTGTTTATTGCAGGCCACAATAAAAATCATGACTTTTACCTTGAGTAAAATGTCAGCCATGACAAAACACTGAATGCAGAATTAGCATTATCTAACTTCATTTTAGAAAATTATTCCTGATTTTATGTTCAGAATAGACTGCAGGACAACAGAGAAGAAGTAAAGAGCACAACAATCCAAGTAGAAGATGACGGTTTTTCAGTTCAAGACGATAGGAGTGGAGGTAATGAGAAGTGGTTAGATTCTGGAGAATCATCAAACTTGATGGCATTGTAATGTGTGTAAAGAAAACCCCAAATTCAATGATGACGACAATGTTTTTGGCACCCAAAATGAAAAGATTGGGTTGCTATCAACTGAGACGGAGAAGGCTACCAGTGGAACAGGCTTTCAGAGAATGCTCAGGAATTCCATTTTGGCAATATTAAGTGTGAGATCCCTTCTAGACATCAAGGTAAAGATGCCAGTTGGATATGTAAGTCTGACACTCAAGAGAAGAATCTTCGTTAGAGACATGAATTTGAATCATCAGCACAGAATTGATATGTACAACCATGAGATTACATAAGAGCACAAAGGGAATGCATGTAGATAGAAAAACAAGAGGAGGGCAGGGGATGGGAAGCATGCAAAGGGGAGGAGAGTAGAGGTGAAGGGCAAAGAAGAAAAGAGGAAAGAAGGGAGGACAGGAGACTCAGAACTGAGACCTGGGGCACTTCCACTTGAACTGATAAGGAGAAAGAAGGAAACCAACAACTGAAACTATAAAGGTGTGTGATAGAAAAGGAAAACAAATTGAGTGTAGTGTCCAGGGAGACAAATTATAAAAGAGTATTGGGGAGTAGAGGTTAACCAACTCTACCAAATGTTTATGATAAGTAAGAGTAAGACTGGAGGTAGCAATAGATTTAACAACATGATGTCACAAATGTCAGTGCTAAGAGCAGTTTTTGATTGAGTGATGGGAGCAAAAGCCTAACTGGAATAAATTAAGAGAGAACAAAATAGAGGAGCTATTTTTGATTAATTACCTGACTGAAACCTCAGCAAACTCTTTGAATCTTTCAAGTCAAAGATATTCATTGTCATTACTTCTTTGTAATTTCAAACTATTTGATAATGCTTGGAAGAGAGTAGGTGTTCCATAATTAATTGTACCACTTAGAGATATCCTATAATTATTATAGTCTGTAAAAAGCTATGCCATATAGACAGCTATAGAAATCTTCACAGTTGTATATCGAATCATCAGTGGTTTATAATTTTAATATTCTAGCAGCAAGGCCAAGTGCAAATTATATCAATATTATTTAATTGATATCATCCTGTCTTAAAGAGCCTAAAATAAATAGAGAAATTACTTTCTAATTAACTATAATCCAGTGATGTATTTTGTAATTAATTATTATTCAAAACATGGGAAGAAGATCAGGAAATCCCAAGAAACACTGGTGAGGATGGATAGAAACTAGTTTCTTCAAGAGTTGAAGAAAAAAAAGAAATCACCCTCGGGGTGAATATAAACCAGTTATTAGGAGCAAGTAATGGTGAAATCGGAATAATTAAAGCAACAGATAAAATTGAGGCAAGTAGTGTGCCAGCAGGAATATATCCAGTAATCAAGAATACAGTGAAATGAGGCAACAGTTGCCTTGGCAGAAAGACTCACCTTAAAGGATATGGCCATCTCAAAATCATGTGTTTGGACTGCTGCAGAGAAGGGCCTAGTATCCCGGGGGGAATACTTTGAGTTAAATCATATCTCCTTATATTCCAGAATGATATCTATTTAAAACTGGGCATAACATATTTTCTTTAAACAATATGAGAAAAAAAATAATAAAAGAATTCTATTATGTATATGAGAAACACAATGTAGTAACAACTGCATATAGTGTATTGGTTTCTTAGAGAATTTAGACACGTACAAATAAATGCTTGGATTATAAATTTGCAAACATGCTGATCATTATCTCATTGAATTTTACTAATATGTTTTTATTAAACCAAAAGCAAATCTAGGTATATTATTTATGATTCCACCTCTTTGAAAGAGAATCTAAAGGCCCATTGATATACAGTCATGTGGAACTGGAATAAAGTTCATATTTACATTCCATGCACTATATAGAAGACACTTGTCTACAAAGTTAAACCAAATCTCAATTTGGGCAGCAATTACAATTTTGTTCCATATGTATTAAGATTTGTGGGGGGGAAGATACTTAATTAAAAACATTTGTTCTTAACATGGGTGGACCTAGAGAACGTTATGTTAAGTGAAATACGTCAGACAGAGAAAGACAAATACCATATGATCTCACTTATATGCGGAATCTAAAGAAAAGAATAAGTGAATTAGCTAATCAGAAATAGTTTTGGAGACAAAGAGGAAAAACTGAGGGTTGCTAGATGGGCGGGGGGGTGGGAATAAGAGGGAAGGTGCAAGGATTAGAAAACAGTCGGTAACCACAAGATGGCCACGGGGTTTTGAAAATTAATTTGGGGAACGTAACAATAAAAACAAACAAACAAAAAAAACCATTTGTTCTTTGTATAAAACATATGTCCCTGTGTTAAAAATAAAAGAAAAAAAGGAAGGAAGGAAGGAAGGAAGGAAGGAAGGAAGGAAGGAAGGAAGGGAAGAAGGAAGGAAGGAAGGAAGGAAAAAAGGAAGGAAAAAAGGAAGAAAAGAACTCATTTCCTGATGTCTGAAAAAAGGGAAATGTTAACATGTTTTGATTAAAATAAAACAATAAAATTTTAAATTATGCAGTGTCTCCAATTAATATCCTAAATGAACTCATCATTGTTTCTGACCTGTACAGAGACAAATAAGGAAGTTTGTAAAATATAAATAAATGTTTCCACCAATATTCTTCAGGAAAAATTATATGCTACATGGCATTGAGGATATGTCTAAGAAATTTTCAAGAACCACTGTACCAACTCTTTTCAAACAGGATTAATTGTTGAGGTTATAAAATGTGCCTATATACTCAATTGAGATCATTTAGGACCTCCTATTTTCAGAACAATGGTTTATATGCTAAAAAGGACTGTGTGGAATTGTTTCTGAGAATCTCATGTTTTCTTTAATGCTTTCCTGCCCAAAATTTGAGGACAAAATTCAGGTATGTGATTTGCTGACTGCTTTGAAAATTACATTTTGATGGCACAAGTGTGAGATGCAATTCCATTTTTCTACAGTATTTCCACAACAAGGTGTTCTAGTGTTTCATCAACTCTCATAGGTGTCATTTCCATCACTACATTTTGATTCTAAGATCTGAGCTATGGAAGTAGTGTTTACCTTACTTTTTCCGCATGGTATCCTATCTAATATGAATGATAACTGAAGTAGCTATGTCTACAATATCTCTTTTTTTTTCCTCTCCCAAAAGATTAGCTTTGAGTTTTTCAAAATGTTGTTTTCTGAATCCAAACTCAATGCTGCCTGGGTAACAACTTAATTCACAGTAAATCGAAAGAATTCTTCCCTGCAATTTTGCTTGCCTTTCTTTAAAATAACATAGTGTTTTGTATTATTACTTTTTTTCAATTTATGAAAGAATAAAAAATCATTAAAAGTTGAGTGAATTAAAATCTTCATGAGCCATACATTTAAACCATTTATGGTTTAGAAAAATAATGTTTAATAGTTTTATCTGCTAATGTGAAGAAAGCAAACGAAAATTACATTTATTTTTTATCTATTCTGTGGCAGTGATCTAGGTGCTTTATGTGCAGTACCTTTTAACCCTTTCAATAAAGCATTATTTTCTTCATTTTGCTAAGGGTGACAATGCTAAGTAGCTAGTATACAGAAAATCTTAAATTCAAGTGGCATTTGAATGAATGTCTCCCCAGCTCCAAAACCTGCAATTTTTTTAGAATGCTATGCTGGTTTCCGTACAATCATTTTACTTTTATTATAAGGAAATTCAGCCTGCAGTACATATGTGAACTTACCCATTTAAACACATTGTCACATGATTTCTTAGATATGGAATCGCAGCCTGTGTGGTATTGAGGACGAAAATTTGAAAATCACCTTTCTGAAGGTGTTCTTATAGCCAGGATAGTTAAAACTTTAAAAGAAGATTTTAGCAATAAACACGTTCTTGGTGTAAGTCTGTTAAACACATTTAAGAAGGCTGATGGGTTCCCCAGGACTTCTTTCCACTGTTTCCTATTGCAACCCTGCAACTGTAAGCTCCAGTAACTACAATGTTATCACTGTAGCTCAGTGATGAATGAGCAGCAGATTTTTTTCAGCAAAACTGCCTCCTTCAAAGCAATAATTATCACTGGGATGCAGGCACGTGAGAGTAAATGTATTTAAAAATGGAAAAGAATAAATAAATAAATAAATAAATAAATAAATAAATAATAAATAAATAAATAAAAATAAATAAAAATGGAAAAGAAGGTGAAAACACTTGCAGCACGCTAGCATAATTTACTCCAGAATTATTCATTTACAAGGAATGCTTGAGTGAGAATATCACTAATAATACTAATACTATTAGCACAAATGCTTATATTATTTTAGTGTATTTTATACTATTAATAATAACATTAATGTTTTAATACTAATATGCAAATATTAATAGTATAACAAGTGATTGAATTAATTACAAACAGAATCTCAGATGATCTTGAAGTCTAGCTACAGAGGTAATATGAAAAATTTGGATTGTTACCACATTGGCATTGGGAACTTCACTATGAAGCAACTTTGTTTTTAAAACTTTTTGTTGTTGTTAATTCTGTAGCTTACTAAGGAAGATTTGCCATGAAGTTATCTTAAGTTTCACTTGGATATGTTTATTTCAAGTCTCTAGACAGGTCCTAGCAGTGTTTTCACATGGTCATAATTGTACATTTCCCCAAACTAAGATATATTAAATTCAGTTAAGACCACTGTTCCTCTCTGTTCCAATCCCACCCCGACCCTTACCCCACACAAATCCCTATACTCACACTGTAATGTAGAGACTCTGGGCATGTTTGGTCCCTAGCTAAGGCAAAGCTGTATTGGTGATATATTTGGTTTGAGTTTAGTGAACTGGCTAGGACCAGAATATAGAATCCTGGTGCATAGGAAAATCAGCTTTTTTTTTTTTTAACTTTTTTCTCACCTTCTAAGTATGTTTGATAAATTTAATAAAAATCACAATGATAGACCAAGAAGGAAGTGGTAATCAGACAACATATACTTAAATTTTCTAATAGTTCCTCCAAGTTAAAGCTTCGCATTCTCTGTGTATTATGGGAAGTCAAAACAGGAAGTTTTTTCAATGGGGAACGAAATAAGCAGTTTTCATCTGTATTTTGAAAGATAAGGTCAGAATAGGCAAAAAGACTATGTCGGTAGTAGTTTTTTGGAAAGCAAACAAAATCTGAGGAAAAAATAGAAATATGAATTAGGCTGAGATCTCATAAGAATGGTATGTTGTTAGTAGTAAAGACATGATAGCTTATAAGAAAAGTATTGATTGTCTTGTAAAATAAATGAGCTTAAACTAACATTTGGTTTATTATTGAAGTGATCATTACATGACACTAGTTTAACTTTCATGTTCTATTGATACTCATAAAAGCTTTTGTTTTTTTCTAGACTATTTTAAGGGACTAAAACAGACTCTCATTTTCTCTCTAATAGGATATTAGCAACACTTATTTTCTTTGAAAATGAATAGCCAAAAATATATGCAACTAATATATACTTTAAGCAAAGTATTGACAAATGTATTTTTTATTAAAAATCTTATTACTTTGATGATTGTACTGAGCAATTCATTTTTGAAAAAGTCAT
Source organism: Rhinolophus hipposideros (assembly GCF_964194185.1). Lineage (NCBI taxonomy): Eukaryota > Metazoa > Chordata > Mammalia > Chiroptera > Rhinolophidae > Rhinolophus > Rhinolophus hipposideros. The sequence goes on along the minus strand of NC_138050.1, from coordinate 35,184,849 downwards.
ATATTTGGGAACTCTACCTATTCTTACCACAATGCAATACTTCTTTCAACTTACCTCCAAAACAAAACAAAAACTTAGGTCTTATTTTATTATCTGAAATCTCTACTATTATTGTAGCATTTGCTCAAGATTATATCATTTTCCTATATAAAACCTAAAAGTTACAGTGAGCATATTGAATTTAGTATTAAAGTTAGTCATTTTACCTTATAGTTGAATTTCGCTTAATAGTTTCTAAAGTATTTTAACATATGATTTCTCTTGATTTTATGAATATGTTAGGAGTTATTTCATTCTGTTATAATATAATCCCAAATGTCAAAAGCATGGTTCTGAGTTATTTTCCAGTCAGTTGTACTATATTCTATGATTGCAAAACGTGCCTAAAATACTAGTAGATTTGCACACACATTACAAAATCAAATATGATCAAGAGTGTGGGTGGATTGTAATAATTCTAATGTTAATTTTTAATTGGAATTTATTATTTTATTATAAAAACAAAGGAAGTGTTCTTATATATAGCTGGATTGTTATAGATATATAGGGATATCTAATTAATATACACAATTTTTATAGCTAAATAGATTCAATGTGCATCATCAAAGGAAATATAGTGGTCTGTTTGAAGATAAGAAGAAAGAAGGAAAAAGAAATTTGAAACATTGCCTGGAGGTGTCTCTGTTACCTGAAAGTTCTAAGAATAACAGATTACTTCCAAGATACTCGAAGAACTTCTTAATTAAAATTGTATTGATGCATTGTATCTGCAGAGATAATTAAATACAACACTGGTTTCTGAATGCAAGGACATATTGTCTTGCCAAGAAAGTAATTGAGAAATAGAGTTGAGTGACTCAGCCTTGATATAGAAACTTTTATCAGAAGACTTTCTATCAGTTAGGAAAATTTTGAGGATTGGCCACTGACATGGGTCGGCCTAGCTTCTTTTTGTGTTTTAATTGAACATTCCGAAAGATGGCATAGTAAAACAAATGTGTATCTCTCCTCATGAGCTCACTCTACAAGAAAAAGATAAGCTAAATCAGATTATGAAATCAACTGAGAGTTGATGCTTTATTCACTTGGTATTATTCATCAGTTCCATGGCGATGCTTACAGTGCTTTAAACAATCACTGAACTACTAAATTGTACTTTTCCATTTTTAAATGCAATTACATGCCTGCATCCCAATGATAACTATTGCTCTGAAGGACACAGTTCCACAGAAAATATTTGCTGTACATTCATCATTGAGCTATGGTGATAATACTGTAGTTAATGGAGCTTACAGTTGCAAGGTTGCAACAGAAAACAGTGGAAAGGAAATCTGGGGAACCCATCAACCCTCTTAAATGGGTTTAACAGCCTTACACCAATATGTAATATCCTTTAAAACCGTGTAACCATATAAGGATTTAGAAAATAATGATTTGGTTAGAAGAGCACAAAGACATTGATCAGATTTTCAAAAGCTTTACCATATCAGTACCAAATGACTCCAAAGGAAGCTAAACAAGGCTACCCAAGAGCAAATAGGATCCCATGGAATTATTCTGGCATCTTAGGGAGGAAAAAACAACTGAGTTAAAACATCTGCCCAGGCCCTGAGCACTTCAGAACACTGATAGTAGTTGAGCTATTTGAGGATAGAGTTCAAAGGAAGGATTATCCAGGAGTAGAGAAGATGAACTTCATTCAGTAAGTGCGCAAATACTTGCTTTCAAAAGTTTATAGGTTCAACACCTGTGCCATGCCCCAGTAGAAAAGTAGCAAAAAAAAAAAAAAAAAATTATGAATCACTTATTAGAGAGGAACAATTTTCAGAATTCCAGATTTCCCAAATCTGTTCTTCCATAAAAGCAATGAGAACACTGGTAAAACAATTGTCAAAATTAACTTTTTCGAAACCCCAAAAATTAACCAAAGCCTTCCAACAGTCTAAGAAGCACTTATTCAAACAAAATAAAACAAATCACCTAGCTAAATCTCAGTAAGAATAGCAAAAACCTTGTCACCTTTTGACTTGCTCTCTCCCCATCCTTCTCTGCCCAGCTCCACAATAACTTTGAAAACCATCAGCCCTGCACCTTGGTAACAATAAAAACAAGCAGCCTAGCAGTCCCTAGAGATGACAAACTTGGTTTGACGCTCTTCAGAAAGTCCAGTTCCATATATTTTATCTGTCTAATAATTCCCTGCAACAGATCCACCAATAGAGTTTCTCATTATTTGACCTGATTCAGAGTATATTCAGTAGGAAAAACCTTATTCCAGGACATTTGTTGAAAACATTTTTTTTTTTTAACTTCACAACACTCTGAAGCAATGATAGCAGTTGGGGCAAACAAGATGGTGGCCTACAAGGTAAAAGGAAGTCTGGAGAATGAAATTTCATAATTGGCCTTGAAAAGCTCCAAAACATTCTTGGGGATCTAGATAGTCCTCGGCATGTGTAGGGTTGTGTGCATGCCCAAGAAGACCTGAAAAGACTCTAAGCTCTCACATGTGATGGTTTTAAGAAGACTGATGAGCTGCACAGGATTTGAGTTGAGGCCTAAACACCCAGGAAGTGAAGATTAAGGCAGAACTTTAAAGGTCTTGAATGTCGAAGGTATGTTTTGACACCCACACATAGCCCCTCTGAAAAGAGTAGGAGACATTGCTTCAAGGAAATATAAGCTTTTGGAAAATCAATCATTTTCTGACCAGCAAGCTAAAAGAACCATAAATTCAACGGTTGCACGTGGCAGGCCTTGCAGAATTACTACAAGAAAGTTGCTAATCAGAGGCAAAACAATAAGAAATAGTAACAGCATTTCTGGGGAAGGAGAGGAATTTGATTTCCACAACTGTTATATTATAAAATGTCTAGTTGTCAACAAAATATTACAAGACACACAAAGAAATAAGAAAGTATGCGTCACATAAAGGAAATAATGCAGTCAGTAGAAACCCCCTAAGAAAGCTTAAATCTTAGACTTACTAAACAAATATTTCAAATCAACTCTTGTACATATATCCAAAAAAAAAAAAAAAACCCAAAGGAACCTGTGTGTAAAGAATTAAAGGAAAGTACAGGAATACTGTCTCACCAAATAGAATATATCAATGAAAAGAAGTTGTAAAATAAATGAACTAAATAGAAATTCTGGAGTTGGAAAGTAAAATAACTGAATTGAAAAATTTACTAGAAAGTTTCATCCACAGATTTGAGTGGGCAGGAGAATTTGTGAACTTGAAGATAAATGGATTGAGATTATCCTTTCTGAAGTACTGAAAGAAAGAAAAAGGATGAATAAAAAAAGAACAGAACCTCACAGACATGTGGGACAACACCAAACTTGCCAACCTATGCATAATAAGAGTCCCAAAAAAAGGGAGAAAAGGACAGAAAAAGTATTTGAAAAAATGAGACTGAAATGATCCCAAATTTGATGAAAATGGTAATTCCAAATATTAACTGCATAAATATTTGCCCCACTGCATTTATAAAATCTTCTAGAACAAAACAGTATAGTATGCTGTCTGACAATCAAGTTAGTGAACTCATCCTAGAAAAAGTGCTACATACCTCGTTGCTGAATATCAGTATGGTCAGTTTGAAAGTATTTCCCTTAGGAAACTATGCACTGGTGCCAGTGTTTAGTCCACCCTTCAAAGCAATTTTGGAACTCTTTTTCTGGAATGGCCATCAGAGCTGTCCTCATATTACCCTTAATATCCTGAATATCATCAAAATGTCTTCCTTTCAATATTTATTTTATCTTTGGGTAAAGAAAGAAGTCATTGGGGGCCAGATCAGGTGAGTAGGGAGAGTATGCCAATACAGTTATTTGTTTACTTTTTAAAAGCTCCCTCACAGATAGTGCCATATGAGCTGGTGCATTGTCGTAAAGCAAGAGCCATGAATTGTTGGCGAAAAGTTCAGGTTGTCTAACTTTTTCACGCAAGCTTTTCAGCACTTCCAAATCAAACTTGGTTAACTGTTTGTCCAGTTGGTACAAATTCACAATGAATAATCCCTATGGTATCAAAAAATGGATAGCATAATCATAACAAGTTTGCAAACATAATTGTCAGACTTCGTATACCTATTTACCATTCTTACTAGAGAAAAACAGGATATTTGTGTGTATTACTAAATCAAACCTACTATATCTTACTGTATAATTATCAATTTATTGGTAACAATCTCCCAAAAGTAGTTTAATTTATATATCATTGATTTTTTTTGAAAACAGTGTATATTAAATAGAATTTTTATCACATATAAATTTTTAATTTTCTGTTTTAGAGCCCTTTAAAAAGTTGGAATGAGACAATCTATTCCAGAGGATTAGTCTAAGTGTCATATTAACTCATCTATTTAGCTTCTCCAGGATTTCAAAACTATACCAAATCAGAATCAGGATACCTCACCATGGGAATAATTGCTCATTTAACAATTCTTTATTATACATGTATTGTGTGCCACGTACTAGACACTAGAAATATGATAAAACATCTGGTATTTATATACACTTGAACTTACTATGTACTAAGCACTGTTATAAGCAATGTATATTAAATTATTTAAACTTTCCAAGACCTTAACAAGTAAACACTATTATTATTTCCATGCAACAAATAAGAATATTGAGTGACATACAGTGTAAGTAATCTTTGCAAGATCATGCAGCACTTAGAACTCACGAGATTTAGAGCCAGGATATTAACGTACACAATCTGATTCTGAATCCAAGACCTACGCAATTCCATTAAACATCAGTGAAAATATTTAGTGTTTCACTTGGAACTTATAGTGTAGAAGAATGAACAGATATTAATATGGCAGTTGCCATTAAATCCAATTAATGCAGTTTTAAAGATAAGTACATAGATAGCACTAGAAGAGAACATAGGTAGGATTCTAACCTATCTTTCAACATGAGGATAGTTTTCTGCAAGGAAACTCTTGATAAGGGATATGTGACTATTTTGAGGGGCTGGGAAGATGTTACAGGAAGAAAAGTTATAATGGTAAAGACTCAGATGCACAAAGAGCATCAGCAATATGATAAGTCACGAGAAACATTAAGTTTAATAAATTGTATTGCATTCTATAATCAAAACTGAGAAGTGAAGTTGTCATAGATAGAGAGTAAATGTTGATAGTACTTTGTATGGCAAGCTAACGAGTGTAGATTTGTGCTGAGTGCAATGGGTAATAAATGAATATAAAGAGAGCTGTTTTCAGATTTGGACTTTAAGAGAATTCACTCTGTTTACAATGGTAAGAATAAATTGGAGAAACAGGAATAGGTAAAAGGAGAATACTTGAGAAGCTCATAGATGATACAGGAGATGGTTACTTGAAAGATAAAGATGTGACTATGTGATATAAAATGGTGATGTGAGAAATATTTGGAATACTATTTGGTGAATAAAGTGATTTTGAGTGTAAAATACAGAAAGGAAACAAGAATGATTTACAAATCATATATACACACACACATTTATACATATATATGTATATATATATACATACGGATATATATGCTTTATCTTTTATGTGTATTATATATATGTGCTTTAACTTTTCACTCTTAGCTGTTGCACGTGATATACATGAGAGAGATACTTTTACAGAAAATTTTTAAATCTCATGCAATAAATCTCTTTTAGAAATAAGCATCAAAGTATCGTTTTCCTACCTTTTGAATGTATATATTCTATTTTATTATCTGGCAAGAGCAAAACAAATGATCACGTGCCCCTTTTTACATCAGATGTCATCAAGCTCCAGGGCAATTTTAGGTCTCATTTCCACCAACTTCTTTGTGCCAAGTTGTCTTGAATTACTATCCACTCTCCTTCCTTACCCTTGAATATACCCATAATTCCCTGGTCTTGGTTATGAGATACGTAAATGCAAGTTGATGCTATAAATAAACTGGTACTAATTCCCTTTGTTGACCACCCAATTAGAACACAAAACAAGATTAGTATACTAATGTACTGTACCGATAACATGAATGCAAAGTATATACAAAATTTTGAAAGAATTGAGAACTGGAAAATCAAACAATACAAAGTTCTTTAATGTGAGATTATCGATTAATTTGTAATATTCAGTCTCAGAAAATAAATTTATTTTAAAACTGGCATTTGATAACTATGGAAAAGAAAACTTAACACTCTCTAGAAACGGCAATGAATAATTATAGAACACCTCAAGCTCTTTAGAATACTGATAGATGATTTAGAGAATATTTGGTCATAAATTTAGTCAATCTTTTAAACATTTAACTGTTAGGAATGATGATTTATTTGCCACATTGTTTCTTAAAACCATATATTTGCACAAATTGAATGGAATTGGGATATATTTACAGCTAGGGATTTCTAACCTCTTTGACTATGGATCTATAATATTAAGACCATTTAAAAATGAATTACTGTATTACTGTAGCATAATGCTTGTCTTTATACTGATTTAATATAAGTTGCAAACACATACCTTACATTATTGGATTTTTCTAGTTTAATATTTATTGAGCTTCCAGAGTACCACAATTTATTACAGTCAGTTGTATATTGGCATTTGCAAGTAAACAAGCAACTATATTAGAATTAATTACACTATTACCTACTTAATATCATTATTCACTAATGAACAGCTCTAAGTGTTTTTATGTGATTGAAAGGCTGATTTTCAAAAACCTATATTCCATTATTTTTAACATAAGTTCACTTATATCAGCAGAGAGTTGCTCAAAACCAAGTATGCTGAATGCAAGACAATCCTCAGGTGAAAGAATTATCCCCAATTATAATGCCCTTCCTCTGCTAATACTGTGTTTCCCAAAAAATATGACTTAGACGGACAATCAACTCTAATGTGTCTTTTGAAGTAAAAATTAATATAATACCCGACATTTATTACATATTCTATTCTATTCTATTCTATTCTATTCTATTCTATTCTATTCTATTCTATTCTATTCAAGACCCAGTCTTATATTATAGGAAAATAAGACAGGGTCTTATATTAATTTTTGCTCCAAAAGATGCATTAGGGTTGATTGTCCAGCTAGGTCTTATTTTGGTGGAAACAGGGTATATGTAGTTATGGTTATTTTCAGGGTGCACCCTTGCTCACCTCAAGGCCTGAGCAATGGAGTAGCAAAACAAAGAACAGAGAGAATTGCAGATCCACCTGTCACACCATCACAGGGATCCATGATGCAGCGACTAGAAAACCCAGAATGGACCCTAACACCAATGGAGGATCCAATTGTTTTCTGCACCACACCTGAGACCATGGTAACTATGAGACTCTGAAATAATGCATGCCAGGAGAAGCATAGAAACTACAACAAAGAGAACAAAGAAATGAGTTGGCATGGCTTAATTTGCTTACCTCATGGGGACTTGAAATGAAAGGTGAGCTCAGCTAAACTGAGCAGAGTCCATCCTCGAGGAAAAGAGAACAAGGAAGGAGTCACATATCCCATGAGTCAATAGTTATTCTCCCTCATTGAGGAAAAAGTAAATTGGAAAGATGGAGAGCTCTCCCTGATACTGCCCTTCATTCAACGAATATCCTATTTGGTCAGCCATCACCCTGGAAGCAATAACTTCTGGACATGTCATAAAGTTCTCACTGGTTTTAGGATACAGTTCAGTGTTGCCATTCTACTTACTATAAATTAACTGGATGAAGTTAAAGAAAATGAGTGAAAGCGTACAAGGCTTTCTGTTTGAAACTGGGAGGAGGCGATGGCTGACCTTCGTGTGTGGGTTGAGTGGGTGTTCTTCAGATATGTTGCTGTAAATCTGGACTTTGATTTTCAATTCCTAAATGTCCTTTTTCCTTCTCCTACAAAACACATCCAGAGCCACTAAAAGAAGTGTTATGCTTTGAGAGATATAATCTGAAATAATACAAGTAGTTCTTACCAGGAGATGAATAAGGAAGTATTATAATATTTTTATAGTTTTGAAAAGCAACTTCCATCATTGGGGGAGAAAGGGTGTTATTCACACTGTTATCAAACAAAATGCAATGTCACTTGAATTTCACTTGCATATTTATGTGTTCTTATATACTCTCATGTTATGTCTTCTTTTCTGTTGCTAAGACTTACTATTGTTTTTCCCTTTGGAATATGAAGGTAAAAGTGTTATGCTGTGATGTGTAAAGTGGAGGAAGGTATTTTCATATTCTGATTCTCCCACACACACACTCTGTTCCTGTTGTAAGACCAGGAACTCAACCAGTAATTTGTTGGCATCATTTGGTGATGCCAAAATTATGTTGGCATCATTTGGGGATGATTTCACTGTGGAAAGGAATATACGAGTATCTCAGGCCTAGAGAAATATTAATATAACAGGAAATTTAAAATTAACATAACAAAGTAATGTCTCCAAATTTTTGACTTGCATTATTGAGCCTCATGTAATCTGTGTTATTACTCTGGATGACACTCTAGCCAATTTTAGTTTTACATCTTGTACCCAAAATCTCTATCCTATGATGCAGTGGAATTTATTTGCTATAATAGAACTGTATACTGAAAATAAAATACTACATTTACTTTCTCCCTTTCCTTGAACTTAGCCAAAAGACGTCCTACATATTTGTGTTCTGAAATCTAAGTCCCAACCCTGTGACTTTTTAATTGGCTAAAAAGTGCAATTATGAGACATTGTGATGGTATCAATGAATAATTGGAAAGTAAAGCAGAACTACCTTCCATTCTAATCACATTCATAAGATGTTACACATTTACCCTATTAAACCATACACCAAGTAACTAGGAGGTTACTGTATTAATTGTTCTATGAAACCATTAAAATTCCAACCTTAATATTTTATTTTAAGTGAGGAAATACAAGAAAGTGCAAGGGTATAAAAATAGTCATAAAATATTCAATTGAACAGGACATCAAAATAATGTATATAAAACTGCATTTATACAGAAAAGCTAGAAGCACTGTACAAATGGTTAGATGAGGGGTATATAAAATTCATTTGTCTAATACAGGGAGAATTCATCATTTCTAAAAATCATTTACAAATGTCTTCCACAGGGATGACTGGATGTTTTGTTTCTAAAATGAATTTTCTACTATTGCTGTGATTATACAGTGATTGTTTTTTTTTTTAAAAGGAATCTGCAGATCTTATTATGGCAATTCATTACGACTGAAAAGATTTAAAAAATAATAATAATACTGCCATGACTTTACCAAGTAACAAAGGAGCAGATAAGAATAATCTCTCTACCTATCATTTCCATATTGCTTCTAATAGCATTGTCTAGCTCTTCAAGCTGTTTGGCAAACAAACAATATTGCAACTTCTCAGTGAGGCAGCCATGATAATATTCAGAACGAATGCATTTTCGAACCCTCACAGCAACACGCTCAGTAGAAAATCATTAGATTCTAAAGTCATATTATAATTTGCAATGATTCCAAGGTTACGGAAACTTTGTAAGGGCTAGATAAATATCTTCAACCAATTATACCCTTGCAAACAACTTTTAAATAATGGTTTCACATTTAAATTATGAAGTTTTAAAGTAATTGCTATCATAAAATTGGATTATAAAAAACTATACATATTTTCTTCTTTCTAAAAAAAACTAATGTGGTTTATGTGAAAGTTTTCTCTAACCTAAAAACTCAAAATGTCTGCCTGAAAAATATAAGCATCTTCTACTATCGTCGGAGAAATCAATGAACTACAACACACATTGTTGCATTGACAAGTTCAAATTAACTGCTTATTCTGATTTGTACAAAGACGTGAGCCTTATATGAGTAGTGTGAAATTAAATCAATTTTATTGACAGAAACATTTCAACCACCAGTTTACTAGCTCTCTTATTTAGTGCACATTGAAAGAAAGCTTAGAAACTTTATATTGAAGATTTCATTACACAGCCCTAACACACTTTTTCTGTTTTTTTTTCTTATTTGTTTTCAAGAGAGTTCTGCTTAGCATAACAATCATCTGAAATCTTTCCTAGCTCTAATTTAACTCATAAATAATGTGGTAAGGTATCCAGTAGCTTAATAGGCCAAGTTTGGCACTGTCTTTTGGGAATGGGAGAGAAAAACTGAAGGAAAAATCAAAATTATTTTAGGAACAATTGTATAGACCCACATTTTGCAAATAATTCAGAAAAACTAGCTTAGCTTCTTTTTACCAAATTCTTGTATTATAAAACTTCAGTTAGTGGGTTAACATCTGAAAAGAAAAAGGCATGATTTAAATTAGTTTCCAAAAGTTGTATTCCTACTGATTTCCTATTCACATTTTATACTGAGATAAACTTACATTCAGACTGAAAGCACCCTCCTAAGTAAATACTCCCTCAGGAAAACACACCACTTCAATTATGTACGGTACAATGATGTATGGGAAAGAGCAGCCCCATCTCTTATTTTCATAAATATTTGGCTTTGAAATACTGAAGAATGTATATAGATAGGGTGGGTTTTAAATAGTCTTCCTTAATTTCCATAGCTCTGTAATATGTAGGCTTTCCAGTTTTCCATTTCAAAGAATGATCTTAGACAAAAGAATATAGAGCTTGGGCTTCACAGTCTTTCTTTGCAAAGTCAAGTATTTCGAACTGGACCAACTTATCAGGGCTCAAAACATCAAAATGAGGTGGTGTGTTCTCAGGATACTGCTTAAGAAAAGCCCCTTCAATTGGGACAAAAACAAACACCATTTGCCCGACTTGGATTAGTCCTTTGTCTAGTAGTCTTTAAAGATGAGAACAAGACATGAGCTAGTTATTAGCAAACTCTGTTTAACTGTTCTTTGCCACCTGTAATATCCAGGAGCCCAAATTACAAAAATCATTTTACAGAAATCATAACTTATCTGATAGTAAAAATTTGTCTTTAGAAAAAGGGTCTATCTAGCCTGTTGGATAATGATAAGTGGAAAAAATAATGAAAAATTTGAAATAAAATTTGAAGATCTTGTGGTCATTTCCTTCAGTAAGAGTTCTAAACACTCAGATAAAGAACCTTATTCTTTAGTAAAAACCTAAAGGAAAAAATCTTATGTTAAAAACATAAAATATATATTGTTAAAAACACAAACTTTGAATTTTAGAGCTGATTTATCTAATTTAGTCATCTCATTTTATAAATGACAAATATTAAAGCCCAGAGAATTGAAATGATTATCCAAAACCACCCAGAACTTTAGAAAAATAAGTGTATACAATCCAGGTCCTCTGATACCTTGTTAACTATTATTTGTACTCTGTTCAGTTACGAAGTTGTGGCCATTAAAACCTTTACAGAACATTATGGGGGGGAAAAAGAAAAGAAAAAAAAAAAAACATTTTATAGCAGCAACTTACACTTGAGGCACTAGGGAAATTTCTTGAGGAAAATGCTGAAAAAATATTTTTTATTAACTGACAGTTTTAAAGAATAAAGTGACTAGCAGTCTAGAAAATTAGCTTCCTTTTTCTATAGTCACCAGCTTAATTTTCTGCTAAACTTTGGCTGAGGGATTATAAATGGAACAATGACTAAACAATGAAGGTTTTTTATTAACTTGCTACTTTTGGATGTCCCCAAATTGGCATGGATTTACAACATATCCCTTTTGCAATAATTTTCCTTTGTTTTTTTTTTTAAAGAACAAATTATTAGAAAATTAAGTTTTTTCCAGAGCTTCTCGACTAAAATGAATTTCTTCTGATATAGAAACACTCAGTAAAATTAATGCCTGTAAATAGAAAAGATTTTTATTTTTATGTCCTTCTGATAAGAATAGTAGGATAGTAATCACCTGTTTTTTAACTCAGTGTCTTAGAATTGGAAAGTATTGGGTTTCTTAGATGGACCACATGGTTAGTTTGTAGAGAATTCAATAAGTCTGCATCATGCTTTACAAATCTGTGATTCACCTTCATTGGGCAAAGTCACAATTGTAGTAGTAATTTCATTAGCTAAAAAGTCTTTGTAGTCAACTCAAAATGTTTTCTGCATTATGCCCTCTTCTATCAAAGCTAATCATTAAGAAAATGAATCTAAATTTTCAATCCTGGGTCTGTTCTTGACAAATATAAATGTTCCACAGTTATTAATTTAAACATTCAATCATCTTCAAAGAAAAGCTCTTCAAAGATAGATTGATTCAGTTAGTGTTGAAGCTAAGGTACCATGAGAATCATAAAATCTGACATATTTGTTAATTCTTCATTTGCTTTTTATGAAACCTAGAAGTATTTCACTTCTTACATGCATTATAGAGCTACTTATGTTGCTCAATATTTTTCTAAAATATAATTTGTAATTATTATGTCCAGATTCTTGTATATTTGTGGAATGTCAGTTGTTCCCTAATAGAGCCTTTGACGTCTTTCTTTAGGATCATATGGTCTAAATTGTATCTGAGTGAAAAAACAGACGCTGATGTCCTCTATTTTTTTTCTTGGTTTATTTAACCAAGAGATATTTCTCCTATTGTTATAATTCTCTGGATAATTTACTGAGGTTTTCTTGACTGGGTAAATTTAGAAATCTGTGTTAAAATATATAACTAAAAACAATAAAATTCACACAGCTCATGTATATATTAGAAAAGTAACAAGTTAATATAGTAATCTGGAGTTTTTGCTTTAGATTAAATGTCTGTATTTATGTATATATTGTCAAAATATTTGTAACTTAAATTTAAATAACTAAAAAACTTCTAATTTTGTCCACATTTGTACTTTAACTGTAGATTTATATTTTTAATAGGAATATTAGCCTACAGAGCTCAGACCTACTTAGCTTCATAAAGATCAGCCCTTAACCTGAATACTGAGGATAATAAACTTACTTAATAAATATCAACATCCTATGGCAATGAAATTAAAATAAATTTCTACTCCAAATCACATGTGGCATGTATCCTTATCATATTCGTCCCAGGAGGTATTTATCATGTTTTGATTTCTAAAATAGATTTACAACAAAATTATTACTGCATACTCTGGCATAAACAACACTGAATACTAATGTAAGTATTTGGATCATCCTGGTATATGTTAAATAATAAGAAATGTAAGCAGTATCTCAAAATTACATTATTTTCTCTCAAAGAAAGTTCATACAATGTAATGATAATAGTAATGGTCATAATTGTAACAACAGCTATCATTTATATATTTATAACTCTGTACCAGGCACTGTATTAAGTCTTTTACACATATTAAATCATTTAACTTTCACAACCTATTATTACTCCCATTTTACTGAGGTACAAATTGATTAAGTACCTTACCGCAAGGCCACATATCTGATTTGTGGTAGAATCAGTTTTCAAACCCTGTAACAATATCTCCAGGATTCAAACTCTGGAAATGGAAACATAGTTATTTTTGATGGATTAAATAAAAGACTGAACAAAAATGAAAGAATAAAAAAATAAATACCTACTATTTTAGCTCAGAAATGATAATGATATAGAACAAAAGCTTATTTATGCTATGATTGCATAATTCATAAAAGACGATCCAAATTCTTCCCTGTTGATTAACTTAATATTCTCACAGTTCATCAGCTTTTGACATGGTTGAGTCAGATGCAATAAAAATGCCATTTTGTAGAAAATTTACCTTTAAAAAACTGTTTAAATAGACTAGAAATACTCTCTGAAGAATTTTGGATGATACTCATCTAAATCTGCTGTATGAAACAAGAATACCTGAGCTGTAGTCCTGATTTGGAATATTTTAAGTCATTTAACCTCCAAGGACCTCATTTTCTTCATTTATAAATTCTTAGGGTTGAACAAGATGACCTTTAATGCCCTTGTCATCAACTTGAATTTATGATAACTTTGTAGAATGACAAATCTTTTATAATGTATTTGTCCCTGGTCAGGGACAAATTGACGCCAGGAGAGAATTATTGACAGAATAAGGACAGAGTCATGGCCTTACCAGTATGGCGAAAGGCCTTGAGCTCGCCTAAAGTACCACATTATTAATTTACCTAGTAAAGCAATCTTGTTGGTGTAATACCACCCGCTGAGTGTTATTCTGTTTCTGCTTCATGCTTTGTGCTTTTTATGGGAGCCTCTTGCTCTGACCTGTCTTTTTACCTTTGCAATCTAATTTTACCTTCTTCAGTCCCTTGTGAAATGGCTCTACCAGAAGTGATCAAGACTCCTACCTTATCACTTGTCTTAAAGCTGACTCTTTAACTTCATATACACACAGCTTCCTGACACTGGATCACAAATTAACCCAATCTTAATGTATTCTCTCTGACACTTGGGGATTTGAAATATTACTATGTGACTGGGTAAATTTATTTGGCTTTCTTCTAACAGAAATATTTATATTTTCTGTTTTAGTGATTCCAATGACTATCTTTCTATCATGTTAGGATTTTATTAGATTCAGGTGTATATAACAACATAATGATTAGACGTTACACCACAAAGTGATAACCCAAACAAGACTACTACCCATCTGACACCACACATAGCTATCACAATATCATCAATTATGTTTGTTTAATTTGACAGCATTTTAACTATAAAAGTTGGAAGAAACTGAGTTGACCCAAATACGACTAGCTGTACAATCTAGACATAGTCTTTTGTCCATATGTTCTCTAGCTAAAATATTAGAGAAGTGAATTCCTCTACCCTCTTGAGGTAATCTGTAACTAAACTATCTTTCATTCCCTGAGATATGTTTTTAAAACCACTTTATTGAGGTATGAATGACATATAAAAAGTTATACATATTTAATTTATACAACTTGATGCCATAAACATATCCCTCATCTCCAAAAGTTTCCTCCTTCTCCCTTCATTTATTATTTCTTTTGTGTTAAGAACACTTAAGATCTACCCTCTTAGAAACTTTTTAAATATATAATATAATTAACTATAGGTACTATGCTGTATAGTAGATCTCTAGGATTTATTCATCTTATTTAATACAAATTTGTACCATTTAATACCTCCTATTTCCATCTTCCATCAGCCCTAGCAACCATCATAATACTATCTGGTTCTATTAATTTGACTACTATAGATTACTTATATAAGTGGCATCACGTAGTATTTGTTCTTCTCTGTCTGGCTTATTTCACTTAGCCAGGTTCACCCAACTTGTCACAAAAAGGCAGGGTGAGTGGATGGGTAGGGTCCTTCTTTTTTAAGGCTGAATAATATTCCATTCTATGTAATACCACATTTTTTTTTATTCATTCATCTGTTTATGGATATTTAGATTGTTTCCATCTTGGGTATCATGAATAATGCTGCAATGAACATGGGAGTGCAGACATCTGTTCAAGATTCTGATTCAAATCCCAGAAGTGAGGTTAGTGGATCATATGGTAGTTCTATTTTTAATTTTTTGAGGAACCTCCATACTGTTTACAACAGTACCTGTACCCATTTACATTCTCACTAATAGTATACAAGGGTTCCCTTTTCTCTCTATTTTTGCCAACACTTGTTATATTTAGGATTTTGTGGGGGTTTTTTATAATAGCTATCCATACAAGTGCAAAGTGATATCTCATTGTGACTTTGATTTGCATTATCCTGAAATTTAGTAATTTTGATCAATCATCTTTTCATACACCTGTTGAACTTTTGTATGTCTTCTTTGTTAAAATGTCTACTCAGTTCCTTTGCCCAATTGAACCATTATGTTATACCATACTCAAATATTAACTCAAAATGGATTAAAGACTTAAACATAAGACCTGAAACCACAAAACTCCTAGAAGAAAACACAAAATCTTCTTGACATTTGTCTTAGTAATGATTTCATGAATGTGACACAAAAAGTAGACAATAAAAATCAAAAGTAGACAAGTGGGACTACACCAGAATAAAAAGCTTCTGCACAGCAACAGAAACAATTAACAAAATTAAAAGGCAACCTGAGATACTTTGAGGGGATCTATGATCACAAAATTATTTTTGTCTTAATATCAAAAAATTACTTGCCTTTTTCAGTGTGTTTAAATTTGCACTAATGATGCAAAAGATTAGTGATTACAACTGCTGAAGCCTTAGAACAAATCAAGTTTGTTGCACCAAACTTCTGTAGCAGTTGTATTCTTCACCTCCATACATTCATAAAACAAACAAACAAACAAACAAATAAATAAATTTACTTAAGAATATTTGTGGTGATAGTTATCAGTAAAATATTAATAATTTTATTAAATGTCAGCACTTAAACACACTTTTTTTTTAATATTCTCTGTGATAAATTGTAAACTGTGTATAAAACACTTCTGTCTACAATGCTTCTATAATGATTGTCTCCAGGAAAATCACATGCATGGTATTTTAAGTTGCAAACTGAAACAGCCACTTTTTCATAGAAAAATATTTTTACTTGAAAAACACCACGGACAAAAATACTATGGTTATTCAAATTGCATATTTAGCAGGCATTTTCTGGAAAACAAAATAAACCTGTCATTTGTACCAGTCTCTTTGAATTTGACAGCTTCCCAATTCTGAAAGACTCTTCTGATAAGATAGGTGGTGCTTCTTTTAAAAAAGTGATTTAATATATGTGTGTATGTGTATGTGTGTATAATAAAATGTGTCAATATGTAGAAGATCTATAACTCAGTAGATCAATAATTTCTAAATATCCAATGCATGATGTTGCAGATCATACATGGATAAAAATTGCCATTCACAGTACAAGATAATCCAGTAAATCTTAATGTGACAGAATACAAAAAAATCATTCATATATTTTCATATTTCACATTACAACTACCCTTAAGAAACTACCATATGTATCATTCTGGTGTAGTATCAAATAAGGATATCCAAAGTGAATTGAAATATTTCTAAAATACATCTTTCTTTACTTACATATCTCTATGGTGGCAAATTTTCGTAATATATTTCAATTAAAACAACATATTTCAACAGTTTGAGTACAGAAGCAAATTTTAGAATTCTGTTAAATTTTGCTAAGTCACACATTAAAAAAGATTCTCACACATGGAAAACAATGCTAATCTCACTATTTCTTTATCTAAAAACATGATTATTTTCATAATAATAGGGATGAAGCAAAGCAACAAAACAACATTCCTTCTTGAGGATGAAAAAGGTTCCACTTCCTATCTATTGCTCAATGGCCCAGTCTGCAATCCTGACTCACAAACACTGAGTCAGGAAAGTGACTGAAATGATAATTTAAAACTAATCCATTCAGTCAAGCAGCTTAAGATCTTCCCTTATAATGATAATGCCACCAAGCAAAAAAGTAAGACAACCTAATTTTTAATATTTCTATACTATATTTTAACAGGCAAGAATAAAACTACCGCTTTCAAGAAAGAATAACTAATAAAAGCACGACAATATAAAATAATGCTAAAAAGAAAAGAAAGAACACCTTGTTGATGCGTCAGACTAGTTCCAATTTTTTAAATTTTTTTGTGGGCTGGAATTCCACAGACTATATTTCACATGCTTATTATTTATAACAACTATATCAAATAAATCATTTGACAAACATTAATGTCCACTTACTATGTGCCAGACACTGAGGGCAATCGTGCTTAATATGGCATTTTGTGAACTTCAATTATGTTTCTGATAATGACCAATATATTATAAAAATCTTACCTCCTAGTTTTTAATACAATGTCAGTATTTGAAACAAATATTTAATCTATCCCTGTTTATTTATGCTTCATTAACGTTATAATATAGGTCAGAATATCTCACAATATGATTGTCAGTTATTTCAACCATTTGCTATTTTCAGTTTGTTTTAAGCTTGTTTTCAATAGACCCCAGGCCTGTATTAAATATTCTGTTTTCTATTTCTTTTGGTAAGCCATAGCTAATATTTTCCCCAAACTTCAATGAGAATTTGGAGAATGACTTTTATATAATAACATCAATACACCAGGACTCCAATCACACTTATAAAGATTTAAATTCAAGAGCATTCCAGCTGTATCCATGGAATTGCCAACTTACAATGTCATAATCTGAGAACTGGAACAAATCCATGAATTTATAACTGTTTCCAAGAACAGAGACCCTATACTATGTTTTAGAAGAAATGCCCAAAACAATAAAACAGTGAATTTGTGGCTTCATTTCTGAAAAGGAGTTCATCTCCTCAAATGCTTAGCACCAAAGGGGAATCTTAAGGAAAATAACTCACTGACAATTTAAAATAATTTATGTGAAATAAGAATACAAACTAACAGAACTTGAGTATTGCCCACTACAACCTATAAAGAGGATTTTATTGTATTGTCATGTGGTGACTTCATTCCACTTGGCAGAAAGTATCATTTCACATTTCCATGTGTTTCACAATTTTAATTTGCTTGTTACGGTTCTCCTTGAAGCCAAATATCAAGTCTAAGCATAAGTGAGACAAAGAGTTAATCTTCCATTTTAATGGAAAATAAAGCACAGTAAGATTTTGGAAACTGGTGCTAATATTACTGAACTTAAGAATTTGTATTGTGATCTTGTCACAGAACAATGACTGACTATATTCCTCTATTTCCTATTTAAAAGGAGTATAATTATTGCTGAAAATTCATCTTTAAATAGTTAGCTCTATAATTAACACCACCAGAGTAAATCTAATCATTTGCCAATATAAAGTTTCTTTCATTTACATGCCCAGCTCTTCAGAGTAAATAAATTCTTCGATAATTATTTCTTATTTTGTCAAGGCCCCACATGATTTTTAACCTTTTTTTCATATCTCTAAGACATGATTAATTTGATAAACATACAAAATCTCAAAGATGATAACATTTAAAGTGGGATTGACATAAAGACTGACAGATTTACCATTTTCAAAATTTGCAGATGGCATTAAATTTTTAAATCACTCAAACTTTTCCTTGGAGAAGGAAAGCTAAAGATAACCAATATTGATGACAGTAAGAGATTCTATTTGCCCTATTTCATTTTAAAACATTTTAGTTTATGAAAAGGGAAAGGAGAAAAGATTTTTCATGTTTTTCAACTTAAGTAGGGCAGACTTCCTTATTTCTCTAATTGCACTAAAGAACTAAAGATGAATGTTCACAAAATCAACATGACCAATTTGCCTTTTTTTTCACACAGAGAGCTTATTTAGCGCCTAGAAGCAATTTGTGTGTAATAGAGATGCCTTGTCTTCGAATGAGTAAATGAGCCTTTATCTCACAACCTAATAGTGCTTTTCACTTTATTCTCTAAGATGTTTTGGTGTCTTTGTGCAAACTGCTAGGAGCATGTATACCTGGAGAAATTCTGATGTGACCCAACGAAAGTAATATAAGAAGAGAAAGGGCATTATTTTGGATAGTTACTCTTGAAAAAGGCTTCTTAAATATTCAAAGACTACTCCAATAATGCGTTTTCACGAATAAGACTCACTTATTGAGTACATTGTTTATTGATACTTGCAGATTCACTCAATTTTCCAGAAACCTATGAGAGCAATAATTTTTCTTTATTTGTTTCTAACCAAGCTACTATTTAGAAATTGTTTATAAAGTTTAACTCTAATCTCATTTTACTTTTAGGTAACTACATATGGTTAAATACAGTAAACTTAAAGAGATATTAATATTTAAATACCTAAGAAAAATATTATTTGGTCAGGGGATATGTGTCTGAATTTGAGGAAGGTGCAGTGAGAAGCCAATGCTCTCAGAATAAAATATTTCATTTAAAAATTGTCCTGGCAGTTTTCAATAAAATCAATTCAGAAAATAATGCTTCATACCAATGTCTGAAGTGCAAATAGAATCTGCTTTTATTTATTTATATTAAGCAAGTGTTTCTCTGTGTTGACTTTATTAAGCTATTGCTCCCTTCCTTAATTAGCCTGTTGAACTTTTCATTTTTGGAAAACGTTGTTCTTCCAACCACAGTGAATGTGAGAAGGAAAAAATCAAGTATCATTTTTAGGAAATACACAATGTGTGTATGTGTTGACTTTTTGTACTTAAAAATAAGGAGAAACATTAAGTTTATATTTGTATAACTCACTTTAATCACTTGCAAGTGTCTCCTTATGGCAAGCATAGTCAGTTTATTACAGAATTTTGACTTGTGAGAGTGTGAGACATGTTTCTCACATCATTCTGACCCCCACCTCAAACACCTCCTGCTAGGTAGGAGACTTCTTACACCTCAGGCAATAATTATTTGGGAAATGTTCTTTTTTGTTGTTTGTTTTTGTTTTTTTAGTTACTAGAGCAAGCTCTTTAGTTGAGGAAGCTTATTTTATTTGGTTATTGGCTCATCAGGTCTCTTATGACCCCTCTTTCTCTCTTCAGTACTCTAATAAACTCAGAAAACCCTGCCAAGTATTTGTATGTGGTTCAATGACACATGCATAGAAAAACACTGTAATCTCTAGCATATCATACAAATACTATTATTATAGTCTGAAATTTATAAAACTAGGAATACTTTACCAATAGTACAGTACTCCATTATGGTCATGGAAGAGATGTTTTATTCATATTGTCCTGTTCTCCTCCTCAACTACTTTTGTTCTTTTATTTTTCCTTTCAACATTAAAATTACATAGAGCAATTCTGAGATGAATGGCGGAAGTTGTTTTAAACTAGTGGTAATTGAAAAGGCTGGGCTGGAGTTGAAAAAGCTAGATATTTTAGCATTTACCCTAGTCTCAATATATTTGCTGAGACATAAGAATATAAGTATTTAATATTACTTTCTATCTCTGAACATATATCCTCATGTCTCAACCATACATACAATGCCCTGTTCAAATGTCTTGTAATATCAAAATACTTCCCTTCTCATCCCTATCATAGTCAAAATCTCCATTTTTGAGTGCTTTTCTAGCCTTCGTCAATGGGAAAATATTTATAGTTGATTAATTCAAGAGTCAATATCCCAGAAAACATTTTCTTTTCCTTTTTCAGGAACTTATTTAACAAATCAAACTAGTCAATCCATAATAATTGTAAGAAGATAACCTATATTTTTGGTCATTATAAATATCTGTAATATAAAAAATCTTAATTAGATTTCAAAACTGTTATATTATTAGTAGACTTGTAATGAAGTTAGATCTTATTCATAGAAAATGTTATTATATATAAATATAGGTAAATAAATACTCATCTTTCGTGCTGCAAGATAGTCTTAAGGTTTCTTTTTTTAAATGGTGTGCAATTAGATACTGTTAATTTTTGACAACTGATATTTGATAAGTTTTGCGTGTTTCATTATTAATAGAAACAATGGAGTTCTAATTAATTAATCAAAGAATCCATTTCTTGAGTGAGGAAGAGGGAACCTCCTACATAGCGGATTACACATACTACCTAACCAGGGACCACCACAACTCTTTAACCAAGACTTTCTAGGGTAAATTGTGTTGGATAAGCTTTAAGTTCAGGCCTCATTCCAGTGGCATTTCCTCTTGTCCACTGTTTATAACACATACATATGTTATATGGCATATAATATTTGCCACTCCATCAATCAACATAAATCATAATGACTGTTTTCTTTGGAAGCCTTATCATAGTCTGAAATTATTGATTTGATTTGTTTATACTTTAAAGTCTGTCTCCAGCATTAAAAATCTCCATAACGTGGAGAAACACGTTAATAAGACATACTGCTTCTGCTTAAGATATAAACAGGAACAAGAAAATGAAACTCCAAACCAAACAATGAGGGGAAAAAATCATTTACAATTCCCAACTTTTCTTGAGCCTATCAGAGAGCTGAGGTCACAAGGTAACAAAGTAAACTAAATTCTAAAAAATGATAATATATATCATATAAACAGTAATCAGATCAAATGAGTGGTTCTATTAATATCATAATAAATAGTATTTTGAATAAGAATATTACCAAGAGTAAAGAATGACATTATCTAATGATAAAGAAATTAATTCATCAAGAAAATATTGGAAAATATGTGTACTCATAAGAACAAAGCTCTAATGTATGTAAAGCAAAAACTGATGGAACTAGCAGTGGCCGAATGGCTCAGTTGGTTAGAGCACAAGCTCTTAACAACAGGGTTGCTGGTTTGATTCCCACATGAGCCAGTGAGCTGCACACTCCACAACCAGTTTGAAGGACAACAAGTTGGAGCTGATGGGCCCTGGAAAAGCACACCAATATCCCCCCCAAAACAAACAAACAAACAAAAAACTGATGGAACTAAAAGAACAAATAGAGAAACCTACACTGTTAACTGTAGACTTAAATACTTCTCCCTCAGTAATTGAGAGAATACATGGAAATAAAATCAATAAGAATATAAAAATTTTGAACACACAATAAACCAACTTAGCCTCTTTGAGATTTATAGAATCCTCTATCCAAGAACAGCAGGAAATACATTATTTTCAAGTATTCATAAAACATTCACTCCAAATGGAATATATGCTGGCCCATAAAACAAAACTCCTCCAGTTACAAAAAAAAAAAAAAAATCAAATCATATCCCCTAATTACAACGGCATTAAAGGAATAGCAGAAAGTGTTTTATTTGGCAACCTAGGATAACCTACTGGAAGCTGGGCAGCCTTCTATGCCCAGGAGTTTGGGGATGTCAGGAGAAATGATACACAGACACCAATGAATATGGCATAAAGTTTATTATCCATATAATAAACAGCAGAATGATTCCCGAAGCGAAGGGCTCAGGTTCCTAGAGTGAAACAACAGTGAGTGGAGTGGGGGGCTCTGGTTTTTCTTGTGGAGCTGGGCAGAATTCGCATGGTTTAAACTTCCCTGTCAGCATCAAGAGAGGGGGTTCCTGGCATTTCTTTTCAGTTTTTCCAGATGAGGCAAAGGGATAGAAGGAGAGATGAGGCTTCAAACTGTCAGTTATTGATCATCAAAAAAGGATTAAATTCTTTATTGTAGAAAGATATCTAAATAGTTCCTACATATTTGGAAAATGAACAACATGCTTCTAACTAGCTCATGACACAATTAAATTTGTGTTGTAATTCTTTTGAGAAGATAGAGGATGAGGTGAGGTGCTTTGAGTGAACTAAGTTTTAACATAAATAAATGTACATTAGTTATAATCTAGAATCAATAAATCAGAATATATATTATATATACTGCGTATTATACTACATACTATATAAAATGGCATATATTATATAAGCATTGTATGTTATAGTATATATTATAATACATTATATTATAAAGTACATTTTTATTTTTTTAGTTGAGGTGAAAAGCTACATTCCTGATACTTTTTTCCTAATTAAATGAATTTGAATAAGCTGAAGAAAGATATAGCATATATATGCATATATGGCATATATACATACAAACATATATATAATTCAGAAATATAGAAATTTCCACCAGAAAAAAATAGCTAAAAGGTTTACAAGTGATTTTGCTTAGTAGGTATGACAGAACAATTTAGGATTTTAAATTTATTTTAATAGATGTATATTATAACCCTTGAGCAACCATTAGAAAACCTAATTGTTTAGAAAAAACTAAAAATAAATAAGAATAAAAAACATACCAAATAACAAGCAAGCAAACTTTATTCCTTGCTCTGCTACTTATTGCGGGACGTTGATAAACTCACTTTAACTCTTTGAACCACACGTCCTTATCTTAGTAACAGAAGCCCTGAATTTAACAATATTTACTGAGGGGTATCCCAGGATCACTACTGTTACACACGAAAAGGTTTCTGATGGCAAATTCGGAAAGTTTAAGATTTGGGTAAATTAAAGGTTGTTTTTTTTTTTGTTTTGTTTTTTTATTTTAGAATGTCTGCAAGTCACGCAAGCTAGTTTGCTTAGTAAATCTCTAAGTGAGACAGATACCATGTATCCCCCAAAATAAGACCTAGCCAGATAAGCAGATCTAATGCATCTTTTTGGAGCAAAAATTAATATAAGACCTGGTATTATATAATATTATATTATATTTATTATATAATATTGTTATGTTATACCCACTGATATTATATTAAAATGAGACCCGGTCTTATAGTAAAATAAGACCGGGTCTTATATTAATTTTTGCTCCAAAAGACACATTAGAGCTGATTGTTTGGCTAGGTCTTATTTTTGGGGAAACACGTTAATAAGCTAGCCACAATACTGGATAAAAGGACATCCTGGATCAAAAGCCATTCTAGTCAAACCAAAGGAATATCTGCTGATAGTAATGTGTTTCTTCTCAGAATACAATTTCGGGTCTACTATAAAATACAAATGAATGAACTTTCAAGATGTCTAAGCTTCTTCTACATAACAGTGCCAAAGTGCCTGTAGGCTGAAAACCTGAGATGCACATGAGGTAACCAAAGTTAAATGTCAGTAAGACAACTATGGAATATGACCTTTGAAAAACACTAGTTTCTGATGTTCCCTCTAAGCTGTTGATAAAATATGCCCTAAAATGCATTGCCACAAGATGTGTACTATGATTTGTGGGGTTTTTCCTCATTTATTTTCCTTAGAGTTTATAAGACTTCTTAGATCTGTTGCATGATGTCTTCTATCAATTCTGACACATACTAGCAATCATTTCATCAAATATTACATTCGTCTAATTTTTCTCTCCAGCAATTTCAACAACAAAGTTTAGATTTTCTCTCTATGTCGTTATGTGTGGTTTCTTACATATTTTCTTCTTTTTTACATTTGATTTATGTTCCAGTTCATGAATTCCTTCTTCATTTGTGTTGCATCTCCTCTTAAAAGCCATCCTTTGATATCTTAAGTAATGACATTGCAGTTTTCAGTTACAATATTTTTCATTTTTCACAATAGTTTATAGTTCTCTCTAAAAAATTCTCAATTTTTTTCTATCCTGGGAAGAAAGCTGAGTTATTTTAATGTATGTGTCTTATGCTGTAGACCACTTTATAAATCTATTTCTACTGTCTGCTTTTTTGCTGTGTCAATCATCATGTCTTGCCTCTTCTTGTGCTGCTTCCTTTTTCATGTCAGATGTTGTATTTGTAAAATTGTAGAAATTACTCAAGGCCTAGGATTTCAACTTTCTTCAGGGAGGAAGTATGCTGTTTTTCTCAGGAACCTGGATGGACTGACAATCTGGAATCACTTCAATTCAATTGCACAGATTAAAATGATTCAAAGCTGAGCTGTAGTTCCTGCAAAGGTCTATCTACGGCTGGTTCACTTTTACTTTAAAGGGGTAGTTTCTCAGGTACGAACTAGAAGTAACAAGTATTCAGTAGGGCCTCTGCTTTTGGAGACACTTGGATTCCAAACCCTACTACTACACTAGCTCTGTGAGACTGTCAAAAGCAAAACTCAGCTTCTCCATCAAAATGCCCCATGGGGACATTGCCCTCAAGGACAGATCTCTCCAGTCTTGGTTTTCTTCTTTCCTTGAATACCTGTCTGGTATTTATTAGTATCCAGATGCCTTTCTAAATAGAATTTCTGTTTTTAACTCAGTTTTTCAATTATCTAGTTGTTTATTTACAAATACTATTACTTACAAGTAGTATTTGTGATATTTGTAGATATGTTACTTAGAAATCATATTATTATTACTACTACTACTCTAATTCATGCATTAATCATTGAACTGAATGAGCTCCCTTACTGGCTTTCAAGATTTCTTGCCTCTGTTATTGTCTTGCATCAAATCTGTCTCTATACTGCCAAAGGAGTGAAATTCCAACATGAAAATTCAATAGTATCACTCCCATGTTATAAATTCTTTAGTAACTTCAGTGTTTACAGATAACATAGTATATAAATAATGAAGAGGATGAACTTTGGAGTAAAACAAACTTCATTTCAAATCTTTACTCTAATAATAGCTACATGAGATTTGGAAAATTACTTAAATTTTCAGTTTCATTTGTCTAATCTGTAAGGTGAGCATGATATAAATAAATAACATATAAAGTTGTTTTGAAGACTAAATAAGAAATTAAATACTTAGTATCAGAGCATTAATGACATGTATAGCACGTAGGATAGCATTGCAGGGGTTCAGCAGATATTAGAACTTTTCTTATATCTGAACTACCTCTGACCACATGAACATTCCATAATTTCTCTTCTCTTCATCCCTTTTCACATATTATTCCATCTTTTAATTTGGAGAAAAGCCACAGAAAAAATAGAAATAAGTGAGGGTTTTTTATTGTTTTTAAGGTTTTTTTATCTGTTAAAGTAGTAGGAAAGCTAAATACTCTCTTTCACAGCTCAAGTGAACTATTCATTAGATCCCTATCCACAACCAATTCTTTAGATTACAAGAGTAATTCAGGCCATGGAAAATATAATAATGAAAATGCAAATGATTTATCTTTATAGAAGATCATATCACTGTTAAATGAGAGGAAATACAATATAAGCTGTTTTCTCCCACAAAGAAGTAAATGCAATTACACAGAGGAAGAATTCAAGTTCAGATCAGGAAAATATTTCTGAGGCATCTATCACAGAAGGAGAACAATGCATTTTAACAAAAGAGGAAAAATTAAAAGTAGGATGAAAATTGTATACAATTAACTCTCAAACTGAGTGCTTAGGTGAATCGTAACTGCTTCAGAAAGAGTTCAAGTTGCCCTTGAGTTCTGATAATTTTCTGTCACCTTAGAGAAAAAAATGTGATTTCCAAAGTAGTAGAATGGGTAACTCTCCTTCTAAAAACAGAACAATGGAGACTATCTGCTGACTGCCAATTTGTATGTTATATAATTAACTTGTGTTATAAATGCATACATTTTGTGTGAAATGTGATGATATTCATACCCAAAGGAGGAAATATCAAAGGTTACGACTGAAATCATGTCATCATTTGGAATATTTTCATCAAATGCACAACTTTCTAGTGTGTCCACATGATTAGCATCTTCCTAGACCTTTTCTTTAGCTTTCAGATTTTCAGTGCACATTTCTCATCTGATTCTTCAAATCAGTCATCCCTCCTTACTCCTTTAGAATCAAGGCATACATGGATTCTAAATAAGCTTAAAATAAATGGCATCTGAAGATATAAAGATGACCTTTAAAAAAACTTAATCCCACCACAATGTGGTTGATAAAATAGATGATGATTTTTTTAATTTGGCAACACCATCTAAACATACATAATTTTCCAGAAAACAAATAGTTCAAATCTGTTGGAGAGCATAGAGAAAGGTTTTAGTCATTTGATGCTGTGAGTATCACACATTGAGTGAGATGGATATGCACTTACTTGGCTAACGAGTTCACCTTCAAACTCTGAATACTCAAATTGAAATAAATCACTGGGCAACTGCATCAGCAGCCACAGAAAATAAGTAAAAAAATTAATAAATTGTAAAACAAAGAAATATTACACACTACCAACATACCGTATTTCACCACTTCTAAGACTTCATCAGTTATATGACACACTCTTATCTGATATTCCAACAACAATTTTTCAAACACTGGCAATTCATACATTGTCACACCACTGATTCTAACATGCGTCCTGATTTCAGAGATGATAAATGTAAAAAAATGCTTATCTTTAAAAATTAATGTGGCCATTTTTATTTTATGTACTGGCTTTCACTTTTGCCTGTTGAAACAAAGGGAAGTCTCAGTCTCAATCCTAGAATTTCTGATATTTTAAAAATCAGTTTAAACAAAAAATTGATTAAACAAACGCAGACATAGAATTTCAAAGTGTGACTTGGTCTGATATGAAAGTCTATTATCTGGAGATACAGCAGTTATAAAAACAGAAAAGAAAAAATTATTTGCCCTTTGAGAGCGTGTGTGTGTGTGTGTGTGTGTGTGTGTGTGTGTGTGTGTGTAGTGTGTGTGTGTGTGTGTGTGTTTACTTTATTGGTTCTAAATAACCATTTAATTCTGTCAGGGAACATTCCCCTTCTTTGTACTCCTACTTGTATGTCAACCTTAACTCTGGTAAATTGTGCTGATTACTCACCTCTCTTAGGACCATTTTTCCTATTGTGTTTACTATAAAGACTGAATCCTCTGGTGAGAAAAAGGGAAATTTACAAAAAGAAGTTCAAATGTTCCCAGCCATGCATATTCTTGTAGAAATCAGAACAAAGAAATTATCTTGTCTATTTCATTGCATTGTAGTAATAATACATATCAAGATTTCAAAGCTATTACTCCACTGATGGCAGCCACCAAACCTGTGCTCTAGCAAAAATATATTTATTATATTTATTGAACAACCACTATTTTCAGACATATCCACAGCTCCTTTGGTGCTACCAGGAAGGACAAATAGCCAACTTAAAGCTGCAAGGACACTGGTCTCTACTTAACTGCAGCAAGTATCTTATTGCAGAACATTTCTGAAGGACAAATTGTGCATATTGTTCCTAGGAATAACATAAGACAGTCATTTTCTGTAAAGAGTGTCAGATTTAGAATCAATAAATAGGAGAGGCTCACAGTGACTGTCTGATTGGTGTGTTGGGCAGATAATGAAGACTTTTCTTGAATCTACATCTACATATTTTTTTACGTAACGCTGAACGACGACTAGTTTTATATCAAACAACTAATAGTGAGGGGTGTAGCAGTTGGAGACCAGGGGGAAGAGGAGAACAACCCAAAGTGCACCTTGGTGCTTACCACATTCTAGACTGATGATGGTTTCAAAAACATATCCTCAAATTATCATCCCAGACATAGCAAATTGCAATTCATTTACACAGAATCCGTAGAGTACAATGTGCTCCTGTAAAGTGTGCACATGCTATTCAATTCAGATAAAAGCTAGGGATAGAGTTCCCATGGGGAAGATGTAATCTTCAAGACAAACGCTCTCTAAGAAATTCCAAAATCCAAATTATTAAATATAAAAATTTGTTTTCAAAACTTCTGTTCTTGCTCATTTTTAAAGTGCGTCTTTAGTACCCTAAGATCTATATGTTCTTTCTTTACTTTCAATTTAAAATTCATCAATCATAAAAGTCTGTAAGACAACACAAAAGTAGTTTGAGCATGAATAACAGCATTATATATATGTATATATTTGGGTATTATATATATGGATATATGTTATTTCTAGCTGATATTAACAATGATAAATTTTACATCACATTGATTTTTCACCTCTATTCAGCAGAAACAGATTCATAAATCATGACTCCATTGTTTCTTCTGGGTGTAAGCCATGCAGAGTGGGTATAAACTAGATATACTGCATGTGAAAAATTGTAAGAAAGAAGTTCTTATATTAAATGTAATACAGTTTATGACACTGTCCAATTATAACTGGCTAAAGTAAAAATGATGGTACTCATTTTAAGTACTTATCTTGTGATGCTAAATAATCAGGTAACGTGATGATTATATATATAAATACATTTTTAATTTTCCTTGTATGTGTGTGTGTATGTGTGTGTGTGTGTGTGTGCGTGCGTGTTCTTTTTCACTGAGGTAACATTGGTTTGTAACATCATATAAGCTTCAGGTTACAAGATTATAACTAGACATCTGTATATATTACAGAGTGCTCACTCCCAAAGGTCTAGTTTCCACCCATCACCATACAATTTACCCCCTTTACTCATTTCACCTTCACCTAACCTTTTCCCCTCTGGTAACTCCCAATCTGTTATTTGCATCTGTGAGTTTTTGTTTATTTGCTTTGTTTGCTTGTTCATTCATTTTTTGTATTCCACATATGAGTGAAATCACACAGTATTTGTCTTTCTCCATCTGACTTATTTCACTGAGCATAATACCCTCAAAGTCCATCCATGTGTCATAAATGGCAAGATTTTATCTTTTTATGGTTGAGTAATATTCCATTGTATACGTATGCTAATTCTTTGTGCATATGTCAATGGACACTTAGGTTGTATCTACATCTTGGCTATTGTAAATAATGTTGCTATCACCATAGG
Organism: Rhinolophus hipposideros; assembly: GCF_964194185.1. Classification (NCBI taxonomy): domain Eukaryota; kingdom Metazoa; phylum Chordata; class Mammalia; order Chiroptera; family Rhinolophidae; genus Rhinolophus; species Rhinolophus hipposideros. The sequence continues at coordinate 35,154,957 of NC_138050.1, read as the reverse complement.
GGTGCACATAACTTTTTGAACTAGTGTATTCTTAATCTTCAGATAAATACCCAGAAGTTGAATAGTTGGATCGTACAGTAGTTCTATTCTTAATTTTTGGAGGAAGCTCCATAGTGTTCGCCATAGTGGCTGCACAAATTTACATACCTACCAACAGTTATGAGGAATCTCTTTTCTCCACATTGTCTCTAACACTTGATACTTACTGTCTTTTTGATAATAGCTGTTCTAACTGGTGTGAGGCAATGTCTCATTGTGGTTTTGATTTGCATTTCCCTAATCGTTAATGATGTTGAATATCTTTTCATGTGATGTTGAATACATTTTCATATATTTTCATTATATATAGACATTATAAGAAGAGATTATATATATTTATATAAATATATATAAATATATTTATATATATTTATATGGATTATATAAATATATATAAATTATATATATAAACATATACTTATATAAATATATATATATATAATGTCTTCTTTGAAAAAAAAGTCTATTCATATCCCCTGCCCATTTTTTAATCAGGTTGTGTTTTGTTGTTGAGTTATATGAGTTCTTTATATATTTTGAATATTAACTCCTTATCAGATATGATTTGAAAATATATTTTTCCATTCAGTAGGTTGTCTTTTGTTTTGTTGATGGTTTCCTTTACTATACAAAAGCTTTTTAATTTGATGCCATCCCATTGGTTTATTCTTGTTTTCATTTCCTGTGCCATTATAGTCAAATATACAAAAAAAAAAAAAAAAATCCCTAAGGCCAATGTCAATGAGCTTAGTATCTGTCTTTTCTTCTATGTATTTTATGATTTCAGGTCTTACATTCAAGTCTTTAATCCATTTTGAGTTAATTTTTGTGTATGATGCAAGATACTGGTCTGGTTTCATTCTTTTGCATGTGGTTGTCCAATTTTTCCAACATCATTCATTGAAGAGACTTTCCTTTCTTCATTGTGTGTTCTTGGCTTCTTGGTCATAAATGAGTTGTCCATATACATGTGTGGGTTTATTTCTCAGTTCTTTTGTTCCATTGGTCTGTGTATCTGTTTTTCAACCAATACCATATGGTTTTGATTAGTATAGTTTTGTAGTATAGCTGGAAATCCATACGTGCGATACCTCCAGTTTTGATCTTTTTTTTTCTCAGGATTGTTTTGGTTTTTCAGGATCTCTTATAGTTCCATAAAAACTTGAAGATTTTTTCTTTGATTTCTATAAAGAATACCATTGGGATTTTCACAGAGATTGAACTGAATCAGCAGATAGCTTTAGGTAGTGTAAACATTTTAACAATGTTAATTCTTCCAATCCATGAGCATGAAATATTTTACTATTTTTTTGTGTCTTCTTCAATTTCTTGCCAAAATGGCTTGAAGTTTTCAGTGCACAGGTGTTTTACCTCCTTGGTTAAATTTATTCGTAGGTATTTTGTTCCTTTTTTACAATTGTAAGTGGAATTGTTTTCTTCATTTCTCTTTCTGATATTTTGTTGTTAGTATATAAAAATGCAGTAGGTTTTTGTATATTCATTTGGTATCCTGCAACTTTCCTGTATTTGTTTATTATTTCTAGTAGTTTTTGGTACAATCTTTAGGATTTTCTATATATAAAATCATGTCATCTCCAAAGAGTGACAGTTTTATTTCTTCCTTTACAATTTGGAAGACTTTAATTTCTTTTCTTGCCTAATTGCTCTGGCTAGAACTTCCAATACTATATTAGTACATAACAGTGGTGAGACTGGGCATCCTTCTCTTGTTCCTGATTCTAGAGGAAAAGTTTTCAATTTTTCACCATTGAGTATGATATTAGCTGAGGGTTTGTCATAAAAGGTCTTTATTTTGTTAAGGTGTGTTCCTTCTATACCCATTTTATTGAGAACTTTTATCATGAATGTCGTTTTATCTTGTCAAATGCTTATTCTGCATCTATTGAGGTGATCATATGATTTTTGTCTTTCATTTTGTTAATGTGGTTAAGTTCCATTGAATTTGGAATTTTATATTCATAACCTTGGATTTTCACAAAAGAACTTTCTCTATTTTCCTATTTCTAAACTAAATTTAGTTCTAGAGCAAAAATCCAACAGATAATTCTGTAAACAGGAAGTATTTATATTTGAATCTGGGACAAGACAACTATTTTTTACCATCAGTTATTTAATTGTGGAATATTCATAAACTTTATTTCAAGTCTTTCCCTGTTATAATAATGCTTCAAGGAATATTGTTTATATATATATATATATATATATATATATATATATATATATACATATATATATATGTATATATATATATATATATACATATATATATATATATATATATATATATATATATATATATATATGCATAGCCTCCCCTGTTATCAACATCCCTCAGCAGAGAAGTACATTTGTTACAAGTGATGAATCACTCAAAATTCATAGTTTACCTTACGGTTCACTCTTGGTGTTTTGCATTCTGTGTGTTTAGACAAATACATGATGACATGTATACATCATTATAATATCATACACAGTATTTTCACCGCCCTATAAATACTCTGCCACCTATTTATCCCCTCCCCCTGCACTGAAAACCCTGGCAACCACTGATCTTTTTATTGTCTTTATACTTTTTCCTTTTCCAGAATGTCATATAGTTGAAACCATGTACTATGTAGACTTTACAGTATATAGCCTTCACAGTATATAGCCTTCTTCTCAGATTGGCTTCTTTCACTTAGCAATATGCATTCAAGACATTAATGTTTTTTCATGGCTTATGGCTTGATAGCTCCTTTCTTTTTAGTACTAAATAATGTTCCATTGTTGGGAGGTATCACTCAACCAGTGAAAGACATGTTGGTTTATTCCAAGTTTTGGCAATTATAAATAAAGCTGCTATAAACCTCCATGTACAGGTTTTTGTTTGGACATAAATTTTCAACTACTTTATGTAAATTCCAAGGATTGTGGTTACAGGATCACATGCATGGTAAGAATATGTTTAGCTTTGTAAGAAATTGCCAAACTGCCTTCCAAAGAGGCTATATCATTATTACTTACCGTTGACAATGAATTAGAGTTCCTGTTGTTCCACCTGCTTGTCAGCATTTGATGTTTTCACTGTTCCGGGTTTTGGCAATTCTAATAGATGTGTAGTGGTATTTCATTTGTGTTTTAATTTGCATTTCTCTGGTGACATGTGATGCAGAGCATCGTTTTATATGTTTATTCTATCTGTAGAGCTTCTTGGGCATGCTATCTGATAAGGTCTTTGGCCCATTTCTAATCTGTTTCCTTATTGCTGAGTTTTAAGAGTTCTTTGTATGTTTTGGACAACAGTTTCTTTATTTGATTTATCTTTTGCAAGTGTTTTCTCCCAGTCTATGGCTTGTCTTTTAATTTCCTTGATATTTTCTTTTGCAGAGCAGAAGTTTTCATTTTAATGCAAACTTAGCTTATCAATTAATTATTTCATGGATTGTGTCTTTTGTGTTGTATATAAAAACCTATCACCATATCCAAGGTAACTAGGTTTTCTTTCCTTTTTCTTTTTTCTTTTTTCTTTGTTTTTTCCTTTAGTATGCCTTGTAATTTTTTTCTTGTTAGCCAAACATGATGTACTGGGTAAAAGAACTGCTTTAAATAGGACTTCAGTTGTATGGTGGTAAGGTTGGTGGAGGAGTATTCTATAGTCCTACATCTCACTCTTTCAGTGAGCCTATGCTTCTAAACTATAAACTTCACAGTGTTTCTCAGTTATTTTTCTCCTCCCCACCAAGAATTATACCAAAAATTCTCATTGAATGTTTACGTGGTTGATATTATTCCACGTTTTTTCCCTGTGGGTTTTGTTTGTGGGTAGGGGACCTTTTTCATTATCACTATTATTTACTATTGTTCCAGAAAATTTATCTGACATAGTAAAATTACGAAAGTCATAAAGGAAGAAGTAAAATTAACAATTAATACAAATTGTGTATTTTTGTTTACCTATAAAAAGAACATTTTCTAAAATATTCTTCTGATTTTTAATTTATGGACCTTTAAATTTACAGTCAGTATTAAGTATATTGCTCTCTGTTGTAGGTACCCAAATATGTGCATCACTAAATATTCAGAACCTATGAATATGTTAAGAATAAATAACAAAGGAGAATTAAAATGGCAGATGTAATTAAAGTTGCTAATTGACCTTGCAATGGGAAGACTATAGAGAATTAACAGGGCAGGCCCAATATAATTATAAGGGCCATAAAAGTGAAAAAGGGAAACAGAAAATAAAAGAATCAAAGGAATGACAGCATGAAAAGGACTCAGTTCTATGCTGGCTTTGGTGACAGAGAAGGGGGGCCATGAGCCAAGGAATGCAGGTGGCCTCTGGAAGACAGGAAAGGCAAGAAACACATTTTTCCATAAAACCTCCAGGAAGATCACAGCTCCACCAACACCTTGATTTTAGCCCAGAGAGAACCATTTCAGACTATGACCTCCAGAACTGTAAGATAATAAATTTGTGTTTCTTTAAGGCACTTAGCTTATGGCATTTTGTTACTGTAGCAACAGAAAATAAATGTATCCTCTTAACCTCACCTTGTACCGTGTTTTTTTTTTGTTTTTTTTTTTTATGTTCCAGTATGATATCTTCCTTTATACTTATCTTCAAACAAATAAAAATCTATCCAGACACAAGTTTTGTCAATATATGGAGCATGTGATTCCCACTGGCCCACTCTAGAACCACTTGGGTGTTTTTCAAATCTCGTTCTTGGACATATAGTTGGAAAGTATGATTTTTATTACACTTTCTATTCTCTTACAGTCACTTGTGTGTTATAAATAAGAATTCTTTCTAGCATTGAAAACACTCTGACCATTGTGAAAAATTAAAATCCTCTCTTCTGTCTGCGACCAAAATTCTTCCTGTATCCACTCAGTTGTATGGGATTAATTATGTGAATAAAGTATGTCTGCATAGTTATTTTTTACTTCCATTCACATTATTTTTTGAGAGCTTTGCCCACGCAATGAACCTAGAATGTGAGATGTGGGGTTTGAGGCCTGATAAGTAACATGTTCTTGCTGCATCAGAATGGCTCCTCTGCCTTTTTGTCTGTTATGGATTTTTTCCTTTGTGGATAAGGTGTGGACAGAAAAGGAGACAAAGTAAATTTCTACTTACTTTACTGTTGGCATGGTATTGCCGACCTACCAATTTCACGTTCGTTTTCATTCTACTAGCTTTGGAGCTAATGGAAATTTCCCTACATACCATTTGAAATGGGAAGCCTGTCTTCAACTCTTAGCAAACAATTCTTTTGGCAGCGGCTTCTTGACCTTATGTCTGCTCATCTCATTACAAGACACATTTATACTGCTCTTTGAAAATCGCCTTCTCATACAGAAACTAAGCCCTACAACCAGCCCACAATGGTAAAACACAAATCAGCTTCATTTAGTAGCAGTGTCCTTGAAATTAGTCAATTCCCAATGTGAAAGGAACTCTTTGTTCCCATCAAGGTCCTTTTCACATTTTGATTAATACCTTGCCTAAATATCCAGAATAAAAGCAAAGTGAAGCCATCCTATGAAGGGTGTTTAAATGCCAGTAGATAAAAAACTTAAATGCCAGTAGGTAAAAGCAAGAACAGCCCAAAGAAGCCTGTCTTTTATAACAGCCTTAGCAAAATGAGAACATGACAGCAGACCTGGAACAGTAGGAGCTGAGGGAAAGTCTTCACAAGAGATTCGAGTTTTCACCACATAGAGAAAAGAGAGGACTTTTAGTCTCCAAATCTGAGTCTGCTGCGTTACTCCAAAGCAGTACCTGTGGAGTAGCCAGACCTCAGAGAAATTCTTCTCTCTACCTCAAAGATGACAAACAAGCAGAGCTGTAAAAGTTCAAGCAGCCACCAATGATTGGACAGTTCAGCTCTACCTGCAGTGACTATGATATGTCCTGGAAATTAAAGGCTTTTCATCTTCCAGGGGATAAACAAACTTCTTAGACATTGGTGAGACATTGCAAGAGATGAAAAAACACAATGTCTAGTCTGACTGGAAGGTTGTTAGCAGTGAAAATTAAGCAAGTAATTGTTTTCCCACAACTAAACTTGTGGACTGACAGTCATACTGAGCAAACATGTTCTTAATACTATGAAGATTATTTTTCTAAACTACTTTGAAAGTCACATGAAATATGCTCTTGTCACTTTATATCAAAAATATAAGAATATCTTTATATCCCAAATTGTCAGCCTCTCCCCCACCAATTTTAATGTTAAAAGCAAATATCAATCATGAGTAATATCAAATCCATATCTCCAAATAAGGAGATAATATTTTCTTCTTCCTGGGCTCTACATTTTAAATGGAATCTTCAGAAAATCATTAATTTAATTATTTTTATCTTATAACAGGAAAACTCAGGTTACTAAACTAGATTTAAAAAAGGAAAAAACATTTAGAATTAATATTTTTGCTATTGAAAATAATACATCAATAAATGTCTTCAGCTAGTTCCTTCTCCTGTGGAAAACCTCTCTGTCACTGAACAAACTTTGTAGTATTATTGTATTATTCTCCGCAACTTTGATGTGCTGAAAAGAGAGATTTTTTTAGTCCCTTGGAATGTATTATATGAAGCAGGATATCTGATTAGGGAAGTTTTTGTTTCCTAGGCAAGGTGATTAGTATGCTCACATTTGCATATAGCTTATTTGTCAGGAAAGTGGCCTGAAAAGCAATATTTTAAAGATCATTTAATGGTTTCTATGGCATCCAAAATTTTTTAGTAATCCAAGAGACCAAGATGTAAACACAGATATAACAACATATTGAAGACGAACTTTCTAATTGGAATAGGAAAAAAATATTTCCAAGAAAAACAATAATAAAAACTTTGTTCCATTAAAACATTGCCTTGTTCCCTATGAGTATTTTCAACATATCTACCTACATATCTATAGATTTTATTCTTGAGTTTTATTGAACTTGATAAAAATCATACTTCATGGACAGCTAAATTCTACACAATTTTTGTTATAAATGAATATTTACCTTTTTTTCATATCCTGTGTCATTGGGAAATGCTCGCAGTTTTTTTGTTTTATTTTGTTTTGTTTTGTTTTGTTTTTAATGTAGTCGATGGCCCAAATTTCATCTCTAAATGTGTTTAGTTTTATCTGTAACTATAGAGTTGTAATAAAAATGATTAAGTTTTGTAAATTTTGTATTGATTTCCTCCATTTTTTAAATTCATATAGCACATGTTCTGAGCTGTGTGATCTCTACTGAATCCTTGCTATTAACAATATCAACAAAATAGTACATACATATTTTATTAAAAACTTACCCTATTGACGTTTAATGTATGCTCTTGCCATCCATTCGTCTTCTTTTTTTACTTAGTATTATACTGTGATGATTTAAATATAAAACCATATTGTGGTAGGTTAAATGTAAATATTATTACTGTAAAATATTATTTTAATGGTTAAAATATTAATTGCATAGCTATAACTTGCTTAATCCCCTAGTGGTTGAGGATTCTTTTAAATTTTCTCACTAATATTAATGATGTTTATGCCAAGGTTTTAACATAAAATTAATTACTGTGTAATCGTCATCTCATTAACAGTAGGTATTGATTGTTCTCATATCTCTTGGTAACTGATTTTCAGAATTCTAATCATAACTCAGTAGTTCTTTTTTAGAGAGACTTTTAAGTGGTTTACATTATTGTCAAATGCTGTGTGTAATAAAATTATACTGCCCACCTAATAGGATCAGTAAATTACACATAAAAAATAAAAATCACTTCAAAGAAAGAAGAAAGGGGGTGTATAATCTACTGATGTGTGAAAAAAACTGGCCATAACTACTATTGCCAACCCGATACCCATTTCCCCTTGAATAATGTAGGGACGGTTTATTTTTCTGGTTATAGATGCATTCATTCTCCTTGATAGTTTATTTTCCCTTTCTCTTTCTTCCTGTTGGTGAAAATGGGTGTGATAGCTTCAGCTATAGCAGCCATCTATCTCAAGGCCAAGAAATTAGCAGACGCTGCAGTCCTGATAGCCTTGGATTGCTGAACCAGTGCCAGCAACTGTTCATCTCCGAATTTCTTGTTTCAAGAGAAAAAAATAACTGCTTAATTTGTTCCGGTCACTTTTTAGTTGAGTTTGTGGTGATTCACAATTATAAAAAATCTTTAACTGATACAGAATTATTTTATAATTTATTGAAATAGATAATTCATCAATAATATATATTGTCAAATATTTACTTAGGAAAACAATATAGAAAAATATAGTTACTGAAACTAAACATTAAAAATAGGATGTTACCTGGCAAATAATTCAAAACAGAAAAATAGGATGACTATAGTATAGTAGTTTTTTTAAAAAAAATAAGGTCATGTTACATATTTCAAAATAAATGAAATTGAAAAATATCATGCTTCAATCAATGCAATTCTCAGAATGTTATATTTAGTACGATACCATCATCATCAGTGTAAAGTTTACAGTTTTTGAACTACATAATATAATGTTTTTGGATGCACAAATATGTAATAAAATACTCTAAATATATAATGGTGGTTATCTCAAAAACATCAGAAAAATGTGGCATATAATGAAGATTTAATACAGCTTAGAGATAGAAAAAACAGGAATTTATGAATTTTTTTAATTCATATTGTATACTTAAAATATTTCACAATTAAAACACATACACACACAAACTTAAAATATAGCAAAATGGTATAGAACGGAACTCTGGAGTCAGACTGCCTGCATTGAAATCTGTACTATACGATCTTGAGCTTCATTGGTTATGCCTAAGTCTCTCTACATCTGTATAATAAAGAATTACATAAGTTATGTGAAGCTTTCAGAAGAGTTTCTAGCCTAAAGTTAGTGCTTAATATTTATTTTAAGTCAAATTAAATATGGCTCTAAGCTTCTATCCATGATGTTGACGCAGAATAACATCTCAACTACCATGATGATGGACCTTCTCTATTGCAGGTTGGTACAGGAATCTGAGGGCATATGTGCTCCCATAAATGGCAGAGGAACCTGCTTTTTGTCCACGATTATCATAAATACAGTAGTCCCCCCTTCTCCGCGGTTCTGCTTTCCATGGTTTCAGTTGCGGTCAACAACAGTCCAAAAACATTAAATGGAAAATTTCAGAAATAATTCATAAATTTTAAATTGCCTACCATTCTGTGCAGCATGGTGAAGTCTCATGAGTCCCACGTCATCCCACCCAGGATGTGATCCCTCTCTTTGTCCAGTATGTGCTCCCGGCCCATTAGTCACCTAGTAGCCATCTCGGTGATCAGATCGATTGCTGCGATGCTTGTGTTCAAGTTACTCTTATTTTACTTAATAATGGCCTAAAAGTGCAAAAGCAGTAATGCCTGCAATTCAGATATGCCAAAGAGAAGATGTAAAGTAGTTCCTTTAAGTAAAAAGGCGAACGTTCGTGACTTAATAAGGAAAGAAAAAAAAATCATATGCCGAGGTTGCTAAGATCTAGGTAAGAATAAATCTATACAGAAAATTGTGAAGAAGTTCAAAGTAATTTGTGCTAGTTTGCTGAGAGCGAGCAAGCATATTTGCATAACTTTCATTACAGTATATTGTTATAATTGTTCTATTTTATTAGCTATTGCTGTTAATGTTTTACTGTGTCTAATTTATGTTCAACTTCATCGTAAGTATGTATGTATGCATGTATAGGAAAAAACATAGTACATATAGGGTTCAGCACGATCCATGGTTTCAGACATCCACTGGGGGTCTTGGAACACATCCCCATGGATAAGGGGGGACTGCTATACTAGCGTTCCTTTTACTCTATAAAGCTGATTCCAATCTTTGAATTCTTTTGGGCTATTATGTGTGAACTAAGGGATGTTTCTTTATTAAATATTCTTCATCAACTACAGACCCAACTACACAAAGCCTCACTACTGCCCTCAAGAGCTGAGCGAATCACCTTTACCCAAGAGCAACTTGCAAGTGAGATATGCATCTCTGCCACTTCACTCTCAGTCTTAAGAAGGTCACCCTCACTCTTAGCTCATACCATTAGCTCATCTCTTCTTTTCTTGATTCAACTTCTATCTGCTAGAACTTGGTGGGGAGCTATCTTCTGAAGGGTTAGAAATATATATTAATATTTGGATTCCATAATGAGAATTCATTCAATGACTGTCATTTAGGGTGCTTCACAAACTGACTCTGGCTAGCTCAATGATTTCTTAAAAAGATACTGAGTAGCTTATAACATCAAAGAAGATGCTAAAACAACAAGGCCTTAGAAAACTGCAACAAGGCAGTTCTCTAACTAGTAGAATTCATGAACTTTGACTATTGTCAAAGCGCTTAGCACCAACAGAATAATCTCCTTCTTAGTGTCTGTTTTGCATTCATATTCCCAGGAAAAAGTCTGGCAGGTCCAGCAGAGACCACATTCTTTCCTAAGGCTGAGACTGGGAGGTGGGTGTAATGGTAGACAGTTCTAGTAATGCTCACTGCATCTCTATGGCCTGGCTCATTAGTTGATATATACTGTGTTTCCCCAAAAGTAAGACCTAGCTGGACCATCAGCTCTAATGCATCTTTTGGAGCAAAAATTAATATAAAACCCGGTCTTATTTTACTATAATATAAGTAATATATTATAAGGAAAGAAATATAATGTAATATAAGACCAGGTCTTATATAACATAATTATAATATAATGTAATATAATAATATAATATAATAATATATATATAATATAATATAATATAATAATATAATATAATATATTATATAATAATAATATAATATAATGTAATATAATATAATTATATATAAATATAATTATATAATATAATATAATATAATATAATACAATATAATACGACTGGGTCTTATATTAATTTCTGCTCCAAAAGACACATTAGAGCTCATTGTCCGGCTAGGTCTTATTTTCGGGGTAACAGAGTGCTCAAAAGTGATTGTTGAATTTAAATATTCTAAATGACCAATTTATTTTGAGGAAGGCACATGTTGGTTAACAGTTTAACTGTCCTTCTGATCCCATATCTCTGTTCTTTTTGTTCTTGTAATTCTTTTGAAATTCTCCTAAGCTTCTGTTGTTACCAGAAATCTGTGTTTGAGCAGTTATAGTCTCTAAGGCTAGCGAGTTATTTTTCCCTCTGTAATGTCTTCTTTCCTCTCTTTGCCATGTTTGAGAATACATTATCAGTCCTTCATGTTAGATATACCTTAGGAATTCCTGTCTTATCAGAAACAGTACCTGAAGAAAACTGCATCTGAGCTTGACCACAAATCAATTCTTTTCATCTTATTCTTGCTAACTGCAATATTGATCTGTGTCACAGCATTATCCAGGGCTTGTTCATTACTATTTAATTATTTTCTATAACTTCAAGCATAGCGACATCTTCACGGTTCACTGATTCATCCATTTGTCAGACATGTGGCCAAATGTCCAATAACCTGTCTCAGAGGAAAATGTATCTGCCCTTTTTTTAGACACTTTGAAGACCAATCCAGTTCAAGGAAATTGTTGGCTTATTGCTTTTCATATAGATCATTATCTAACTAAAATGTGTACTTGGGAGCACTACGTATTCTAAAATAGCGGTGATAGAAAGCACTATATTGTGTGCTGAAAGATTCTACATGAATAGGTTTGTTGGTAAATAAATACCTGGAACATGAAGCAGAGTGTAAATATAACAAACCTACATATAAGATTCAGATTTGGTGAGCTACTTACACACATGATCTAATAAATTATTTTCAAAATACAATTCTCTAATAAAAGGAACCAGAACTCCTTGGTGAAATGTCTGATTTGGACACTAAAATAGAGACTATACAAAAATATGAGATGAGCCTGTAATATCTTGTGGTACCCCCAAAAAAGGAAGTCTAGGACAAAGAAAGAAAGGAAGGAAGGAACGTAGGATGGAGCATGTTAAAGGACATAATTGCCAATCTACCAATGGCTAAAGCTGTAACAATTTGAACAATAAAAGAAATAACAATAATATTGGATTATAACACAAAGAATAAAATAACTACTTTTGAGTCACTAACAATAAAATGAAAGAGAAAAAAAATGAGTAAATAAATGAAAAGACAACTCCTTTTTATGGAATAATGTCAATTAATAAATGTAGAAGGAACACAGAAATTAGAAAATCCACCATTAAAAAACTACAAAAATAATTATTGCAGGTAAGAACTCCCCTTACCTGTTTATAAACAAATCCTCCAAAAGGAACTCAATTATCATAAATTCTTCCCCATGACTTTCATTAAGCAGGGATGACTGACTCATCACAAGAGAGGAAATTAGAAATTGACACAACACCCAGACAAACTTTGTCACAAACTTTCATACCTCCCAACTATTCTTCTAAAGGCCCATTCATCTTTCCTGAAAATAATTTACTCTCTCTTAAATAGCCACATCCTCCCTCCTCTACCTCTATTAAGATGATGTACAAGTTCTGATATCTAATCATTTTTTTCATTATTTCCTTTTTTCCCTGTGTGCTCCTGTGCACATATATTAAAAATTTTGTTAATCTCCTTGTTGTCAGCTTATTCCATAGACTCAGCTATCAAACCTAGGAAAGAAAAAGGAAAGTCTTTCTTCTCCTACACCATACACTCCAACTAAAAGAGAAAAATTTGGAAAATGGCTCTTTAAAAGACCCAATCTATGCTATTAACAAGAGATACACTTTAATTATAAATACATAGGTTAAAAGAAAGTGTATATAAAAGGAAATACCATGAAAATCTTAACTACATACTTATATGGCTACATTAATATCAGACAAAAATAGATTTTAAGACAAAGAGTATTAGAGAAAGTGAAATTTTATAACAATTAAAGGGTCACCTCAACAGGAAGAAATAACAAACCTTAATTTGTAAGTATCTAATAGCATGGCTTCAAAAATACTTAAGTCAAAGTTGATAAACCTAAGAGGAAAAATTGACAAATCATCAATTAGAGTTAAAAGTTTTAACACTCCTCTGTCAGTCACTTATAGAACAACCAAACAAAAACCAATAAAACTATAAAGGATTTAAACATTATTCATCAATGCTATCTAATTCATACTTAGAATACTACACCCAACAATCTGTAAGAGTCCATAGAACATTTACAAAAGAAAAGGAAGAGAAGCGGGGGGAGAAGAAAAGAGACAGGATGAGTGAGAAGAGAGAGGGAAGAAAAATGGACAAAGGAAGGAGAAAAAAAGAAAGAGCACAGAAGTCAGGAGTATGAAAAATATTAACTTTATTACTGATGACACTAGATTGTAGAACATATCTTGACCTGGGGTCAGAATCAAGCTTCCAGATAATTTGTCCCCACAATTAAATTTACCCTGTGTTTACCAATAAAGTACATGGTTAATGGTGTGTTGTCTTCTTGAACAGAAAGAGCTGCTTCAGCGAGCTTATAGTAGGAAGTAGTGAAGAATATCACATACTGTGGACAAGATGTTCCATAATGAGAAAAGAAGAGTCTATGCCATATATGTGTAGACCAAGCCCTTTCCTTAATTTCAAATTGTTAGGTAAATTGTGGAACCTACTTTTCAAAACCTACAAAACCTTTTAGGGTCACAGACAGAAACTCATGGAAAACAAAAAGATGTTACTACTAACCACAAGGAAGAGTCTTGACAATATCTTATTTCAAGCATTAGAATTTTTCAGAGCTTCTCCACAGATTCAAAGAAGTAATTATTAGAGCCAAGAGAGATTCCACTAAAGCCTTTCAATGCTGAAGTATGTTACAATAAGAAGCACAAACACAAAAACTCCCTTTAGTCATAAATTTATAAAAGGATTCGGCCAACTCAGAAGCAGAGCAAACAGGTCAAGTATGATCTACAAATCTGCTGATGATACCTCAACAAAAAAAACTTTGGGCCTGATAAATATCTTTCCCCTCTCAAAGAGAAGTAAGCATTTTTGTTAAGAACAGACCATAGAAAGGAGTTACAGTAAAGAGCAGATTTATGAAAATGCTTTTACATAAAATAAGAAGAAATTGAAGAAATGTCAGCTTGTTCTCCTTCAATAAGATGTAAAAGACAAGCTATCCATGAGACAGGAAAAGGAAAGCATGCATAGGAATAAAGCATTTATTTAAAAAGAGTGAAAATAGCAATTAAAGTTACATGATAGACGTAAGGTACTTTTATAGTGATTTGTAAACTCAATTCTCTCAACAGCTAAATAAAATACATACTGCTCTTCTCCCAGTTTTGCAGGTTGGGTAACTGAGGAACAAATTTAGGTAATTTATCCAAGATTATACAGGGTGAATTGGCAGAACTGGGATTGAAATCCAAAGATTCTGGCTCCAGAGGCCACACACTTAACAGTAGAGCACTTTTTTCGATCAAAAAAATTCAAATGCAGACTTAGTTGATTTTGGAGTTGAGGCTCATAAAAGAGGATTTCCAAGAAACTACAATGTCCAAAGCAAAACTGAAATTCTATTTAGAGTTTGGTTAGAACTGAAATTCCAGAAAATTAAGGAAGTACTAGTACTCTCTCACTTTTGTTCACTGTTTACTAAATGCCAAACATCATTCTATATGCTTTCATTAAATAATTTATGAAATCCTCACAGCACGATGAGGTGGGTATTACTATTATCCTCATTTTACAGTTGAAGAATCAAAGCAACATAGAGGATAAGTAACTTGCGAAAGACCACACAGCTAGTAAATGGGAGGATTTCAACCAAAGCAGGTTTATATCCCATGTCTGAGTATATACTCACTATGTTATACAACTCAACTAAAATATAAATATTATTGAATTTCTAGATTTTGGCAGGCAAAATTTCCTCTTATTTCATGATTAATTGTGAATTGGATTTACTTAATTTTCTCAAAGTATTGTTTTTGAATTTTCTCGAAGTATTCAAAAAAATAAAATTATATTTGAGTCTAATTTTAATTATATTCTTACCCCTTTAGCTTATTTTTATATCATTTTGACCTAGTACTATAAATCACAGTTTCAAGAAAAACACATTATTTACAGAACAGAAGGATATGTTTACAAATTGAATATTGTTTAAAATCAAACTATTCTACATGTTTTCATGAGTGGAGGGGAAGTTCATGGTTAAAACATCAATTTCCTGTCATGTAAAAATTTAATGTTATTGAACACAGTCTAAACAAGATGGCAATAATTCCCTCATTGTGTTTGGTACACAAATTACTGTCTTCTGATTTTTGCCAGAATTTTTACCTGCTTTTTAGTATAATAAATTATCAAATGAATAATTAATGGCCAATTTTCCTATAATTTAGTACCCATTTATCAACAGACCAAAGTTTTAGTGAGTGTATTGCTAAAGGTGTTTTCCGTCCAAGTCACTCTCACATAAGGATTTGCTCAGCTTTTTTTTTTAAGGAGTGGTGAGTGGGCATTTTATTTTCTTTTTTTATGTTGAGACTGTAATTGATGGAAAATTCCAACAAATTTCCCATTTGTTGAAAAGTAGATAATTTTAAATGGAGATTTCCTTAGATAGAAATTGTTGTTATAAAAATTATGAACATTTATCATGGGATAATCAGCCTCAGACAGATGAATCTAACACATATTCTAGTGTTCTCCAGGAAAAGCCATTTTTTAAAACAAGAAGCCCAGTCATTCTTATCCTAAAGAATTTATGTTTAATCTTATATTGTTTATTGTTTCAGAAAATTATTTACATTTTTATCAAAGCCTTGTTAGGAAATTACAACTCATTACATGCCTGCTTGAGAATAATAATAAAAAAAAATTGCAGAAAACATAACTAAATGAAAACAATGGGAAACTTTTGATGTTTCAGACATTTGTCTAAAGACTTTCCTAATATTTATCTCTTATTTAGCAAAACGCTGATGAATTTTAGCAGTATATTTATTCTTACAGATGATACGGAAGCAAATTGATTTGCATAAAATTAACACAGATAGATGACAAAACATAATTGTTCTTTGTATCTATTCATAAATCAACTAAGTCTTTGTTATTTAACTCGGAATGTCCAGACTGCTTCCTGGTTAGTTCTATTCTTGGCATAGAGAATATTATAATGAATTTCAAATATCTTATTGGTCTCTGGGAAACCAAATGAGACTCTTGATCATAGAAATTTTATGTAGTTTTATCCTAAATTAATTTAATTTTTTGTTAAGAATTTCATTCCCCTTTTCAGGAAGGAGATGAGATTGTACTTGCAATTAAATGTTACAATATTCTGAAGTAATCCTACATCTTCTCTAAATAATTGATTATTTATTCACATAAGGAATTTCTTCTAATCCACATCCTACTATTTGTCACTGAAGAATATTGTGGTCATGTAAACATGAAATTATCTCCTTCAATGGCTTTAGGACTGAGAACACACCCACCCCAGGGGAGTATTTCTTCTCCTGTGTCAAATCCTCCCTCAAACATCATGTATATTTCCAATTATTAATAAATGTTATACATTCTTCACATTCCTTTCAACATTTAATGTATGCTTTAACCCTTTGAAATTCTTGAATAGAAATATTGTTGCTGTTTTGCCTCATGCACTGGGTTTTATTTCCCCTAAAGTTCCATTAACAGGAGGCAAGCCACTGAATGGCTTTGTAAGTAGCTTTGTGAAAGCTAACTTTTCAACTGAGAGAAATCTCCCTGGGGATATCACAGAGACACAGAAACTTTAATAGCATTTTGTTTTCCTCAGCACATCTCCAGATTTCAACGTGCCTGAATTTAATGCACTAGAAACAAGCATATGTTGTCTTAACTAAAATCTCTTTTTGTGTCTAAAAAAATTTACCAGAAAAATACTAGTTACTTGACATATTTATACATAAGGAGAAATAAAAACAAATAATGAACAAAGGACACAATCACAACATAATCTGCAAAAGCAGGACGCTATTGCTCCTTTATGACAAATAACATCTCATAGATATTTCTGAACATTTTTATTTTTCCCCTTGGGTGTCCCTCTGAAGATCAAATTCTACCATCATACATGGTATGTTCAAAATGAAATATAATATTACTGAATTTATCTTCTATTAAATGCTAACGCTTTATCTAAATGCTATAATAATAAACCTTATTATCTATTTGTGAAAAGAGATCACTCAGGTAAAAGTTAATTTAAATCATCTCATAATCTAAAATTTCAGTAACTATGAATTGTCAGTAGCAACAACTTTTACTATGAAGAATGTTAGACTTTTTTCTCTATCAAATTAGTTCACCACATCAGTGCTTATGTAAATTATACGTTCTCTGAAACTTTACTGTAATACAGGTTGGTAAAAAAGGCTACATTTCAAAATGTTTCTTTTCAGTGCAGCTAAACTTTAAGTGAATTCCCAAAGTGTTATTTGGGCACAGATATAAATCAGCACACATAAATAACATCTTTAATTTTTTATGTAATTTGGTATTACAAAAATCATACTTAGCCTTTGAGGAAAATAATTTGCTATTATTTTTAATTCCATTTGTTTTTTGCAGCAGAAATTTACTTAAAGTTTCTGCTTTTTAACGTTCTGCTGCTGAATTCCAACTATACAGTATGTATTGTGTCAGATATTTTTAAAGGACAGAAGATGCAATGATACATATTCCTCTTCTCAAGTAACTCACAATCTTTTGAGGGTGACATTATAACTTCATACAACATAAGACAAATTTTGTAAGCCTGAAACACGGAGAATCTATACCACAGTTAGACTAGGCTAGTTAGCAGTTTGACTCACTGCATAGCTGGCTATCTTGTAGTTAGACTTAGCTAGTTTGCAGTTAGATCCAGGCTTACATTCAGATGTTTTCTCTTTGTTTCTCCCCTCACTGATTGGCTTAAAAATTCTATTTTGTCCTCTTTCCTAAATCTACACATACCTGTTAATCCATTTAATAATCACAATCCTAACCTAAAAAGCGCAATGTCTTAATCCTCAGGTGCAATCCATTTTGCAACTGCCCTTGCAGTTTTTACTGGTTAAGCATAAAGCGCAGTAGCGGAGTCCAGAGATAACATTATTTTAAAACAAACCAAACCCCAGGAAGCATGTCAGCTTGACTGACTCCCCTTTTACATTGTTCTTCTCTTGTGTACCTACCTATAAAACCTTCCAACCGTTCTAAGAATAAGGAGATGGCCTTTGGACAGGAGTCTGCCATCGTCCCAGTATACCTGCATTCTGAGTAAACCTACTTGTCTTTCCACCAACCTTGTCTCTCGATTTTTATCTTTTGCAAGCGGGGTGGAGCTGGACCTCGGCATGGTACCAATCTGATGTACTATATTGTGAGAACCACATAATCATTTCATGCAATATAGCAGACTGAGCAAATATGAGCTCCTGTTCTCCATTTTCAGTTTCAATAAAATAATAGTCTATTCATACAATGAACTACTACACGCAATAAAAAGAAAAATATTGACATATGCAACAGCAAGGATGAGCCTTGCTGGCATTATTTTGAGTGAAAGAAGCCAACTGCAAATTATGTAATCTTTGATTCCATTTGAAAAGTGTTCAAGTGGAGACAGAACTAGCTTGTAGTGATAGAAGTCAGAATATAGGTTACCCCTTGGTTGGAGGAAGGCAATAATTGACTGGGAAGCAAAACAGCACAGGACAACATTTTAGGGTAATGGAGTTATACAGATGTACACATACGTCAAAACTCACTGAGGTGTAAGTTTATGACGAATATATTTACAACTAGTATTTTTTATGCCCTTTACCGTATACGTGTTATGCCTCAATTAAAGGGAAAACCACAGCAAAATTTTACACAGTGGAATAAATCTATCACAGAATTGTGATGGGAAGGTATATAAATTATATCAAAATACTTTATGCTCAGACAATTTTCTTGCAACAGAAAGAGAACAGGATGGAGTTGCTGTCCAGAATATGCACCAAAAAATGCATGCTGTAGCTGAGGTGGAAGTTCAGGCAGAGTTCCAAAGAGGAAACAAGCATAAGTACCAGCTACAAAGCAAGGTTGCTAGTTACCAAGGTCAGTAATGTAAACTGAATAATGAGCCATATTTCCATAAAACGTCTTTCTGCACCGTACTCCTTAATAAGAAGCACAGAAAACAGGCTCCAAACTAAACTTTGAAAGCTGCTCTCTTTAAAAAAAAAAAAAAATGTTTTCTTTGAATTAAAGGTAAATTAGAGGTATAGTCTTTAATAAAGAATATTTGGTAATTCTTCCAGTTATCTGTTTTTTATTTCTAGTTTAATCTCATTATGATCTAAGAATATAATTTGTATAGGTATGCCTCTTTTTATTGCACTTTGCTATATTGCACTTCTCAGATATTGCATTCTTTTTACAAACTGAAGGAAAGACTCTCCACCAGCAAAAAGTTTATGACTTGATTTATTGTGACACTTACTTTATTGCAGTATTCTGGAAGCAAATCAACAATATCTTTGAGGAATGCCTGTACATTCTTTCAAATTTGTTGAGGTTCAATTTATGGCCAAGACTTTCGTGAAGCAACTGCTAACATAGCTTAGACTCCTGCACAACCCCCCTCAGAATTCTTCTAAAATA
The DNA here is from genome assembly GCF_964194185.1 of Rhinolophus hipposideros. NCBI lineage: Eukaryota > Metazoa > Chordata > Mammalia > Chiroptera > Rhinolophidae > Rhinolophus > Rhinolophus hipposideros. Next base: position 35,135,281 of record NC_138050.1, on the reverse strand, counting down.
CCATTTCCACTTTGTGAGTGAGCTTTACTGTGCTGTATTCTTCCTTGTTGAATGTCTCTTGGATATCACTCAAGACATTATATGTATATTTGTTTTCAGAATGTTCTATGCCCTTCAGTAATAAAAGTGGTTTCAACCAATACTCAGTAGCAATCTTGCTTTTCTCTCTCAAATGCTGTATAACAAACAACCCAGGCAGCATCGAGCCCAACTGCAAAAGAACTTCCCTGAATGGCCCTATTCAATTTCTGAAAATTCCTACAATCTGCATATGTGCTGGTTACAGACACTTCACATAATATCTGAGCAGATGGATCACAGACACCTAGTAAAATATCTGTTCCACCACCCTTGCTAAAAGTTGTTTTTGCCAAAGCCCCCTCAAATTCATATTTGTTCCTGGTGACTTTGTGAATTAGGCCAATAGGATTAATGAATAAATATGATTCTACCAAAAGTCACACATTCCTGTGAAGAGAACCAAACTTTTGCCACCCAGAAGCTGCCTTTTGGGATACTGACGTTAAGTTGTTTATTAAGAAACAAGACTCAGTAAGAATCTTTGAGCCTCCCCACTTTCCTGCCCCAAGAGATTCAGAGAAACCTGCTTCAGGAAGGAAATTAGGCTCCCTTAGCCTAATTTCAATTAAATATGGCAAATAAGAAGACATCAGGCCGGCCCCTGTTAGGTAGACACCTGCTGTCTCATTATTTCTGAGTTGCCCAGCAAGGGTTTTCCTTGCCCAGCAAAGATGTTCTCCTCTTCCTCAACTACCTGCAAATTGCCCATTCTCACTTCTAAAATCTAAGACTCCTTCTCCCCGCCCCCAATTTCTCCTTTGTCCAAAATGTCTTATATACCCAATGTCGCCTCACCATCTTTAAAATTTTCATACTTATGTGAGTTCCCCATGTGTATGTATTAAAGTTTTGATTTCTCTCCTGTTAATCTGTGTCTGTTGATATATTATTAGCCCAGCTAGAAGAACTTAGAAGATGGGAGGAAAAGTATTAAATTTTTTTAGCCCCCACACCTGGTAGTCTTGCCTATTATCAGTTATGGGAGTGCTTGCTATTCATTTATTTCTCATTGTAGGACTCCCTTTGCTTGCTCTAGTTCATGTAATTCTTGGGAATTCCACAATTTGGGCTGGGCCTTAAATTTTAGCTGGGCTTTTCAGCCATCCTCTGTTTATCATCTGAGTGACTCTGATCCTTAATTCATCCTAATCTTCTTTCTTTAGAGATGATTGTCATATCATCACTCTAGCAAACTCACTGCTAGTGATTTTTAACTCCAATATCCGAAGACCCTAAGAAAACCACTCTAATAGGCCATGTCATCCTAACACTTGCAGAATGCCTAAATCTTTCATTGGATACTGCATTTGATGTTCCAGTTTTAAGGACTTGTTTTTCTTGTAATTCTTAGAAACGTACCTTGACTATTTTTATTTTCTCTCTCTCAAAAACTCCTATTATGTGGATGTTTGTCCCTCTTGTATTACCATATTAATCAGTGGTTCTATCATATTTGTTTCCTTCTAGGAAACTAACTTATAATTGACAAATTCATTCTTCAACTGTATCCATTCTTTTAGTCAATTCATCCACAATTCTCTTATTTCAACTAACTTTTTCACACCTAATATTTCTATGTTATTATTTTTATCACATCTTGTTCTTGTTCCATATTGATAATATCATCCCCATCCCTGTTTTCAGATTTATTAAGTTTACTTCAAATTCTGACTCATCGATTTTAATACGTTTGCTAAAATGTTGACCAATTTATAGTTTTAATATGAGGATGTTATATTCCTGTAGTTTTCAATTTAATGAAAATATATCTTATTATTTTAGCTGTTATTATTGTCACTATTTTGGCTTATCCCTAAAGGGATAGGTTACCTATTAATATGAATGAGGGAAGGGCTGAAGAAAGAGCCTAGATGAGTCCTCTGTAGATGAGGGGATGAGCATTCAGGTGAAGAGCTCAAGTTACTGTAGCCAGAATTAATAACTCCCATTCGGTTTCAAGTAGCTCTTCAGGTCAATCCTCTACTTTCAAACACCAAGGAAAAGGTATCTCCCTCGACTGTCATTCATGAGCCCAGAAAGTTTGGAGGAAAATGACTGAAAGAAGGAAAATTTCAGGCCAGTAGTGCTCACAGTTTTCTCCAATTCTTCAGCCTATCAAGGTTTTGCCCTGCCTTGATTTTATGCCTGCGGAAATGTCCAGCAAGGGTGTTGGTGTTTTGAGACCCTGGCCTTTAGAGGTTTGGATGAATATTGCCAAATTCTGCAACAAGAGGGAAGGGTAGGGGGAAGCAAAGACATTATTTAAACTGACCTTTAGTGATTTCTGCTGTAACAGCTGAGCCTAAAGCCCTTTGCATCAGACTGTAGTCACCTACCTGCCTTTGCCACATACCACTTCTAAGTAGCCTTCTTTTTTCCTAGAAATTCCTCACATTTTTATAAGCCCATATTGTGTTTTCCTCATTAGTTCCCCTAGGGCTGATTTCTTGAAGGGAGGCAACAGCTTGTGCTAATTTACAGTATTGGCATAAATTGGAAACTCCTACAAGAGGGTTTATGAACAGAAAACAAAAGACAATATTGCTGCAATAAAATCAAAGTAGACTCCAGAATATTCTTCTGAGATATGTAAGATCAGAACTCTGGAAGGAATCTCAAACACCGTCTAATTCTGTATTTGACTGCCCTGCTGGAATGTATTTCAACTTAAGATGTTACTTAAGATGTTCTCAAATGAATGGTCTAGCCAGTTTAAAGTGTAAAACAATTGGAAGTAAGGTTTTGTAATTTAAATTAATTTAAATTTTTATTTAAAACTAGATTTTAAATTATATATAACAATTAACGTAAAACAAATTTATTTAAATACAGGTAAACATAATACTAGAGGTACATTGTAAAGTCCTAAGAAAGATACCTAAATTCCTATTTTGAGCTGGAACATGTACTTGAGGAAACCTTACTGTAGCTCTTCAAATATAATTTGTGTTGTAGTTACTTGAATCCACAGTTCTGAAAACGCATCATATAATGTAACAAGGAAAAGAAATTCTGAGATGTTCTAAATTAAATTATAGTGGCTGAGAGTGAGATAGAGACAGAACAGTTAGCCTATTAATAGCTGTGGACCAGCTCTGACAAAAGACTGTTCACATTCTTGTATACCTGTTGGAATTTAGAATTAATTTCCATGTTACTATTTCTCCAGTTATCCAAAGAGGAGAACAGCCAGGCAAAACACCGTGTTTCCCCGAAAATAAGACCTAGCCAGACAATCAGCTCTACTGCATCTTTTGGAGCAAAAATTAATATCTCGGTCTTATGTTAGATAAGACCTGGTCTTATTTTATTATAATATGTAATATATTATATTATGCTGCCTTACAGCTGCCAAACCATTTGTTCCCCTGCGCTCTTTCCAGGATTTCACAATTTCACAAGGGAGTGAAATCTCTCCCGATGGAGAGATAATCTGGAAAGCTCCTTTGAGGGGAAGTCTCAGCAAACTGAGACCTGATGGAATTATATCAGTCCCTCCTCTTCAATGGATTCTTTGGAGTTGTGCATGTGTGTGAAGGGAAAGTACAAGCTGCAACACAATGGGAACTTTCGGAAAGATAGCCAGCAGGCTACTAACACACAGATCTTGAGATTAACAATCTTTTCCCTCCTTATAGGTTAACCAATAAAAACTATGCATTGGCCCGATTCAGGGCTCAGTCCTTCTTGATTGGGTCCCTTGGCTCTGCTTGCACTCTTTTCTTGACTACTGTCTTTTCTTAGCCCTGCGCCGCCCTTCTTGCTTCCCACAGCTCTTGTGCTGGATGCGACAATATTATATCATATCATATATCATATTATATCATATCATATTATATTATATAAGACCCGGTCTTATATTATAGTAAAATAAGACCGGGTCTTATATTATTTTTTGCTCCAAAAGACGCATTAGAGCTGATGATCCAGCTAGGTCTTATTTTCAGGGAAACATGGTAGAACCCCAGGAGCTTCAGCTTCTTACTTACACATGAGCTTTCCACTCTGCAGCCCACAGCCAATCCATAGGAGCAAGCACTTCTTCCTTGCAGGCTCTGCTGTACCTATTTCAGAACTAGTCCTGCTTCACCTTCTCCCATCCCCTTGGTCTATAGCTAATGCAAATCCTTTCAGAACAGCTTACATCTTTCTTCCCACTAATTGATATATAAAAGCGCATGCAAAACTCTGAGACAGTGGACATATGTGTCTTTCCTACCTAGACTTGCTGCTGGTGGTTTAGATTCCATGCACCAAAACCAGTCTTCTTTTTTTATGTTTTGACTAAAAATGTAGTAATCAAAAGAAGAAAAAAACAGTATTACTTTACATGGTAAAATCAGTTTTATGAATATATTGCACACTTAAATTTACTGTATTCATTCTAATTGATCCTAAAATCCTATTATTGTGTTATTTGCTGAGACTACAAAGGTTCAATGTGAATGTAAACATAGAGGAATCCTATAAAGGACTGTCTGGCTTTGGTGATCATTATTAAACTGGAACAGCTATGTTCTACGGACCCTGAAAAATCAATCACAATAGAGCTATTCAAAAACCATTGGATAGCCATTGATTTATGCACCACGACATCTACACTATAGCTTGACCACGTTCTAGGTTGCCTCTTCAGTCACATGACTTGACTTCGCTAATGAAGTGTAAGTAGAGATGACATGAGTCTCTTGTCCCCTTGGCACAAGAGCAGCAACAACCCATGTGACACTGCTCATCAACCTGAATCTGGACTCAAAATATTGAAGATACAAGTGCCAGCTGATCTATAATACACATGTAACATGAGCAAGAAAAGCTTGTTGATCTAGTTTTAGTTTTCTGTTACTGCAGCATAACTAAGCCTTAGGTAAATAATCAAATGTGTCCTTATAAGACTGGGGGGAAAAGACTGGAAAAAACATATATCAAATGTTGCCAGCAACTTCGTCTGATATGTGGAAGAGGTGGGATCATAGGGAATCTTGTCACTTATCAAATATAGCTCTTTATATATTTTAATCAAATTAATATTTTAGAAATACTATGAAATCAAATACCTTTAATATATTCATACCATGATGTCCTATTCTAGCCCATTACAGACAGCTAAAAATCTATTCTGAGAAACAATGCATCTTTATTCTTACATACAGACTGATTGAACGACTTTTAACTCTGGGAGTATAGACCTGTATCTTGGCAATAGAGAGGACAAAGAAAAAAGTGTGCCACAAACCTAAAACCCTAACGCACAGTTCTTTGTGCTACAGATATTCTCACAGTCTAAATTAAGATGTCTGATGTCTGATAATCGGTATTATGCTAGCAATTCCTTTTGTGAAGTAATTTATTTACTAAACTTCACTAACTTATTTTACAAGGGAATCATATTTTAAAGTATCACCTGAACTAATAGAATATGCCTCACAGCAGTTTCAGCCAGGAACCAAGCTCATGGCTCAGTCTACTCCCCTATCCCACTGCACTTCCATTCCTTGAACCGCTTCAGCTTTAGTTTCTAGAAATAGAAGCCTGGTCCTCACTGGTCCAGCTCTTTTAAGACCTTATGTATTTTATTAGGATTAATGTTTGCCGTATCTCAGAGTGATATACAACATATTTTACTTTAAATTTTTTATATTCTTCTAATTTCTCTCTTTATTCGAGTTAGATAATCAACCATAACACTATTCTTTAAAAAATCTATTTATATCCTAAAATTCATCCCAAGAAAAGTTGATTTAAGTAAGCATTTTCATATGATTAATTGTTTACTAAAATATTATTTGTACAAGTTAACAATTAAAAGCAAAATAAGCAAACATTAGTTAAATCTTTAGTTCCAAAGAGGTAAATATGTTGCTATAATTAAAAATTATATCCTTCAAAGAAGTTTTAAGAAAGTAGTAAATACTTGTGATATAATGTTAATGGAAAATAAATAGTTCAAAAGTATGGATATATAGGAGTATATACATGTAAACATACATATATTCCAATTTTAACTATTTTAAAAGGAAAAAAAGGGAAAAACTTAACTAACAAGCAACTCAGGATGGTAGAATTAGGAATTATTTGGTTGGTGCAAAAGTAGTTGCGGTTTTTGCAATTATTTTTAACCTTTTAAACTGCAATTACTTTTGCACCAACCTAATACCTGTCTTTTTTTTTGCCTTACTTGTATTTTCTTTCAATTTTCAAACATTTCATCAAAGTAAGAGGTTACTTTCTTAATTGTAGATAAAACAAATAGTGTAAAAGGTATCTCTACAATGTACATAAATTCCAGTTTTCCATAGGTAAACACATTCAGCCAATTTTAATTATTTTGAGAAATAAATATGGCTACTATCTTGTTACATAGTTAAGATAAAACTCCTAAAGCCCTTTCCTAGCAGCTTTGCAAAATCCCAGCATTAAAGAGAGAAAGTGGTATATATTTTTTGTGCGGAGTGCTCAGATTGTGTGTCAAAAAAATTAAGTCACTTGCCCATAGCACTGGAAGTAACTTACAAATAGTAAAACAACTCTAGCCTCATGACTCCTAATTTAAGTTTTTTTCCTTGTAAAAGAAATCACATTTTAATTGTTCACATCATCACATTTCATGCACAACATTTAGCTATAAGGAACGATTAAACTTGAGACTACATTTTACCTGTAAACCTCACTAACTTCAGTATGAGGCAATATTTTTTTTTCATTTTTCTTGACCTTACAATTAAAAAAAATAACCAGGTAAATGTATTAATATAAGATACTAAGAGTCATTAAAAATATATGGATAGGCTCTTAAATGACCTTATTTCACTGGTGCTATAGCAAGTTTTATAGAATACACTGTAATCTTACATGAAGTACTTGGGATATCAGCATTTATATTTGTTGACATTATAAATTCCATCTAACATAGATTTAGACCTTAATATTTTAAGAATAAAGAGTATATTTATAGTACTGTCAATTAATAACAACTTCCTTTGACAGAACTATTGCTTCTTGGAAGACACAGTCTAAAATTGCACATTATTATTTTTTTATTATATTTAATTATTTCTTTCCAATTTTGTTTTTTTTCATTGTTTTTTATTTGTATGTATTCAGATTTTCTGTGTACCCAATAACAAAGATTAACAACCTCAGCCTTAGACTTAGGCCAGCACAGAATTCCCTGTAGGATGCAAATATCAACATTTATAACTAAAAACATACATAATAGGTACACAAAAGTGACTGAGAAGATAACTTTTTCCTTGAACTGATAATATTTTATCTTTTTTATGCCTCAAATAAAGTCATTCTTGTCCATCCAATACCTCTTCTGCTGTGGTTCTCTTCCGAAATGAAAGGCATCATCATAAACACAATTGCTCAAGCCAGAAACAGAGTCATCATAGTTTCCTCATTCTAAAAATCTCATTGGTTACTAAAGACTTTTTCTGTTTCCTGATCATCTCTCTACAGTTTCACTACTACCTCCACCTCGCTGAATGTCACCATCGAGTTTCACCAACATGATATTGTTAACCTAAAAATAAAGAGCTAAAGAAAGGCAACAAGCAATTAATTGATGATTGCAATTTTAGGAAGCACTGATTAAGGCATAAATCCAAACAGTGTTCTGATTATGGGTAAAGGCAAGGAATTTTCATAAGATGGCAAAGGGAAATAATTACAGAAATATCTTGAAGAAAAGAATTTCTGTTGGTCCTAATAAGCTAAGGAAAGAATTTCTATAGATGCTAATAAGCTAAGTTATTCCATAGCTATACATAGTAATGTTATTTCTAAAGAACTCCCAAAATTCTCAGTGATCATTGTCAGGATATTTGTTTTAATGTTAGCTTTACAAACAGTTGTTTGGAATACAATGTTGGTTTGGTCAAGTCCAAAGGTTATTTTGCCCAGCTCAAACATTCCAAAGTTTTGAGGAGCAAGACGTGCAAGGCAATTCCTCTGGGATGGCATCTGTGACTGCATTTCAAAATGGCTCCATTTCTATTTTTTTTCACAATACTGTGGTCTCCAACTGTTCTCCCCACATTTGTTACATGTTTGTCAAAATGTTTTTGACAACTCCTTTATAAAATGTATTATCCAAACCACAGCTAGAGTTGTGTTTTTTAAATACAAATATGATCTCAAAAGGGAAGACTTAACTTCACATTACTCTTTAATCACTATCTTATTTTTCGAACCCTATTCACTATTTTTATTCACACAAAAATTCCTCAAAAGATGGCCACCCTTGTTCATTCCAAGTGTTCACCTTCCATTCATTGCAAATTGGATCTAGCTCCCAAAACTATCCTAAAATCTGTCTTCTGAAGGCCAGGAACAATCTCCACGTTGTAAGTCCAAAGGTGGCTTCTATTAGTCTTTTTTTTTTTAATTAAAGTTTATTGGGGTGACAATTGTTAGTAAAGTTACATAGATTTCAGGTGTACAATTTGTAACACATTATCTATACCTCACATTGTGTGCTCTTACGGCATATCTCAGTAGCATTCAAACCTTTTGAAATCTTTCTTACTGAGATTAATTTCTCTTTATTTTCCAAGTGACTTTTACTGTTTCTCTTTTATACCTGACCTCTAAATGTTATAATGTCCCAGGACTCTGTCCTGGACCATCCTCTTTTCCTAATGTAGGAGATCAGAATATGCCACCCCAAAATGTCATTTTGGCATGAGGATTATTTTGAGCTGAAGGCAAATGAAACCCAACAGAAGGGAAACGTTCTCTGACCTCTCTCTAGTACCAGCAACGGCAAAACAACTTTCAAACACAGATTTTTATCAGCCCCAAGATAGCATCAAGAGGACTCTCTAACAAATCTTACTAAAACACTACTTATCTTCCATTAGTTTCCCCTATATATTTACCTTACCAGTTTACTTAAAGCCTAAAAGCCCCTTTTCTTTGTCTTCTCACTTCTCTACAAATGTATCATTCTTTGTTAAGATACTATACAAGCTCCAACTTCTAATCAACCTTTTGAGTTATTCAGAACTGAGTTTCTTCCACATGATTACTATACTTATTTTTATTTTCATATAATTCTTTACAGACCTTTTCCCTATGTTTAACAGGAGTGGTGAAAGTAGCATCATTGTTTTATTCATGATATTAAAGGGAAGGTATCCAACTTTCTCTCTTAAATGGGTGACTGGCATTAACTGCTAAAGAAGTTCCCCACTAGTTCCAGTTTTCTAAGAACATTGGTCATAAACACATGTTGACATTTATAATTTTTCTTCAACATTGGATGATCAAGATTTTTCTCTTCTAAGCTTATTAGTGTGAATTGTATTGATAGATTTTTCTAATGCTGAATCATCCTTGCCTTCCTGGGAAAACTCTTAGTTGATCATAATGGTGTCTTTTGAATACACCGTAGAATAGCATTAGTGAATACCTTATTTAGAAAATTTTTATGGATTTTGTAACACCAAAGAATAATTTGATATTCTTTTATTTTTATTATCCAGTTTAGGAATCAAAATAGTTTATAAAATGAGCTAGACAGAGTTCTCTCTTTTGCAATTTAATGGAATAACTTTTTAAATATGGGAAATATATGTTGTTATGGACTAATTGTGCCCCCTCCCATTCATACAGTGAAGTGAACCCCTAATGTGACTGTATTTGGAGATGGGATCTTTAAAGAGGTTATTAAGATTAAAAGAGGCTAGAAGGGTCAGACATTAATGTGATAGGACTGGTGTACTTATAAAAAGATGAAGAGAGAAGAAGAGACATCAGGGGTGGTGTGTACGCACAAAGTAAAGACCCTCTGAGGACACAAGACTAAGCATCTGCAAGCCGAGAAGAGAGGCATGAAGAGAAACCAACCCTGTCAATACCTTGATCTTGAACTTCTAGCCTCCAGAATTATGAGAAATAAATTTTTGGTGTTGAAGCCACCTAGTCTGTCATATTTTGTTATGGCAGCTCTAGCAAACTAACACAGGTATTCCTTGAATATTTGGTAGAAATTACCTATAATACATTTTGGTTTCTGCTGTTGTGGAGGAATGTCTTGCAGTTATTTCAATGGATTGGCATGTTCAAAGTTTCTATTCTTGCTTATTTGGGTCATTTTATATTTTTCTAGAAATCCATAAATTTCACCTATTTTGGCAATTTATGGAAATACATTTATCTCACTAGAATTTTACTGGTATATATTTGTTCATAATATGCTTTTATTGTTTGTATCAATAATTCTATCTCTGATAATTTCCCCTAATTCACTTCACATTACTTTGTCCTCTTCCTGAAACACTCTTCTCTCAGATAAATACCTTATTTGCACTTGACTTGCTTGCTCACTTCATTCAAGTTTTTACTCAAATATCACTCTATCATTAGTCCTTCTTGGATCATCCTATTTAGAATTACAATTCTTAGCTAGCACTCCCTCCCCTTTCCCTGCTTTACTTTGCATCATTGCACTCATTATCCTCTAATATACGCCATGCCATGGTTTCTAATTTCATTTTGAACTTTATATGTTTCGGCCTACTCTAATTGAAGTTCCCTGAGTGCATGGAGTTTGGTCTGTCATTTATTTTCTACACTATGTACCCAACACATAGAAGAGTGCCTGGCATACTATATGTGCTCAATAAATAACTGAATAAATGAATAAATGAGTGAATCCTCCATTTGTTTATTTGCATCTTCTCTCTTCTCGTTTTTTTCCCACTAGTCAATCCATTAATATGTCCATTTTATGAGTCTTTCAAGGAACCAATATGTAGGATTTTGTTTACTCACTCTTTTCTAATAAAAAGAGTGTGTTTTTAATAAAACACAAACAGAAGTTTATGAATATGTGCATGCATACACATGAGAACACTCAATGGGTGCTTAGAATTTTAGCTTATATAAGCATCTTAACAAAAGAACAATATATTTTTAAAGAAGTAACAAGAAAAATTAAAAGGAGTTTGACCCTTTAGTGGCAGCAAACTATAGGAAGGTAAATATATGGGTAGATATATGAACAATGGTAGATAAGGGCTAGTTTTAGCAAGGGTCTAGAGTTGAGTCTGGAAAAGAGAGGAGAGGGATACCTTTACAAATTTATATCCTGCTATTAGGCAAATAGATTGAGGAAGAGAGCTTCTCTTATATCAACTTCTTCTCAGTTGCCTTCAGCTCAAAATAATCTTTATGCCAAAGTGGCATATTTGGGGGTGGCATATTCTTTATGCTTCTTATGATAAGCACTGTCTCTTAATAACACATATGATAAATGCTCTTTGTATCATTCTGAATGCTAACTAATTCAGCTGGCAATTTATTGCAAAAAATAAAAAGTATAAACTATATAGTAAAGTTTAAAATAATGCCCTAAAAACCTGTGCCTCTGTGTTTTGATTCATATTTTTATTCTTTTTTTTTTCCTTTGGTGAATGACTTCAAATAGTGGTACCCAGTGGGTGAAGAGCTCTAATCAGTCTTGTACTTACTGTTTCTCCTTTCAATTTGATTTAATAGGGTTGAAGTCATTTTACTACATTTAATTATTTAACTGTAAGTTTTCAGCCTATAGATATAAAAGGTCAAACGCTAAATTTCAGCATTCAGAGGAGTAATTGAAATCATTATAGCAAGAAGAGATTTAATGATGGTCAAGGACAGTATTTACATGGTTAATGTTGATTTCTTACTTCAAAATCTCCTCATTCATACTCTACTGCATTGTCATAGGAGAGTTCTAGAGCTGAATGTTATATAGATGGAGTGAAAACTTTGAATTCTGATCAACTTAAAACTCTTCATTTGACTATCTATTATAAATATTGTGTGTTTACTGCCATAGTAGTAATTAACCAAGCTTTATGCTGAGTTTTGATCTTTTCTTCTTTAATCAAAATACACCCATTTATGGTTATATAACAGATAATATGACTATGTCTATTGACAACAAATTTCATAAGTAGACTGTTATTTTCAAATTTTTCAGTGTAGAGTAAAAGAAAATATGTCTTCCAGAAGAGCAGCCAATATAGCTGCCTTAAGCATAAACATGAAGAAAAGTCTTATGTACTATTTATTTTAGGGACATTAGCTGTTGGATGCTGGTAAAAATCCATAGTTTATTTTCTTCCTGTGACAGTTTACATTAACTGAATTTTCTCTTAGGGAAGGTAGGATATGAGCAAGGTATAGCACGATGATTTTAGGTTTACAGAGGAGTGCTTTGGATCATGATGAGAGCATTAAACTGCCTGTATTTACTCTGATTTTGAACCAAAAAAAATGATTTACCTTATATAAGCATATGGTTAAGAAATTTAAAAGTGAATTACCACAGAAAATTAAATCGGAGCCCATGCATTTTGTAAATTCATGTTGTATTTAAATCACACCATTTTATTGCTAGAAGTAAATACAGAATATAATTAACTAATACCTTAATTTTAAAGATATGGAAAATGACCAAAAAGTGATCAGAGCAAAATAGTCTAAAGTAGAATCAGTTTTTTCTGTAGATTAAGAGAATGGAGTTTTCACTCCAGGTTCCATTATTTAATGTTGGTTACCCTGGGAAAGCCACTCCTCTAAATTTCTACATCAGTTTTTCAAAAATGTAGAATGATTAAGTTATTGTGAAAATAAAATAAGAGGAAGACATTCTGTAAGTATTTAAATGTAGTGACATATCTTACAGGTGAATTTGTTGAATTTTTATAACAATCCTGTGAAGTAAATAGTATTAATTTCCCCATTTTAAGTTGAGGAACTGATGCATAGAGAAAAAACTTGCCCAAAATAATATGGCTGGTAGAAAGGAGAGTCATGATCCAAAACCAGGATGTCTGGTTTTGAACCCAGGCTCTTAACCACCCTGCATACAACAGCCTGTAGATTGGTGACATGTCTTTCTAAGGAAAAAAAATATATAAGATATCAGCTATGTATATTTTAACTGTGACTTTTGTCCTGCCCTTTAAACTATTGCCATTTCATCTCCAGGATTATAATATAGTCTTTGCATTCTGGCCTTCATTCATTTCATTTTTCAAACATTGATTGCTCACATCTTATCAACCAAAATTTAGTGATTATTCTTCTGTCTAGGCATTTTTCACCACCACAATAACCGTCTCTCCATGTAAAACTACCTCCTCTTCTGTGCAAACCACGAAATTATACTTTTGAAACACCAGGGACCTGAGGTCACAAAGTAATCAGTAACCTAAATTCTAAAAACAGAGAAGGACCTAAAAGGAGATACAAATCGGTCTTTCAAGAAACCCAAAAGTCTATCAAGCAAAAGAATTTATGCTCAACCTCATTAGAAATTGGAACACTGAAACCTGAAACAAACAAACAAATATTTTGGGGGTCTACTTTGAAATCCAGAGTTGGTATAAAGATTATTTTAAGATGAAGACATTTGAGATTTAACAAATGCAAGGAAAAAAAGGACAAGGAAAAGGAGGAAGAAGAAGAGCAGAAGGAGAAGAAGAAGGTTCTTAGAACTCCCCTTATATGACTAAAAGCAGAAATTTCTAAGAAATAAATTTTTAAGAAATAAAATTTCTGAGAAATAAAAACTGCCAAAAATTCCCTTTGTGGCAGCTTCTACTCCAGCAGAGACCAAGAGTAAACCTAACATAAATCCCCTCTCCAGATGGAAAGACCATTCACACCTGCGCAGACAAACTCTCTTATCTCTCATTTGTCCTCTTAAAAACTCATTTGTTTCCTAAATAATGCTATTTGTTCCTCCTATATAAGTCATTTCTCTGTCCTCCATTTCCCCTACTAAGTTGGGGAAACCTTTAATTTTAACCATTTAAAGAGTTAAAATTCTTTTGTTGGCTCTCATGTACAAATGAATACACCTTTCTCTGCTGGCAATCTGTCTTTTGTCAGTTTCATTCACAGGTCTCAGCTACTTAACTTTAGAGGGTAAAGAAAAAAGGTTTCCCTCCTTTAAAGAATGATATCACCTTTATACCCACAAAATTGGCAAACATCATAAAACTAAACAATGACAAATATTGACAGAGATATGGGAGAGAGCTTGAAGCTCTCATGCACTACTGCTGGGCATAGAGACTTGATAGCAGGAATTACTAATATTGACAAAGATGCCCTCCTTGAGCAAACTTTATCCAGTCTCCTTTGAGCCCTCTGCTACTCTGGACCCAACCTTGGGCTTTGTTCTTTATCCTTATAGAGTCCAATTTTAGCAAGAATCCTTTCAAGTCAGTTTAGGCAGAATCCTTCACCCTTGATATCTGAACAGTCATGATAGCTGATCAAATTCCTCATCCTCCATCATCTCCTACAGGTGATGTCTGATCACCCTGGCCTGCCTTCAGAAAGAATTCTGTTAGTATGTTTAGCATAGAATTACCCTACCCTCTTAGTAATTTTCTATCCATTAAACACCCAATCTGTTCTTTGTCTAAAATCCTTCCTTTCCCATATTGTATTTGGAGTTGAACCCAATCTCTGGGAAACCCCATTGTAGTAGACCCCTGAGTAAAGTAAGCCTTACCATCTTTAACAAGTACCAGAATATTTTTTTCTTTGACAGTATAAAGAATAAAGTACAAATCAGTTCCCAGTATACAGAGAAAATTTCATCAGAACCATAATGGGATATATAAAGATGTTTATAAAAGTCTTGTTTGTTAAGACATTGATAAACATCTATCACTGAAAAAATTATTAAGAAGAAACATATGGTGGTTATTTACTTTGAAGTACTATACAAAAGCAAATGGAAGGGTAAGGTATAAAACCTCAAATTGGATAAATTTTGAAGGCATAGTGCTGTGTGAAAAAGTAAGAAAAATACTATTTACCAATTTTTAACTTTCTTTCACAATGCTTTAAATTGTTCTTAAACCTTTACAAAACTGCTAGTTCCCGATTCCATTTTTGTTTCAAGATTCCAAGGCATTTGTTGTTATTATTCCAATTTCCAGAGTTAAATATAGTAGCTCACATATTTTCATTCATTTTTGTTTAATTCTTTCAATAACAGAAATCATTCAATGACTTAAAATTTGCCTCTGGTCATTGGTTTGTCACAATTTATGTTTTAATGTCAAATATTATAATAAAAATGTGCTATAATTACAATTTGGTTTCCTGTTTTGAACATGAAATTATGTTGCAATATATTTTAGACTTTCACAGGGCTTTTGAGGTGTAATTTTTAGTCTCTTGCTAATTTCTCATTTTATTTTATTGTATCAGAAAACATATCACATATCATATCATATAACTATCACATAAAAAGTTTACCACTTTAGGTTTTCTGGTCAAGATGGTAGAGTAGGTAAACATTGTGCTCATCTCCTCTTAGGACCACATCAATTACAACTAAACCACAGAACAACAACCATTACTGAGAATCACTTGAAGTCTAGCTGAACTGAAGCGCTACAACTACGTATATAAAAAAGAAACCACGTCAACACTGGCAGGAGGGATGGAGATGTGGAACAGGATGGCCATACATTAAAAATCTGGAGGGATAGCTTGGTTGCAGAGATTCCCTCCTTGAAGAACGAAGCGTCCCAACCCCTCCCCAGCCCAGGGTTTCACTGCCAGGGAGAGAAAACCTTATTACTTCTGGCTGTGAAAACCAGCAGAGATTGTGGCTGAGTGAAATGGAGGGTGGCTGGAATCCTAGGAGCTCTTCTTAAAGGGACTGCATATGGACTTACCCACAGGCAGACTCACTCGCTCTGAGCTTCAGTGCTGGGGCAGCAGCTCAAAAGGCACCAGGGACACATGGGAAGGAACTGATTTGTCCAGCTGCAGGTGAGACCTGGAGGGGCAGTTGTCTCCCGGATGGAGAAGCTGATGGAAGCCATTGTTTCTTTGTTAAGCCCTCCCACTCCCTGAGTCAGACGCACTCAGATGCACGCAGTCACTATATCTGAGTCTCCATCAAAGTGGCTATCACCTTTCGACCACACACCAAAGGGTAGACTGGGCAGCCACCAGAGCCCCGCTAAAGCAAACCCTGCTCTGTAGCATTAGCCCCTGCACAACAACGCCTCCATTACAGTCACAGTCAGTCCGCACAACCAAGCAGCCTGAGGGTCAAGCCCTCCCACTGACATGCAAACAGCAATCAAGTCTCAACTACAATAGACGAGTTGGGAATGGGTGAAAAAGGGGAAGGCATTAAGAAATACAAATTGGTTGTTACAACATAGTCATGGGGATGTAGGGTATAGCATAAGGAATATAGTCAACAATATTGTTATAGCTATGTATGGTGTCAGATGGGTACTAGATTTATTGGGGTGATTGATGGGAGGGGGTTGGGAGGCAGGGTGAAAAAGGTGAAGGGATTAAGAAGTCCAAATTGGTAGTTAAAAAATAGTCATGGGGATGTAAAATAAAGCATAGGGAATATAGTCAATAATATGGTAATAATTATGAATAATGTCAAGTGGGTATCAGACTAGTCCGGGAGATCACTTCTTAAATTACATAAATGTCTAACCATTATGCTGTACACCTGAAATTAATATAAAATAATACTTTATGTCAACTGTAATTTAAATTTTTTTTAAGGGGAGAAAAAGGTGAAGGGAAATAAGAGGTTCAGATTTGTTGGTATAAAATAAATAAGTCATGGAGATGTAATGTACAGCCTGGGGAATATAGCCAACAATATTGTGATAGCATAATATGGTGTCAGATGGTTGCTGGACTTACGGTGATTACTTCTTTAGGTGCACAAAATTTGAATAACTATTGTGTACACCTGAAACTAATATATTATATGTTAGCTATATTTTAATAAAAATCTTTTAAAAAATAAAATTTGAAAAAAACGTTTATCTCTTGAGATCTACTGATGTTTGAATATGATACGATCACTTTTAAAAAACATTTTATGGGCAATTTAACAGAGGCAAATTTTTGCAAAAAACTGAGTTTGTATATACTTTTATGTCAAATACATAGTTTAATGTTGCAATTCTCAATCTACTATTTCTCTTCTTGATTTTACAAAAATCAAAAGCATTGCATTACAGTTTATCTAACTTCATTCCTGTTTCTTTCTCCTTATATTCTAACATATGTTCTAATGTAGTCTTTCTTTCTTATATTCTAATTCTGTCTTATATTCTAATATATTTTCAATAGTTTATATTCTTCAATACTCTTGATTTTTCTTGATTTACTAAGATTCATGACAATAGTTTGATTTAAAACTTCACTTTTTTATTATCATGAATAATTCTCCTTGATCTAGCTATAATTTTGTGGCATTGTGCTATTTGTTTATTTGTTTGGTGCTCTTTTTTATTTTTATATTTCCATTTTGAATTTTTTTTGTCATTTTCTTACAGTATTAGGACAACAATACCTAAATCTCTTTTGCATTTGAAAAGACAAAGAAATTGCCTGTCCATATGTTAATTATCTTGAAGCTTAAAGGAGAAAAGATAGATACATTAATTTGAAACTCTACTGCCCACGCAATAAAACTCAGAAACCCACCTCACTGGCACATGGACTTGATACTCTTTTCTGCTCACTATCAATTAGTAAGGTGGTTGCTGGTTGCATTTCAAGGCAAATAAACCACTTTTGAAGCCTGGATATCTGCAAGTAAATTTTTTATCTGCAAATAACACTTAAAATCTTATTGCAGAGATATAAATCTGACAACTGAATTTTTATTTTTCAACATGGATCGGATTTATATTCTTTTTTTTTTTTCTCCAAAGACTTCAAGAACAGTTTCAGCCTCTAGTTATATCATAAAAGCTCCCAAATCACTACCCGACTTAGACTCCTACTTTTTACAATACCTGATTATCCAAATCTTACCCTGAACACATTTCTCGCTAGGTCCTTGGTCCAGAACTATTTGTGTAGCTAAGACTGTCTCAGTTTTCTGGCAAGGGTCATGGACATTATTTTCTTTGCTTAGTTTCGGTCATGTAGAGAACCCAGTTGGCTTTGAGCTATAACATAATTTACTGCTCTACATTTCTATTCACCTTAGCACACTTAGATTTTTTTTATGTTTTCCCCCTTTTTTTCTTGTTAAAATTTTTCATATTTATTTATCAGTTATTTTTATGGGAAAAAGGGGAACAGAGTGGATTCCTGTAAACCTTCAGAGCTTCTAGACCATATACCACAAGGGTATTTTTGTAGTCACATATTTTTAGAAAAAAATGAAGTAAAATATAACTACCAAACGTAGTCTGAAGTTACTTCATATAAATGAAGTCTATGTTCCTAATCTAATATTAGAAGAAATATTACAGAAAAAAATATTGAAGCAGATAGGTTCTCAACAAGCCAATATACATTCAGTGTCTAATACAGGGACTTTAAAAAAGGAAGATAAAATTTTTGTTTCATTATATTATTAAATCTTTAACTTTGTTGGTCTGTATCTTCCTACTTTGTTCATTGCAAAAGGAAAAAAGAAGTGGCCTCTTTAAAATTCACGTGTTAAAATAAAGTTCATTCATCCACAAGTAGTAATGTAATGAGTGTAATGGGAATAGCTATTAAGAAATGCAATGATATTACATTTATTCCTTTTAAAAGATAATTCAGATCTACTTGATATAATTAGGAGAAAAATAAAAGTAAGAAGAGGCTTAGAAATTCTATCAGTAAGATAAATGGTTTAAGAAAAAATCAATTAACAGCTATCTAGAGTACTTAGTGCTCAGAACAAGTGTCTAAGAATAGGCTAGTACATAGAATAAAGCTATGAAATTCGCCAGTAAAAAGCCAATAGGTTGGCGAAGAAAAGCAAGCCAATACTAAGGAAAACTGAGTAGTTTTGCTAGTGATAGAGTATCTAGTTGAACTATACTAGTCTTTTCTCTTTGAACCTTTTTCTCACTGCTTGTTTCTAATATTAATAATATAGGCTAGAGAAGAGGTGGATGTATACCTGGGGAAAGGATGAGAATATCCTTGAGTCAGTGATGTGAAGGGGCCATTTATATGTAGTTTGAAATAACACTTTGAACTGCTATTTTAGAAATATAAAATACAAAATCAAAGTCTACAAAACATTGCAGACAGTTAAGAATATATAAAATATATGATTATAAAAAATTGTTGCAAAACAATGTGATATCACTATATAATTACTAGACTCTCCAAAATATAAAACTCTAACACCAAAATGCTGGTGAAAATGTGGAGCAACATGAGCTCTCTTTCATTGCTTGTGGGAATGCAAAGTGGTACAGTCACTTTCAAAGAGATTTTGGCTGTTTCTTACAAAACTAAACATACTCTCACCATACAATCCAGCAATTGAGCTCCTTTGTATTTACCCAAAAGAGCTGAAAATTTGTGTTCACACAGAAACCTGCACATAGATGTTTATAATAACTTTATTATAATTGTCCCAACTTGGAAGCTACCAAGATGCCCCTCAGTTGGTGAATGGAAAACTATGTTTATCCAAACAGTGGAATGTCATTTAGCACTGAAAAGAAATTAACTATCAAGCCATGAAAAGACATAGTATGTTGACATACAATATTCTATTAGTTTCATGTGTGATTCAATATTTATATGAATTACAAAATTATCCCCATGATAAGTGAAGTTACCATCTGCCTAAGTATTATCATCTTATTTTAAGGTCATCTCTTAATTGTAGAATTATTTCCAATTTGACTATATATTTAGTGGTAGAACACATTGTTAAAATAAGGGATCTTAAAAACATTTCTCCAAATATCTACTTCAAATTCTGGTGAAATGTTATTTTTTAATATCTTTCCAAGTACATTTATTCTATTTTTTTCTGAGAAAAATATTGTATCTTTCAATGTTTCATTACCACTTAGATTTACTCAGTGCCTTTTCTCTAAAGAATTCAAGTGTCATTACTGCTGCAGATTTAACTAAAAATAAGACCCACTAGTAATTGGATGCAATGAGGTGTAGTCTATTTTATTTTTCTTTTTATATACTATTTAGAGTTTTGAATGTTTCACTCAGCAAAATTCTGCCTGGCTGCTTCTTTGGTTATAAATCAGATATTTTCAGATAGAGCATTACTTTAATGAGGACTTGAGAGTACTCAGAGTTATATTACTTACTGAATTGCACTCCTGTGTCCTGTCAGAATGAAACACTGGGAAGTGCACCATAATTTACCATAAAGAAATAACTCCAACAATAAACCCTATTTAGTTTTAGGAAGGAAGGGAATAACAGAACGAACTAAATAAACATCATCACAACCCAGCACATTAGATGATATTTCTACAGCAATGTACAAAAATGACTTTGTAGAGTCCTAATAGGGACTTGCAGCCAAAGTTTCTTTTATGAGCATAAAATCATCTTGGTATCATAAAAATCTGTTGCAGGTCTCAGGAAAGTTGCGTTTTGAGGAACAGGATAGAGATGCTCCTCAGTTTATGATGGGGTTACATCCCATTGTACGTTGAAAATATCATAAGTTGAAAATATATTTAATGCACCTATCCTACTAAACATCATAGCTTAGCATAGCCTACCTTAAATGTGCTCAGGACACTTACATTACCCTACAGTTGGGCAAAATTATCTCGCTGCCGCTGCTCAGCATCACAACGGTATCATACCACATACTGCTAGCCCTGTATATATCAAAACCAAATTTGAAGTATGGTTTCTACTCAATGCATATTGCTTTCACACCATTGTTGAAAATTTTTTGAGTTAAATTTATCTTAAGTGGGAGACTATCTGTAATTCTGTTCTAATTTAAATGTAAATATTTTCAGTTAAAACAGAAACAAGCAGGTCATAATCAATAATGAAATTGATCAATGCATGATAAATTAAATCATTAATTAAATTTATTTGCAGAGCAATTTTATTAAGTCCTTATAACATTCTTATTTACATAATTGAATGCACGTATTTAAAAGAATAAAATTAAGATGTAATTGAATTCTCTGTAAGTAAGGAAAGGAGGAAAAAGAAATACCCAATACAAATTTTGTCAGTGAAAATATATACTTATCCAGAAAGAAATCAAATACATTTAAATATATTAAATCACCAAGCTAGAGAGATAGTGAGGAAACTGCAGAGGACTAAAATAAAAAAAAAATAGAAACTTGGATGCAAAGCAAGTGTGTCTGTCAAATTCAACTTGCATTTAAAAATTTCTGCAAAATTGTGAGATACATTGAAGTTTCCCCTCTCCTTTTGACTGCATGAGCTAGAAAAAAAAGAACAAAAGAATCTAATCTGTCATAAGGACTCTAATATGACATACCTGATGAATATGGCACCCCCAAAAACTATCCTGTTACTAAAAGAATGAATGACAGATAAACCCATTATGACTAGGATATGACTTGGAGTGGATGCTGATTGGAGATGAGATGGCACAGAAATGGATAATTTGAGAAACTATGTTCCAATAGTTTGGAAATAACTGAAACAAATAATCAAGAGCTGTAACATGCTCATAATATGAGTTTCAAAGGGGCTAGTTAGGGGGGAGTGATTAGAAAGGAAGGAGGAACATTGGGTACAGTAGCCATGAGGAGCAAGTTTAACATCCATTCCTCTTTCATCCTCCATTGAACTCAAGATATGAAAGGAAAAGAGCCATTACTTTTAGGACGTCAGGGGAAATGGTAAAATCAGAATACAATCCAGTTCAATTCGAGTAAGTGGGTATAAGGAACATTTGGAGAAAAGGTTTAAAATACATGGCATTTGGCTAATTATTAATCATAAGTTCTAGAGAACACAGGGAAAAATTTGAAAAATTAGGGAACTGTGGGAGATTTAATCACAGCCACATAGGCAAGAACTTCTGGGTGATGTAAAATGGTGGGGAGGAGAGGAGTCTTGAGCTTCTTTTAAGATTTAATTTACATAAACATGAAAGGCAGGCCCCGATTCGTCTGGGTAACCTCTTGGAACTTGTCAGGCCCTGAAACAGACCAAGTAGTGTTATGCCTCTGGGCCTTTGCACATGATGTCGTCTCTCAAAGAAGGTTCATACCACACCCTTCAAATTCATCATCCCAGAAAGGCTGATCCTTATCGCTCTATCTAGAGTAGCCCTTTCACCATTAGTCTCTGATAGAGAAAATTATTTCTTCAGAATGATTACCAAAATTGTAATTACCTGTTTGCATATTTACATGTTTTTGTCTCTCCCACTTGAATATAAGCTCCAGGATGGCAGGAAAACTACATCTCTTTGGCTCATTAATGTACTACCAGCACTTAGCACAGTCCATACATAGCATGTAGTAAACACATGCTGAATTCATCAATTTGATGAATTGATAAGTTACAAAAATGAAAAAAATTGCCAGCAACTTTTCGGTTTTGTGACTGGGTAAATAAGCCAAGATCAGCACTACAGAAGGAAAAATGGGTTTAGAAAAAAAGACAAGAGTTATGCAGAGGTCTAATTAAGATTTTTGGATCTGTCTAACAGCTAGATTTGGAATAAGGATCTCAAACTCATGAGATAAATCTAAAAAGTAAATTCAGATATTGAGGTTATCAGCCTATTTGACATAGTTAAAACTATGGGAATAGATGAGGAAATAATAGGATGTAATAGTAAAGAAACAAAAAACTAAGAGACACTAAATGAGGAAATATGTTTCTGAGGACATGAAATGTAATCAGAGAGGCGGAAGCAGAACTGCTGCTGAAGAAGTACATAGTTTCGAGAAGAAAGAATTAACAGAAGATAGAGAACAGTAGGAGAGACATGGAAAATGGCTATTGGATTTTACAATTTAACATTTGTTAGTGACTTTAGAGAATGAGTATTTTAATGTCATTGTGGGAGTAAAAGACTGATTTTAAAGAGTCATGCAATAATGGGAAGGTCAGAAAATAAAAGGGGTAAGATGATTGATTGTGTAGTGAATGAGAAAATCAAGGCAGCAAGCATTAAGGTACTCAAGGATAAGACTGTGTGTTCTTTTCTTTGTTTTTAGATCTAATAGATTTATACATGTTTATCAGCTGAGGAAAAGAACCACTGGCAAGGAAAACATTGAAAATATAAAGGAAACGGGATAATTGAAGAATTACTCCTCCGAGACCTTGACAAAAGAGTTGAATGACTATTCATAAATATAAGCAAACATGTAGGGGGCATTAGATACTAGGAGGAAAGGCATCTCCTGTTTGTGGGGGATTTTCATTGGTGCACAGAATGTTAAAAGAGTGATAAATATCAGAAAGAGAAAAGAACTTAGAATAGGCCAGCAAACTTATTCCTCAATAGCACTAAGGCCTCCTTGAAACTGGAGACATTTACACATAATAGCACAAAATGGCACCAAAAAAAATGCATGCCTATGGATGTTCTCTCTCACTGTTCAATCCCCTATGGTAAAAGGTAGTACAAAGAGATGAAATAATTAACCTTAGTTTGAAAATCTGTAAGGCAGATGTAGGAAAATGATTTGAGGGAGGAGAAATAAAGGAGACTGCTTTTATAAAGATAATGAAAGGGCTAGTAGTGTAATTTGATAGGGTTTGTCAAAAATGAAGACTTAAAGGAAAAACATAAAATAAGCAGATTTGAGAAGATAAAGGCCAGTTTTGGATTTGTTAATATCGAGATGTCTATTATACATCCAAGTGAAATACATAGCTGGATATATAAGTCTAACTTTAAAAAAAAATAGAAAATGGGATATAGTTAGATTTATGAGCATTAAATAGCATTAAAATAGATCAGAATGATGTGATCATCTAGGGAGTGAGAAAAGATAGAGGGGAAAAAAAGAACCAAAGGCTGAACTCTGGGGCCCTGGAGCTCCAAGAGGTTAGAGAGATGAGAAAGGTTAGAAGGAGTATGGTAGATTAAATCCAAGAGACACCCCAAGATTCCTGCTCCTTGGGATACATAGCCAGCATAATCCCATCGCTTTGACTACAGGTGAGACTTTTGAATATGAGGAGATTTTACTCCCATGATTAGGATACACCACATGGCAAAGGTAAAGGAATTTTGCGGATATAATTAAGGTCCCTAAATCCGTAGAGTTAATCAAAAAGGACATTATCTCATGTGGGCCCAACCTAATCAAACAAGTACTTTAATAGGAAGTCCAGGCCATCTCTGAAGGGAGCTATTCAGGGAGAGACTCAAGGTGTGAGAGAGTTTCCTGTTAGCCTTGAAGAACCCCACTTCCATGTTTTGCAAGGATCAATAAGAAAGCCACATAGCAAGGATCTAAAAATATCCATAGAAGAGTGGCCGCAAGCTGACAGCCAGCAAGAGAACAGGGACCTCAATCATACAGCCAATAGGAATGAATTCTGACAACATGAATGAGCATGGAAGTGGATTTGTCCACTCAGTACACCACGTGATTTGGTTTCAGCCTCCTGAGACCCTAAGCTAGATTTCTGACCTACAGAAACTGTAAGATAATACATTATTAAAAGGACTGATTTGCCGTGCAGCATTTCCAAAATGATATAAAAACTATGGGGAATCTGACTAATAAAATATCCACAAATAACATTTTCAATACATTTAATACTTTGTGTGTTTTACAAATTCTCTTCAAAACACACACACACACACACACACACACACACACACACACACACACACACCTTTAAATTCTTCTATCTTTATCAACTCTAATTTTTCTATATAGACACTATACAGAGTATAAATTTATAATATGGAAAATAACTTGCAGAAGAATTGAACAAAAAGTCTCTCCCTTCAAATTAATGAGTAAGGTATTATTTTTATATGCTATATTCAATTAATAGGACGTTTAGCATAGAGCAAGTTTCACATACACAGAGACAACAACAAAAGCATAAGGTAAAATAGATTCATTTCCAAGCCAAATAATAAACCGTGTCAATGTAGTAAAAGAAATGTGTCATTCTGTAGTTACTAACTGAGCTGATGCTCATGTATTTTTTCTGAAGGAGAAATAGCTTATTGTCAAGCTTGGAGAAAAATGCAGAGGAAAGCTACTAACTCTTTTACTCCTCTTTCGTTGATTTCTTTTGAAGATTGATAAAAGTGTAGAGATATTGATTTTATCCTCTAATAATCATCCCTTAAACTGTTTCAGAATGTCATTACAACCCTAGGAAAAGAGATCAAGGACAAGTTTAATGCTCTGTATACTCATTTGTGTAACACTACTGGTGACAATTTCTGATAATGTGCCTATATTTATAGAGCAGTTGTTTATATTTTCAGCATTACTGGAAACTTTTCTTTTTTTTTCTTTTTTTTACAAGAAGGGAATATTAATGAGTTTCAGAATGGATATGCTTTGATGTGAATCTACACTGGAAGAGCAAACTCAAGTGTATCCACAGGAGTCCCATGTTTAGTCTAAGAAGAGAAGAAAACGGTATCTCAATTCTGAGAACTGTTCCTCACATAAAATTTTGTTCCCTGGAAAGTAGTGAAACTTATTTTGGGGACTCTATTCCTGTGGATCAGTAAAGCACATGCTTTTTCTTTTCATCATAAAAGATGTAACCAGCACTCAATTCTATGAGTTTCCAGGCTATCTAGAGAAACACCAGTTTAGAGGAGTTAATGCTAACGTAATTATCCTCATTCCCTTATTCAGCATTCCACTATTGTAGGAGAAAGTTGGCATTAGTAGCACAATAAATACATTTAAATAGAGTTTATGCAAAATAAAGTCCTTCATTTATTTTTTTGAATGATTGTCATTCGCCTTGGAAAGACAAAAAAAAACATTTTGTCGTGCTGTTGGCCGGTAGGGAGAGAAGGTGTCGGCATGTGTTAACTCAGTGCCAGTGAGTGGAAAACAAACATTTTTTTTCCTGCAAAAATCATAAGATTAGTACTGTAAATTTTCACAATGTATTAGATAATATAAGAATAGTATTTCACTTTTGATACAGATTATATCAGTGAAATTAAAAAGACTTAGAAAAAAATACTCTTTGTCACTGAAGAAATATTTATAAGCACGTGTATCAGTCAGGGTTTTACCAAACAGTCAGGGAGAGGGAGAGGGAGAAGGAGAGGGAGGGAGAGGAGCAGGTAAGGGATGGAGGAGAGAGAGAGGGAGAGGGAGAAAGATCAAGGAATTGGCGTACCAGATTGTGGGGCTGGCAAGTCTGAAATCTGTATGCAGCCTGGACATCTCTGGCAGGAGCTGACAGTGTAGTCCACACCACAGGGATTTCTTCTTCCTCAAAGAAACCTCAGTCTTGCTCTTAAGGCCTTTCAAGTGATTGGATGAGGTTCACCCAGATTGTCAAGGATAATGTCCTTTACTAAATGTCAATTGATAATAGATGTTAATCATAGCTATAAAACACTTTCACAGCAAGTGTTTAATTGACTAGCTGGGTACTATTGCCTACCCAAGCTCACACATAAAACTGACCATCATAGCAGCCATCACTTGAAAGGCATTGTGTTAACATAGGGAACTCTAGATTGAGTAAACCCTCCAGGGGCTTAGAATCTAATGGAGAGAATTACGTTTAGAACAGGGCAAAATAAAATGTGTTATAAAAATGAAGTCTGTCATTTAAAACCAGGTTGAAATGTGATGTATATTATAAAGCTATCGTGTGCCTAGTACAAAAATAATCCAAAGAGGAAAAAAGTTCTCAATGGAACTATGATATACTAAATTAGTACAGAACACAAGAAGCATCACCAACCAAACTGATCTCCAATAGCTACTTGTTGGTTGATATTTTGTCTCACTTCTCTTTTTACTGAACAACATTCAAATTTAATATCTGGATACATTTTTGAAAAATGAGTTTCATTTTAAATAAAATATCCTTATTTATCCCCTAAGCTTTCTTTGGTTGATACTGTTTTATTACTATGATTATTCAGTCCAAAACCGTGCCCACATGCATCGTGGCACATTCACTATCTTCTGTTTGAGCTCAGATAACCAGAAATTAATTTTTAAGTTTATGTTGATTTTTCTTAATAAATGAAATATCGGTGGTTTCAAACTTTGTTTTAACTAACTGAAATCATAAGGAAGAAAACCAAAGATGAAAAAGTTGTTTTAATGGATATTAAAAGTATATTTTAAGTAATCACAGAATGGCAAGGGTTAACACTTCTGATGGCACCAGCCCCTGCTCTAAGTGCCTGGCAGTCATTCACTTGTTCAGTCCTTAGCTTCAGTGTATAGGTGAGGAATTGGAAGCACAGAGAGTTTTCATACTAGTCCAGGTTTGCTCAGCAGTAAGGGGAGGCACTGGAACTCTGCCCCCAGGTCTGTATGTTTGGGTTTGGCCACCGCATGGTGCTATCTTCACCACACCAAAAATAGCAATAGAATAACCCGTAAGTTTTCACCTTTGTTTCAGCTTCAGCCTTTGTTGCAGCTTCCTTCATTACAGCTAAAATAAAATTGCTTATATGTTGATGCCATCAGACAGAGTTTCTAGTTCGTATCTTTAGTGGATCTTCTATGGTACATTAGATAACTTTTCCAGAATCCAATAAAGGGAACAACAGAGGGAATATCAGATTCAGAATTGACATAGTTGGACAGTGGCAAGAACAATAATAAAACATTTTATCACTTTGAGTAGTAAGTATAATATATCAAGATATGCATTAATAACAGAGAGAGTGAGTTAGAGAGTGTGTGTGTCTTGAGATGCTATGTATCTGTCCTTTGAAGAATCTTCTTCAATTCATCATCCAACTTCACATTCAAACATGAAAAGATGCTCTATACCAGGGGTGTCCAAACTTTTTTCAACGGTTTTCACCAAGGGCCATATGCGGTAAAATACACAAACAGCCAGGCCACTCACTCGAGGTGAAGTACGTATTGCCTCACCTGGTTTATTTAAGTAAACTAAATATATTTTTGGAATTTGCAATTAACAATGGATTGTGGGCCTCAGTTGGCCCGCGGGCAGCAGTTTGGACACCCCTGCTCTATACAAAGGGTGTTGTTTCAATTGAGCTGTTTGTTACTGTATAATAGCATATATTCTATGCATAGGCCAATACTATAGAATTAAGAGCATAATACACAAAAGATACAATATTCAGTAAAATGTTCATAAAATCAGCTAGCTAGACTACAAGCAGTTTTTCATGATTCTCAAAAAAATAACGTCAGATTCACCAGAGCAATAAAAGAGTTGTATTTATACAACTATTTGTTGTGGTGAGATAAATGTTCCTTCAGACTCACAGAGCAACATATCCAAAATAACCGGTCAGTGAAAGTTCTGTATGTGTGTGCATCTGCACACACTTGGTACCTGGTGGTCGAATAATTAGAAGACAGCTATTGTGTTGTGTGATGCCCTGACCCACTTTTCGCAAACAGCCATTTCTGACAACTCTGACTAGTCATCTCGTGCATATGCCTGATGATTTTTCTTTAACTGCAAGCAGCTTAAGATAAGCCATTTCTCAAGCTTTTGGTATCTCAAGGCTATTTCTTAGAGTGTCACAGTATCAGGCTCTCGGAAGTCTTCATATGCCCTTTATATTCTATGTAGAGTTTGACTGAAATCTAATTATATTTTACATCAGATTGAGTGAGGAGCTCTAAAGTGGTTTTGAGAGATACCAGCAAATATCTTAGACCACATCTCACAGATAATTTTAATGTTCCCAGGATCATTTTACCATTAGGCCCTATTGGCCTGGAATCTAGCAACTACTGGCTTCACAGCAGCTGAAAAACAATTTTTTTAATCTGAAAAAAATTGACTTTGAAATATGAAAATAACTAAAACTGAACATTTTAAATAATATAATTTCTGCAGATAGCATTAGGCATCCTGTGAGTTGCAACTCAACTTAATTTTTAGTTATATATGAATTATATTTAATTTGTGGTATAGATATATTTTGATGGGTGAGATATATTAATAATATGCAATTGTTCTCAACAACTGAAAGAGCCTGGTTGCCTAAGCCCTACTTTTACTAGTGGTAGGTTTGTCAGAAGTCTTTATTGTGGTTCTCCAGATGTTAAAGTTTAAAAGTTAACCATTTAACATAAATGACAAATCTTCACAGCCTGTTGAAGAGATAATAACTTGGGTTAAAACTTAACTTCTAAACCTGGCCCCTATCACCAGTTGCACAAGGACAATTAGAATAAAATAGTTTTATGAAAATTCTACTACCCAACTAAATTACATATTTTTTTGGATGCTGAACCCTATGCTATATTCATATCCCCCAATCCCTCCCTCTTTTTTACTAACAATACTCACTTCTGTTTGATCCATAGTTCTCAACCTTGGCTGCCCCTCAGGATCACACACTGGATTTGTAAGAACTATGCCTGCCCAGGCCTCACCCAACACCTTTGAATCAGAATCTCAGAGATGGATAGCTTCAGACATTTATTTATATTATAAAAAGAATTCACAGGTGATTCTGATGTGCTACCACTATGGGAAATAAATAGACTAAAAAGTTAAAAGTGCTACGTTTCACTGATGACTTATCATCTAAATGAACGTCATTGAGGTGGCTGAGGGTGTTGTTAACCAGGCAAAGTGTCAGCTTTGGTCGTGTTTTCAAGGGCCATTTCTGTTTATGTTGCTGCCTTGTTTTAAATGGACCATTTTTTCTATACCATCCACTGGAAACAGTATTTTCTATGAGTGTATGAAATGTATCAATTTCCTGCTGAGACTATAGCACCATCCAACCAAGTGAAAAGCCACTATTTTCCTTCTTTAATGCTGACAAGGCATCTTAAGAGAGACCATTTATCTTTCCTGATAGTTCAAGATAGGAGAGATGAAAGCATTGTCTCCACATTATACTTTCAAAATCAAACAAACACAAAACGAATTAGCTCATCTAATTTCTAAAACAATAACACATTTAAGCAACACATTTGAGATAATAAAATAAAAATATTACCTGTTAAAATGTATACATAGCACGTAGAATGGCTGGAGCCTATTCTTTTACATTCTACAATCGTAAATGGGATGTTTCTTTCTGAATTGTCATACTCTGTAAGAATGGTTACCAGCATACAAAAATAAACTTTTCCCAAATTCTAGCGTCAAAGTAATGATGTACTTAAAGAAAAGGAAAACAGTAACCTGAGAGTACTGTCTTCCCACTAATAACCTGACACTTTCAAAATAATGTTAAATATTTAAAAAAAACATGCCTTCTGAATTAGGTTCTAGGGGCTGATATAACAATGTACCCCAAACAGGGTGTCTTAACACAAAATTAAACACAGAAATTTAATTTCTCACATTTCTAAAAGCAAGAGTGCAAAGTCAAGGATGATGCATCTTTGCATCATCAGCAAAGATGATTTCTTTTGGAGGAAGAATTTGAGCA
Organism: Rhinolophus hipposideros; assembly: GCF_964194185.1. Lineage (NCBI taxonomy): Eukaryota > Metazoa > Chordata > Mammalia > Chiroptera > Rhinolophidae > Rhinolophus > Rhinolophus hipposideros. The sequence continues at coordinate 35,104,872 of NC_138050.1, read as the reverse complement.
ATATGGTGATGGAAGGAGAACTGACTCTGGGTGGTGAACACACAATGAGATTTATAGATGATGTAATATAGAATTGTATACCTGAAATCTATGTAACTTTACTAACAATTGTCACCCCAATAAACTTTAATTTTTAAAAAAAGAATTTGTGCTATGTTCTCCTCCTAATTTCTGGTGATTGCTGGTAATCCTTTGTGTCCCTTGACTTGTAAATGCATCAATCTAAACTTATTATATGGTCCAAAACTTCCTCTTTAATGAACAAATTGACACATTAAAGATTTGAATGATTTACTAGTGGAATAAAAGCTAGGGGTAGAAAATCTGTGATAAGCACTAGATTTCCTAAATCTAGAATACTTCCAACTACATTATTTTGTGCTTTCAGAGTTATGAAAATACTGGATATTTTTTTCCTTTTAGTTTTCAATATTATAAATGTTAATGAACCTCAGTCAAGAGAATGACTTACTTTAAAATTTGCCTTCGAAAGCAAGAAGCAAATTGATACTCTATACATGTCCTTATTTCAATCCTCAGTACTGCATTGTACGGTATACATATTGTTGCCACGCAGCAGCCTACCCGTCTGTCTCCATGTACCTGCCCCTAAAGAAGGAAGAGTCTGTGAGACGGATCCTTTCAGGGACTTTGCTTCACCTTTGTGCTTGCACCTTATGTCTCCCTGTTTGGCCCCAGAAACATGGCTGGTCAGCCAATGACAAGTAAGATTCCCCATGGTTGTGGGGGGTGACAATTCAAGCCAGGTGCAGTCGAGTGTGGACCAACAGGAGAACCCACAGGTTCTGCCCCCTCCTTCCCCCAGCTAAAGAGAGCCTCTGCCTCTGTGGCTGCATTCCTTCCCACAACCTGCAAGGGAAGAGATTCAATGATGTGCTCTTTATCTATTCATACACATAAAGGTTTTGTCCCTTGGGGAAATACATACATCCTGAGACTTATGGTTCAGCTGCCTGCAGGCAAGGGTGATTGGCTTGACTCAGTTTCCTATTATGATGTATGGAATTCACAGATCTTGAGATTGACAAGCTTTGTCTCCTTTACTTCCCCACCTAAGTAATAAAAGCTAATGCGGAGGCCCTGTTCTGGGCCCAGTCCTTGAGGCTGCAGCCCCTTGGCCCCACTTTACTCTATTTATGGCTACTGTCTTTTCTTAATCCTGTGCCGCCCTCCTCACTCCCCACAACCCCCGTGGCATAGGATGTGACAACATATAATATATATAATACGTCTATATACACATAAATACATATTTGCTTCCTGCCTTTCAATTTTATTATCTTCTACTTATATTATACTATCCTCATTTCTGAATGTTTTCTTCCAATACTAAATTTTCTTAAGCTACAAGGAAGCCTAGGGCATCACTGGCCACCACTCAGTCAACTTTGATGGAAGCCATCAAAATTGAAAATTTGACAGGGGCTCATTTAACCCAAACTCTATCACCTGGACATTTTTAAATTTGGTAACTGCAAGTAGGGCATGCATAACTCTGTCAGCTTTACTTATAGAAGTAAGCCTACTACCTTTGTATAAAGTGACCTTAACTCCATTGGTGAAAATTAGAGTATAACTAAAACAGGCAATTCAAGTAAGTCCGGTGTAAATATATGACATTTAACTCTGCTGGAGTCTACTTAGGTAGAATCAGTGTTATCAGAAACCAATATGGTTTTATTATATACTATTAATATAAAATTTAAATTGTTTTAATCATATTATTTATTAATCAAGTAATGTTCCTTAGATATTTTAATCTTTCATTACTTAGTTTTATTTCACACACTTGCAATCTATCAATTAATCTTGCCTGAATAAATTTCATTTATAGACTTTTTTAATAAACATAATTTTGAAAGAATCACTTTATTATGTAGAAATATTTCATGCATTTCTAAATGTAATGAGGATTATTTATTCTAAAGGATTTAAAAGATTTAGTCTCAAGAATTCTGCTGTATCATAAACTAAAACATATAATTGGAAATCACTGTGAATTTACTTTGAAAATATGATAAACTTCGTTGCCTAATGCTATGAATCATAAAGCTTTACTCAAAATCCTCTGGCTTAACTCTAGAAATTTTATCATCAGTTTTTCTGAGTATACCTATAATCACTTTTATTTTTCATGTCAGCAATTTGTGGCACTAAGAATTTTTCCACAAATATTCTAACTTTACCAAAAATAAGCAACAATGAGAGAAGCTCCCCTCCCACTTAGTAGAGAGTGAGCTTTCTGTGCCTTAGCAGGACTGCTCTCTTTTTCAGTTAAATCATCCAAAATGCAATTCACTTAATATTATACAAAAATTACACACTGTTGGTGGGAATGCAGATTCGTGTGGCTGCTATGGAAGGCAGTGTGGAGATTCCTCAAAAAATTAAGAATAGAATTACCATACGACCCAGCAATCTCTCTCCTGGGTATCTACCCAAAAAATCTGAAAACATTTATCCATAAAGACATATGTGCTCCAATGTTTATTGCAGCTTTATTTATGGTGGCCAAGACATAGAAACAACCAAAGTGTCCTTCGATAGATGATTGGATAAAGAACTTGTGGCATATATACACAATGGAATACTATTCTGCCATAAGAAAAGATGAAATAGCGCAATTTGCGGTAACATGGATGGATCTTAAGATTATTGTACTAAGCGAAAAAAGTTAGACAGAAAAAGTCGAGAACCATATGATTTCACTGATATGTGGTATATAAAACTGAAAACAACAAAGGAACAAGACAAACAAATGAAGAAACAAAAACTCATAGACACAGAACAGTTTAGTGGTTACCAGAGAATAAGAGTAGAGGGGGGTGTTAGATGAGGGTAAAAAGGATTAAATATATGGTGATGGAAGGAGAACTGACTCTGGATGGTGAACATAAAATATGATATATAGATGATGTATTACAGAATTGTACACCTGAAACCTATGTAACTTTACTAACAATTTGTCACGCCAACAAACTTTAATTTAAAAAAAATTATAAGCATTTCTGTAAAGATAATACATTTTTTCATATTTTGTGTGAAATGCAATAATTTGACATAAAAGTATTAGTACCATTGACTATTTTTAAAGATCTATGTATTATTCAGGGTTTGTGGATAATTTAAAATCGCAACCAAATAGATTGAGTGAGTCAATTACACAAACATTCTCAAAATATCAGGCAGTATCTTCTCTAATTACTTCCCACAGTAATGAAAAAAGCAAAAACACCATGGAGAAATGGCACAAGAAACATGAACATTATGTTAGCAACCTTGACAAACATATCTTTTATGCCACTATCATTTCTATCTTCTTAAAAGCAATACAATTTTGTGCTTCAAATAGTATGAGTTCATGGTTATACAGGGGAAAGCAATTCATTTTGTGGTTTAATTCCTATTAAAAGCAAGGGAAGGGTAAAAACAGTAATTTTATGTTGGAGAAACTTGACAAGCGCTATCTCTACCAGTTAATCAACATCAACAGTCATGAACAGTGTTGATAGTATGTACTCTGGATATGATGTAATGAAAATGACACATCTGTGGTCTTCCTTTCAATAATCCAGAAACCCACTCTTATAATGAGAGAAATATCAGACAAATTCTAATAATGGGCATCCTACATAATATTTGACCAACGCTCCTCAAAACTGTCATGGTCCTCACATACAAGAAAAGTCCGAGAAATTATCACAGCCAAGACTAGCCTAAAAAGACAGGACAATTAAATGTAATATGGTATCCTAAATGGGACCTGGAACAACAACAACAAAAACAAACAAACAAACAAACAAACAAACAAAAAACAGATTTTTTTAGTTTTTAGTAAGAACAAAGAAAGATGAGTAAACTATGGACATTACTTAATAATGTACAAATTATAACAAATGCACTATACTATTATCTGAGTAAAATGTTACTAATAGGAAAAACTGGGTGTGGAATATATGAGAAACCTCCGTACTATCATCTAAACTTTTCTGTAAATCTAAAACTGCTCTTAAAAATAAAGTCTATTATAAAAATTCCCCAAATTATTCCATTTGCAGAAAAAAAGCAAGTGCACACATGTTCAATAAACCATTAAATATGAAGAAGTGAGTTTTCCTTTGTCATTTGCAAAGACAATATGTTATTATTCATTGTCTACAAACCTTCTTTCTTCTTTCTAACAAACTAACAATGAAACTAACAATGAAAATTTGAAATTATATTCAGAAAAGACACTTTAGCTGGAGGAAGATAAAAAATCAGAAATTATCGAGGAGATATAGGCTGATAGGCAACTATCATTTTTAATATAGATTAGAAGTTTCCTGCTATTACTCTATTTCTAATCATAGATGTGCTCCTAAAATATTTCCGTCCTCTTTTTCCCCTTTTGCCATTTGGGCCTAACTCAACTTCCTTCTTAAGAGGCTGTCAAAAACAGAAAGCAAGTCAAACATATAACACTTAAATTGGAGTAGATATCTATTCTATTTAAGCAAAAAGACACTTGTTAAAATAAGAATACTTCGCATGTCAGCAAAGATGGTAGTAAGTCTTGACAGATTGCCCCTGGCTCCTCATTACCACCATTTTTTTTTAAAGTGTAAGAATTTTTGTGGAGATATTACAAACAAAAGAAAACACATGAAAATAAAGTTCAGCTCAATGGATGTTTGTAAAGTAAATCCACCCACGAAATAAGCACCTAGAAACAGAGCGTTACCACACACCAAAAGCCCCAGCAACCCCTTCCAGACAGAAGGCCCCGTGGTCATCACTGTCTCAAGTTCTAACAAAATCAAGTTGTTTTGACTGTTTTTTTGAACTATACATAAATGGAACAGCATAGTGTATATATACACATAGTGTATATATACACAGCATAGTGTACATATATATACACACACACACACATATATATGTATATATATATATGCATATATATATATATATATATATATATATATATATATATATATATATATTCTTCTGTTATGGGTCTTTTTATCCAACATTATATGTCAGCAATATCCATGTTATTACATGTTTCATTATTGTTGAACTGTATTCCATTGCCTGAATATATAGCAATTTATTTATATACTCTACTGGGCATTAGGGTTGTTTCCAGTTTGAGACTGTTATGATTAGTGTTGCTATGAAGATACTTATAATTGACCACTACCCTCTTCTTGACCTTATTGTGTCTACATGGCCTAGCATCTCCAGTAAAAAAAGGCCAACTAAATATTTCCTGAACTCAGAAAACCTATGTGTTTGTGTTTGTAATAAAACCATTCAAAAAGGGCCACGACCACATTTTTCTCAGTCTATCCAGTAAGCAATGAAACTGTTACTCCAAGTGTAGCCAAACAAAGAAGGATGGAGGTGTTGAAAACAGCAGTAGACTACTAGACTTCAGACGCAGGGAATGTTTAGCGTTAGCTGATGTAATACAGCATTGATTAGTGCAACAAGTGAGCATTTAACATTAAAGTGTAATCCAAGAAACCAAAGAGTCCTGAGCAAAAATAAATTCCTGTTCTTTGACATTTTACCACGCTACTACCATAAAATATCTTTAGACTGATAACTAGGACCATTTCGCTTGTTATAAAGATCATTTTCAAAAGGAAAGGGAGGACATCCATGTCATTACAGGCACTATAAACTATAGGTCATGAGATTTATAGTTACGTATGTGTGTATTTATTCAAATCCTCACACCTGAAGCAGAATCTTGGGGATTACTACATAATCCAGTAGATCCAATAGCACAGTAAAATATCCTTCTGAGTCTCAAATTTGTCTGACATCCAAAGTTGTCAGTTAATGTCATTTGAAATTTTCCACATCAAGTTTCTTCGTTGAAGTCCAGGTGAGAGTCTGTGAGAAAATGTTCAAAAATGCATACTCATTTGCAGCATATATTAATCATTGTAGTATATTTTTTGATGAGCTGATTAAATAATATAAGGGAATATCTTTCTGTAAAGTTTCACACAATATGTTTCGATAGTATCTCACAAATTAAGCAAAAGTCCTCATGAAAGGCCTCAGTGTCATGGACTCAGGAAATGCTAGGTTTTATCCAATTCTTTCATCTTCAGTTTGGGATAAAGACCTTCATAAACACTTCTGAAAACAAGCATTAAGGTTTGTAGAGCACATAAGAGTAATATTGTAAGGAGAAAATAGTGATATTTTAAATGAAAATTTAAGAGAGCTAGATTGTAGATTCTAAAATGGCCGTTAAGTGACTTCAACTACCATATAGTTTCAGAAAGCCCTTACGAAAGAAAAGAGTTATTTTCAATAATTTCCTTAAGTGTTGACTAAAGGGAAGAAAAGAAATCAAGTTTCCAACTTCTGAGTTGTCGTACAACTGATTATAAGGTCTTTTACCTGTATGTCCCAAGGACTAAAGATTGCAATTAACTTAAGAGTTTTATTTTACAGTAACATGTGAAAAAGAAGCCCTTTTATATAGAGAATTTAATATGTCATCAGAGATGCATATTTTTTATCTCTATAGTTATAACATCTATAAGATACAGAAAGCATTGTTCAAAATTTTGAATCCTCAAATCCTCAGCCTCTCTAATAGGTGCCACTGAGTAAATGCACAAAGAGTAGTTGGCAGAGGAACATTTCTCATTATTAACAGTTATTAGGCTCCAAAGTCCTATCTTCTCTCCTACCATTGAGAGAGGGCCGGACCAGATTGCCCAAGACCTCCTTTTCCCCTTAGAATATATAAGGAGAGTCGTGGTTGAATATTTCACTAAATGGAAAAGACTTAAAAATTATTAGCTGATAATGAGCACACAGTAAATGTTAGCTATCATTTGTATTACTCCCTAGGTGCACCTCCTGATCCTGCCTTTATAGCTCCTAATATCTGATGGTGAAAAGAGGCATAAAAAGACAATATAAAGTTTTCTCACTAAGGACTCTCATTCTAATATTTTTTGTGTGCTCTACCCTTGACCATGTTTGACTTCTAAAGTGAAAGGAGGCTTGTCCCAAAGGAGACACAACTTCAGTCTCAGTTTGCATATCAGTTGCATGCAGTGCTGAAAGAAAAATGTAATGCAGGGAGAAAGATGAGGCAAAAGGGAGAATATCCCTTAAAAAGATGAGGAAAAAAACACTAAAATTTCCCATGATAATGGCCTCAAAGTGTATCATGTGTTACAGTGGTGCCAGAAAGAGAAAGCATCAAGGGGGGAAACAAATTTTACTATGATGAAGAGGGATTTGGACCATATGAACTCATAGAAACATAGTTCTATGAGCTGGGCTTACATGTGCTACTCACAAAATACTTTCTGTATTTTGAGACTAAAAGGACATTCTTACAAGCGACAGGCAGAATATTGTTTTTTTTTCCAGTATCTCTATCAACGCCAAGTACTACAACAAAGAAAGGAGAACTAGATGTCAGTTAAACAAAAGGTTTGCACTGTATCCCATTCCTAATCACTTTAGTGAATGTGGTCAGCCGTCCAATTTTTTGGTTTTTATTCAAATACTTCCTGGTTCCACAACAATTCAGTAACACATAAAAGAGTAAACTCACTCCAGAAAAAAATGGACATAGTTAGTGTTGGATTGGAGCAACAAACAATATGTGAACATAAGCAAACCATTAGGGAAAATCTTCATCTTTTCTGATCTTTTCATTTTGATATAAATGGCCCAGAAAATATATGCTACAATATACAGAAGGTAATACATCAAATAAAAGAGCACTGTATATCATAAGATGCCACAAGCCTTTGGAGATTCATGAAAGGATAGCACAAGTCACTGAAAAGTTTAAAAATAGGAGCATTCTGAGTCTCTGAAAATCTTTGGGGAATTAAGAGTATCTAGAAAGGCAATTTATTACTTTCTACAGCTTACAACACTAAAGGATTTCAAGAATGCACATTTTTTATGCTTCTTCTATAAGGTTGGTTAACACAGAGGTCAGAGTATTTTCTTTACAACATTTCATTTTTGTGGAACTATTGAAATTGCACAGATTTGAATGCCAGAGGGAGAATAGAAATTTCTATGTTACATGTTTGATAACAAGCATTGCAGATAAGAGGTCAGTGGCCAATGTTATGGTGAGGAGCCTACAAGCCCAAGCTTTTAGATAAAAATAATGGCATGTGTCTTTCTTCTTCAAAACTAGTAATGTGGGAATGAGAAGGGGCCCCCATTTGGGGAGCCAAGGGAGGGGCAGATGAGCCAGCCCTGCACTTGAAAGTCAGACCATGTAATAAAGCAACTCTTTTCAGAGCTCTGGTAGCCTGATTTGCAACTTTCGTAGCCTAACAGCAACTCCAGACAACCAACCCATTGTCTTAATATATGTGCCTTTTGGAGTATATGAGATTGTACTACGAAACCATTGAATCTCATTCCTCAGTTAACCATCTAAGGAAATAACAAGAAACAATTACCACATACCCACAACAACAGCAACCAAAAAACAGCTCAACAAAAAAAAATAAATTTGTTACATCAAAATTTCACATATTAGAAAAAAATTGATTTGTACTAATAGTAAACCTAATTGAATGTACAAAACAATTTTACATGCTAATATCTATTGCTAACATTATGTGGATATTAAAAATTGTAGCTAGGGCCCTTCTAGCTAACTATGACATTGGCACAGGGATCTAGCCACTGTTTTCTTCAAATCACTATTGAAATGATCAAAGAAAAATAAAATTAAGAAGAAACTGTGGCAGCACAGAATAAAAAGGGAAGATGACATTCTAATGCCACAATTTTTGAGGAAGTGTCACCTGAAGTCTGACAAATTCAGTAAATTCTTTGAATATCTCAAATTTAAAGTATGAATGCTGGGAGCATGGGATAAATATAGAACAGATAGAAAACATTTCAGAACTCTTTTTGACAGCTACTGTATTCAGAGGCACATACAGCCACATAATATAAAAAGAGGGCCAGTGATGGAGCATTTCCTGACATATTGGTCAGTAGTACCAGGAAGGAAGCAGACGTTGTACCCCTACCACCCACGCACACTCACCTAGAATGAAAGCTGAGTCAAGAATTAGAAATCGAAAACTGACCCCCTGCCAAAGAAGCATCACGGGACACAGAGTACAAAATGTACTGAAATAAACTCAATTTATTTGGAATGCCCTTATTGAGCTGCTGAATTACAGAGCTGATAATGTCACCTTACATCAACAATTTCTTCTGTAAAACCCACCAGAAAAGAATTTTAATAACCTCCTTGTGAACAGTGAGAGGATGTAAATGAAGTTTCTGACTGTGTTTGTGATAACTATCAGGCTGGATTGATAGTTACAAAATCCAACATTAATATACAAAATCCAACATTAGGCCTGGATATTTCTTGTGTAAAGTTAAAGAAGGAAAACAATATAGCTTGGTATTGATATTTACTAGGAAAACAAAAGCAAATAATGGTTGAATAAGGCAAAGGAAAAATTAAAAAATAATAGATAAAAAAGCAATAGATAAAAGCAGCATTATAGTAGTAGAAACACTTTTGAACATATTTAATCCAAATATGAAGTTAATCAATTTACTAGAACTATCTGAATACACTGAAATAGGACAAAGATGAAAAAGAAAAGTACAAGAGAAAATATGGTAGGTATAGAGGACAAAAAACTTATTTGAGATCACTGAAAAAGAGACCACAAAATGGAATAGAAGCAACAATCAAATATATGACATAAATTATATATATACATGTACATATATATGTATATATATATACATATATACATATATACATATATAGACATATATAGACATATATACATATATATACACATATAGACATATACACATATACACATATACATATATACATATATACATATATGCATACATATATACATATATACACATATATGTATATATACATATATACATATATGTATATATACATATATATACATACATATATGTATATATACATACAAAGTTAATGAACATAGATAAAAGGCTAATGCAATCCCATGGAAAAAAATTGAACATCAAATCCAAAAAAAAGAAACATACAAGCAAGCACCAGATAAAATAACAAAAGAAAAAATACATTGAACTAGTCCAGACTGTTCTGTACTATTATGAAACAAGTCTATAGATTTGTGCAGACAGAAAATGTTGTAAGCTAGTTATTCTATAACAAAATAAAAGTGAATGTTCCACATTTGAATTTAAGGGGACATTCTCAGATACTAATTAAGTAAACACATGTGTTTAAAAAAGAGAAAAAAACACTTAGGAAGATATTCTAGGTCACCATTAAAGGGACTGAAATGAAGAACTCAGGAATAGAGAAACTAAGGTGGAGGAATGTTGCCTAGTAGTAAAATCACTTCAATATACAACTAAACCTCATTGTTGTTGTAAATGTCATTGCAAACAAAAATGGAAATTAAAAAATCATGCTTTAAAAATATTGTTTAATAAACTAGGAATATTTTTCAATGTGTATGATGAAGATATTTTATTTGTAAATTTCTCTTACAAATTGTTAAGTGTAAACACTACAGTGAAGGGCAACAGTACATCAAAAGATGCTCAACATCACTTATCATCAGGGAAATGTTAATCAAAACCACAATGTGACATCACCTCATACATGTTAGAATGGCTATTATCAAAACAAGAAGAGATAACAAGTGTTGTTGAGGAAAGAAGAGATAACAAGTGTTGTTGAGGATGTGGAGTAAAGGGAACCTTTGTGCACTCTTGGTGGGAACGTAAATTGGTTTCACCACTGTGAAAAACAGAATGGAGGTTCCTCAAAAATTTTTAAATAGAACTATCATATATTCCAGCAACCCCACTTCTGGGTATATATGCAAAGAAAATAAGACCACTTTTTTTAATTTTTAAAAGATTTTTCTATTACAGTTGAAATACAATATTATATTAGTTTCAAGTGAACAAAATAGTGGTTAGACATTAATATAACTTACAAAGATATCACACCGATAAGTCTAGTATCCATCTGAAATCACTGTCTTGAAGAGATCTGCACTCCCATGTTCATCACAGCATTATTCACAAGAGAAAAGGCATGGAAACAACCTAAGTGTCCATCAGTGGATGAATGGATAAAGAAAATACAGAATATTATTCAGCCATAAAGAGAAGGAAATTTTGTCATTTGCGACAACATGGATGAACTTTGAGGGCATTATGCCAAGTTAAATAAGTCAGACAAAGAAAGACAAACACCATATGATTTCACTTATATGTGGAATCTAAAAAAAGGCATACTCATAGAAACAGAGTGATTGCTGCCAGAAGCTTGGGGGTGGAGAAAATGGGAGTTTCTAAAAGGCACAAACTTCTGGTTATAAGTTCTGAGAATCCAATGTAAAACAGATCTGTGCAATGGTGACTATAGTTAACAACACTTCAAAGTTGTTAAAAGAGTAGATCTTAAGTATCCTCACCACACACACACACACACACACACACACACACACACACATACTCATACACACACACAATAGTAATTATGTGAGGTGATGGAGGTGTTAACTAAGCTTACTGTGGTAACCATTTCACAACATATATGAGTATCAAATTATCATGTTGTATACCACTGTATATCATAAACATAGTATTTACTATATCTCAATAATAAACAGTACAGATAAAATGAAAAAAATAACACAAATAGAAAAATCCTCAAAGAAAAAAAGCAACATAACCCTTTGTTTAAGAGATTTCTGAAATTTGAGTTTCTTCATCTCAAGTTGGAGAACAAGAAAAGGAGAACAAATTTCCTGTGTATTGAGAATTTTCAACAAAACATTTGTAATTTTTTTTAAGAGATAGAGAGGTAACAGTCAAAATTATTTTGGTCAGGTTACATATTGAATTGAAGTCTTATTTTAAAATATATAATAAATTACTTAACATTGTATACTTATCAGTTAAGATATGGCCAGAAGAATATTGAACTTACTAAATAACAGTTAAACCAATTAGACCCTCTGCTTGGTAATACCAAAGAGAAGACACAATGTCTGATATAAGAGGCATGGTAGAAACAGACAAGTCAAAAAAAAAAATTATCTTATTCTGACAACTGTCAAGGTAAAGTCAACAACATAAGGAGGCTGAAGGTAGAGCTGCTAAAATATACAGAGGGTGCCAAAAAAATGTATACACATTTTAAGAAAGGAAAACTGTACTAAAATTGTAATACTCAATATATACCAATAACAAAAGGTGAATACAATCACGTCTGACTTCTGCAATTACAAGAGGTGCTCAAAGTGGTTACCATCAGCGTCCAGACACTTCTGATTATGTGAACTACTGCTTGAGCAACATTGACCAAAGTGTCCACTTGTATACATTTTTTTGGCACCCCTGGTATATCTTCAGACACTTTTAGGAGAGCCAACCTAATGATTTCTCCAAAAGAATTACCTGAGACCTGAGCCCAGCTTAACCCAGGCTCAAGAGAGAGGTTATCAGGACAATATCCTTTACCAGTTACACTCAAAGAGAAGGTCCAGACTGTGCGCCATAGGGTCATAGGTGGGAAAATAAGGAAATGAGTCATCAGTGGGACTAGGATTAACTTTTTATTCTTTCTCATTTTCTCCAGTGAGTACATGTGATGTTTCTATTCAGAAAAGAAAGTCATTATTTTTAAAATGGTGGTTGTAGATAATATATAACATAGGCCATGTTTATGATATAAGTGCTAAAGCAGGTTATGAAACTGTACAAATTCTATTTACAACTATGAGGAACAAATGATTTGGGAAGGAAAATAAACAATAAAATTATATGCACAGTAAGATTATAAATGAGTATTTAACTAATGTCTAAACATTCCATAACATGGTTATATTTTTAAATCATTTAAAAATGCTTTAAACATAATTTGTGTCCAATCATTGTGCAATAAATATAAACTAATGACATTTGTGATTTATATATCATAATAGCATCATAAATTCCAGACTTTAAATGGAGTACAGGATGACCAATGAATCTTAATACATATTACAAGTATTTTTTTTTAAATTTGGTGCATTGAAAAATAATTAGATAAACCTGGAGACTTAAAATGTCAGTAATCTCCAAATGAACCTTAGTTTCAGACGCACCCTTTTTAGAATGTGTAGCAGCAGCCATTGATTGACTGTTGGCACCATAAGAATTTTACATGTGAGAGATTTTCATTCAAATGAACCAAATTTCTCGATTCATCATGGCTGACCCTACCACCCTTGTATTACAACTATCATTAAGGTCATGCTAATCAACAGACTTAAGCAATCAAGCAAATACAAGTTCTCTTGGATGTGATAAAACCCACATACTTTAATGAAAATTCAGTGTTCCTTGCTTGAAGGAAAATCCACAAGGCCAGAGAACTTTAACTCCTACAACTATTGTTCTTCAGAGCATTTCAAGAGCTCACTGTCAGAGAAATGGAACATGATCCTGCTTCTGATTTAGAATAAGTTCTTATCATAGAACTGTCACTTCCAGGCATTCTCACCTCAGGCACATGATGAGCTGTGACCTGACAGAAGCTATAATCAGAGGTAAAGCAACTGGTGATAAAGTATGAGGTGTCATGAGTTTTGATATAAATCAATAGAGAAATTCCATCTCCATCCAGTTAAATCATTTATAAATTTATTGTCTTACAGGAAATATAACCAGTGTCAAAACAAAGGCAAAGCCAGAATCCGCAGATATAATTCCTATAATTTCTATTTTCTTAACAGTACTTCAGCGAACCGTTTTGGTCCTGATATTTGAAAAGTCCATTACTAATTCAAAGTACCTCACATTAATCCTACCCCGGGCACAAGGATAGAATCCTTGTGTTGGCAATTAAGAACTGACAGCTGCGCCTTTCTCCAGAAATTGCTCTCCAGTGGTAGGAAGGGCCTTGCTTTCCCCACCTTCTCCCCAGCCACAGACCCCAGTTAATGACTGAATGATTCTGGGGTTCAATAGGACAATCACATTACCTTTTGTGCAGTTAGTATTCCAGAGCATCCCACTCCCCTCCCCACACCCACAGCCCCCACCACCTTCGTCAGACCAAGGCCAGACTTCATCTCAGACTATATCCTTGCTGTGCTCCTCTCTCTCTCTTCCTCCCTCTTTCCCTATCTCTACTTCATTTCCTTCCTAAGGTTTTCCCTGAATAGAATGTCTTCAGTAAATCACTGGCACCCCAATTCCTGTTTCAGGCTCTGCTTCTCTAAGTGATGGTATCAGTTCAAGAAAGGGGTGTTGGCTTCTAAGGCATATGTGACTATGCTTAAGTCTATTGATTAGCATAACCTTAATGATTGGGAAAATGTAGGACAATAAGATTCAACTCATATACTTGGACCTCTTATACTTGGATCTTATTTTTGTATGCAACTTCTCTGAAATTAGTAGTGGAAAACAGACGATCCTTTCTCCTCACTTTTCTGTGACTCCTAAATCACTTAACATATGTGGGTGTAGCTTTTGATTTGCTTCAATTCCTGCTAAAGAGAATTTTAATTTCCATTTCAATCACTAGGGGAAAAAAACTTTTGAGACCACCTTCTCTGTCCCAGGCCCTCAGGAATAGAGCAATGAACACAACAAACAAAATTCTTATTTTTTTTATGATGCTTTACAGTCTAAGTGTGGAACATCAAAAAAAATTTAAAATAATAAAAAAAACCAGAAAATAACAATTTCCAGAAATAATACATTCAACTCTGCCCCTAAAGTTTAATGTAAAATTTTAAAGAACCATGTTTTCCTACATACATTGCATTCTAGGCCTAGAAGCTAAGTGTTCCAGTGCGATACGTTGGCCCCTGCCACAAGTTCCCCTCCTTCTCTTCCCTGACTGTAACCTCGTGACATTCAAACACACCAACAATACTCCACCCTGACCCCCAATAAAGGCACCTTCTCAGGTCCTCACTCTCCCCTTTGGCTCCGCAACTGCTTGGTTGAACCCACTTTCTTCGAGCTCCTCCTACATGGTGCTTTGTGTGGCATGCCATGCCTCTCTCTTCTAGGACCTGTGAGTGTAATAAATCTCTTGCTTTCATATGCCTCTCCACCTCTCCATGATATTGTTTTCCATTTTCACTCCTATCGTGACTGATCATCAAAAAACTTCATTTTTAAGTAACATAATTATTCTTTACAATACAAGGTATGTATATTATCCCCCAATTAAAATGTATAAATGTTCAAGTTTGTTCCTATAACCACTAATTTTGCCAGGTACAATTTTCATTTGTCTACACATATTGATGTTGACAATGAGTCTGTCAATTAAGACTTTTCCATGTATGTTATGGAGCATTATGAATTACTTCAGATCATCAGCATCATACAGAGTGGCACAATGTGTTGTCTTCCTGACTGTCATTGCTAGTCTCAATAAACTTACACTTAGAAAGAATAATACAATATAGATGCTCATCAAAAACATATTTAATAATTGCTTTCATGTATGCATGCATGAGTGGAAAAAATAACAAAAATGTTACATGCCACAGAAATGTTGTATTTAGAGAATAACTTTTCCTAAAATCTTTTTTTATCCTTCTAATATATTTAATAAGAAAAGCATAGATCTATAATTCAAGGCATAACTTTACTTTTTGACACTTAAATAGTATGTGCTATGTACCATGTGCCATTTGAATAACATAAAAATAATAACTAACTTAATCCCCATAATAACTCCAGGGTAGGTAAATGTCCCCATTTTATGGATGAGAAAGCTGAGGCACAACTTCCTCAATATCTTATGACTATGGTAATAAGTGGTTGAGGAGGATTTAAAGCCTGGGTCCAGTCTGGTTCCAAAGACTGTGCTCTTAGTGACTGCAATGTCGCCACTCTGTATGAAATTTAATTTTTAAAATAAAATGGGCAATGTCACCCAATGTTTCATACAAACTCCACAAAATGCAAGAAATGCAGGTTTCTGACTACCTATGCCATGGGTTTTTGCAAATTGTATAACTCAAATAGAAAATTTCAATGAGTTTTCTACAAATGAGAAGTGTTTTGAGGACTTCTTGGGAAGCCTGGCTCTCTTAAAGAGTTGGAGAATCCTCTTAATTTCCCTCAACAAGAGATAATTAATGCATCAAAGATAAACCAATTTTAGTTTTCGATATTAAGCAAAGGCTACCCAAAATTTCTCTGAGCCTTGTTTGTATTTGTATCATACTACTGGTATGTGTTATTGGACATCTGCAAAATAATTTTACCCAAGAAGACACATTTCACCTAATGGCACCAAATGGCGATATCCTAAGAGAAGTTAGTGCTTAAAACCAGGAAGGCTCAATACTTTTATATATAGTGCTTTTAAATATAGCAGAAAATCATTAAAGCCACTTCCATCCAACTGACAAGCATTATATTTGTTCATTAAACATGTCTTTGGATTTAGACAGAATATGTAAAATAGTCAGAGGTGGCCATTTGCAGTTTCTGTCCATGCTTTTGACTGACTTGTGTGACAAACACTGTTACACCGAGTAACCATCTCTACCCCACCTCAATCTTCCTTATTAACATAATTCCAATTTTGTTAATGTAGCAATATGCTCAGGGAAGGGGTGAAGCTCCAGGGTGTTCATCATGATTGGTTCCAGGCTACCACAGTTCTACTCTTTCCGCCCTAGATCCTTGTCAGAGAGTGGTTTGGCAGTAGGCATGTTACCTAGTTCTGAGCAGTGAGGTGTAAAGGGAAGCCTGCTGGGATGGCCAAGGACAGAATTTTCACCTTGTAAAAAAGAAAGACGCAAAGCCCTGATACCAGTGAATATTAAGTCAGTTCTAGAACTGCCTAGAAGTTTCTGAACTTCTTTTCATGTGAAATTATAATTCTCTATTACCAAAACTAACTGTATTGAGTATGATATTCTATCCAAAAGTACTCAATTCATATACCTTAGCTGACCTGCTCTTCTCTCTACAAAGCCATTGTCATAAGTATGCACATGCTACTGGATATCCTAACATTTACATTAGCAGAATTGCTCTTTATAGGCACCCGAGTCACTGTGCTTTATTTTATATGTAAATGACATTGATTTAAATGAAAATATAATCATTAGAAAACAAAATATGTTGGAAAATGTTTGATGTCTAAATTGAAATGATCATCATCACTAATTAAGATGGATTAAACTGTCCCATAATAAGAAATCTAGAAATATCCTGATTATGCACATTCAGGTTGTTGAAGTATTCTGAAATATGGTCATATTTTTTTGTAAAACACACAAATCCCTGTGAGCACACAATTTTCCTTCTCTGAATTCTGAAGCATACTTACCTCCTGCAGATACTGAAAAAACTGACAAATAGCTTCTGACAAATAGGCAACTATTCTATAGCAACATGACACTGGAAACACACACTGGGCCAAATATCATTTTATATTGAAGAAAATACACTAAGTTTTCACATTGTAGGTCAAGTTTATATACTTCACAATATCACATTTGGGGAAGAGCTTTCCTCTTCCTTTTTCTTTTATAATATCCTCGTAACAACCTCAATCAGAAATCTAAAGGGAAACTAAACGATATGACAGTCTTAAATTAGAAAATTGTTCCCTGGCTAGACCACTTACTGAGTTTACTAGGACTGTGTATTTCAATTTGAAGAGACAACAGTGGTTACAGAAGATGTGCAGGATGTGTTCCCAGATTTTGGAAACAGGAAGGAGAATGCAAGGTCATTCAAACATGAAATAAATATCGCTAGAATGTATATCAGTGAGGAAACTACTCACTTGTATTACAGTAGTAGGATAACTCAGTTCAGATTGCAAATAAATGAAAGTGTTGCCTATAAGGCAACACTTATAAATCTATAAGGCATAATTTTAAAAAAATAAATAAAAAAACAATATCTAAAGGAAGATTGGTTCCTGAAGGAGAAAACCACTTAGCAATCAACAAACTCATAGTGTTGGATGGCAGTATCCAGGCAGAAGCGAGCAGAGATTCAAAACAGAACTTGACCGGAGAAAACATTTCCAGGTAAGACTAAATCTACCCTATATCACTTCAGTACACAACTTGAGAATTTCAAAATACAGTATTCCAACAGAGACTTAACAGGAACTGAAACACTAAGATTGAGTCCTTAGGTTTATACAACATTTACTTATTGTCACAATAAGCCCTTCCACACAGATACAAAAACATTAAACATTCATTAAAATCTTTCTATCAACTGCCCACTTCTTCAAAGGGAATTTTATTTTTATCTTGAACAGATGGCAAGCCTATCCCAGTGTGTTCTTTATGACCAAGCATAAACACTCTCTGATTAAATCATTCTAAACCCAATTAAAAACTCAACATTTACTTTCATAAAACATATCTACAAGGAGAGTGAACATGAGAAAACATGTTCACAAATTGCACCATCTCCAAAGGAAATTTTGACATAGGACAGTGGGTTAATAGAAAAAATAATTGACCTCACTTTAGCTGTCCTTTTCCACCTGAGCTCTCAATTAAAGGACAACCAGCCAGAGATGTCAGAATTCCATTCTAAAATACATATTGGAATTCTCTAATGATAAAGTCATAAAATACATACGTAAACACATGACACACAAATCAAAAAAACACCTAATTTAAAACCTAGATTCCCATTACAGAAAATAAATAAATAAATAAATAAATAAATAAATAAATAAATAAATAAATAAATAATACAGATGTTACTCTAAACCAAGTCTGGGCTCAACTTATCTTGTAGCCAAAATATCGAAAACTCCCTATGTATCAGGTACTATAACATGTGACTACCTTACATTATTTCATTTACTCTTCATAACAACCTATTAGGAAAGTATTAATTATTATACATTGTACAGATCAAGAAACTGTGTCTTCATGAAGTAAAGCAACTTTCCCAAATTACACAGTATGTAGAAGAGCCAGGCTTTGTATCCATGAGTTTTTATTCCAGACGACATGCTTGAAACTGCTACACTTTGGTTCCTCTCTAAGAGAGAATACGTTTTTCTAAGCCCTTTTAGAGAAATAAAATTAAAAGAGGAAGCTCTTTAAATCTAAGTATTGCTGGAACAAATTATTTTCATGCACTGCATACAAACTACTGAAATACTAAATACAAATCATTCTCATTTCTTCATTAAAGTATAATGAGAAAGTCCTTCTAGTTCAAATTACTATGTACACTTAAAAGAAATAAAATGACTATAAATATTCTAAATTCAGATTAGTTAAAAGGATGAATTTTAAATATTCATATTTTAGATTTTCCATACATGCTATAAAATATGAATTTGAAATAGTGCAAATGTTATATTAAAATGTAAATGAGAATCTAATAAATCTGAAATTCATCACCAGAAAAGCGTGTATTATTAATACACGACATGACCTAACTATTCATGATTCTAGGTGCTTGACAAAACATTTACAGGAATGGCTCCAACTAGGGTGCAAGACTTTCAGTGGTAAACTGGGTCAGGCAGAGGCAAACTGGGATAAGTTGGACCCCTAATTCTGAAACAGTATCAGGTACCATGGAAAGCCACTATCCAGGAAAGACACAAATATCTGGAAAAACATCCTTATGATATGATTTAATGCTGGAAAAATACATGTGAAATTATATATTTTCTTGTGAAATTGTGGAGTCATAATTGTTTCTGCTTAATCAGGCCCCAAATTTTTGCTACAGCTGGAGAATAACTGAAAAAAAAAAGAAAACTATCTGTTCCAGGACCATTCTCCTAGTGTGAGATATATAAATATTGTTTGAATAGTCAAATATGACAAAATTTCTCTACTCAGCCTTGCTTGATCTGAGAGATTAAGGCATCATCCAAAGTTATTATCTTAATATGCAGCTGTAACTGGCACATCCAATATTTACTACTTTAACACATATTTAATATGTGTTCTGATTAGGGGGATGATAACTACAAATTCATCAAATTTATGATATTTTTCTAAAAATTGCCTCACGACGGTGCCTCTGAGGAACTGTTCTACTCTGCATAGCCAAAAAGGCTATGTTTATATTTCATTACTGACATTTACTAGATGGTAACAAAGACATTTCAAAGTTAAGGTTGAATTTAACAGATTTCACTACTTCACAACCATGACAAATAAACCTAAATTTTGACTCCATCATCTCACACATTTGTCCCAGTGACAACAAACTAAACTAGGCAAATAAATTAATTAATTGAATTTAATTACTATTGGGTCATTATTAATTTCATCACAACTACAAGAAAAATAACTTAAAATGTAGAAAGAAATTGCATTTTCAAATGTGGCATGGATCATAGTAAAATATTAAATGAGAAAAGTTAAAAACAACTAAAAAATCCACATACTTTTAAAGGAATACATGTAAATGCAATAAAACCATAAAAAGAGGAAAGAAAGGATTCTTAGAGAAGTCAGGTGGGAAGAAGTATGATGCCAGATGGTTGGGGGGACAGAATCATATGTTTCATTTGGCTACTGTGTTCATAGTGCTTATTATATTATTTTACATAAAAATAAATATATTAATGAATGAACACAAGCCATGCCTAGGAAACGAAGAGTGGGTCATGTAATAAGGATTACCATTTTCCTAATTTTGACCACTTAAATTTTCTTAAAATAATGTATAGGCATATCACTCTATTTACATACTCACTATTGGAGTCAGATAGAATAGTTAGAAGATCTAAATTAATCTTCCTGTCTCCAGTGCTTCCTACTCCACTTCAACCTACGTATCTCTGATAGTCTCTCAGGACTTCAAAGCTTCATATTGTCCACAGAATAGAGACAGGGCAAGAGCCCCTATGATACAGACTGGATCTTCCGTCTCCACCCTCTCCTTGCTTCCATCATGGAATACCACACTGCTATTCATGCTAGTCCCTGGTCCTGTTTGCTTCCCTATACTTCAGCATCTCCTCCTTTCCTGACTAAGTCCTGCTTTCCTTGTAAGCCTAACACAAGGGCCACCACATCCATAGATTACCAGTTCTAGAATTCATTTCCATGATGTGCCCCAGAGAACAGTATATGTACTTTGTAATGGAATGTATTAAATAATAAACTGAATTTATTTGATTTTGTATTGCTAATTTAGCAAAATTGTATTGATTGTTTACTTCTAATAATGAGGTAATAAACAAGTTTGGAAGGAAAAAGATGACCAAAGCATATGCAATGCCCTCATAAAGTTTCTATCATAGTATAGAATTATTTATAGTCCCGTCTCAATTGTCCTACTAAATGATAAAAGAGGCAGTATCAATAGATACAACCTTTGTATATTTTCTAGTACTTACCACACAGAAGGTAATTAGATATAATGCTTTCGAATCTCCCCACCTACTTTTTCTTATCTTCAGAGCCCACTGACCTAAACCAGAAGTCCCGTGTCATCCTATACTTTGTATCATTCCTATGATCATGTCTGAATAAATACTAAAATTCCTGAGTGAGTCTCTTCTATCTTCTCACTATATTTGTGAAGAAAAAGTCAAACTAACCAGAAATTAGCGTCCTACTTGCAAAATCTGAAAGTTTTCTGCTGGTAATAAGACTTCAGAATCTGAAACAAGACTCATCATCCTAGGTTGCATTGAGGCTGCTCCTCTTCACTGAAGGCTGCTTTCTCAACTGGCCAGAGACATTTCTGCATTTATAGCTCTCTTCTTACTTGTACTGCCAGTAATTCAAAATGGCAAAGGTCTTTGAGCCTATGATTATTGGTCTTCATCCTGGTTATTAAAAAAACAAACAAAAACCTGCAACAAATTATGCTGTGGCCATATACCCTAAAGCCACAGTTTTTCATCCATTACTATTGCTACTAATTTAGCTAAATATTGCTTCAAATTATCCAAAATTAAGTAATCTCTGGTTAAGAGGACAAAATATGTCTCTTGAGTCTAGCTTCAAGTATAGATAAATGGCATATGGACATATGAGACTTTTCTAGGGTTGATCACATTACTAATCCATCAATTCAAAATTTAGAAGAGAATTCTCAGGGTCCAAGAGAGGAACTCAATCAGTCTCTGTATCATTCACAATGTCTATTTTCTCTATCTTCATATTAATAAACTCCAAATTTGTGAGTACATGAGGGCTTGTACTAGCTAAAAATAAATGTGTACTCAAATTCCATGGCAGCTATGTGTGGCCATGTAACACAGTTTTTATCAATGAAACAGAAATAGAATGTCTTGAGTGGAGCTTTCACAAATATACTATTTTTTTAAAAAAGGACACTCCCGTTTTCTGCTTGTCCTTCACACCAGAGGTGCCAAAGAAAATGTATTACATTTTAAGAGATGCTATCTATGTATTACTTTCGAAGCTGAATTTAATTACAGTAGCAATTTATAGCATGATGTTCACTCAAAAGATGGAGTTAATCAAATGAATGCTAGTGTCATCATGCAACATGCAGGACAAAGAAAATGGCAGAAGCACGGTTGTCATTCAAGGAGCATAAGGTCATTTTGAGTGGTATTTGAAATTCGAGAATGTTATAGAAGTACAATAATAGAGGCATGAGTACATAATGGAACCTCCAATATGCCTAACAATTGCACATATTCATGATACCATTTTTCCCTGAAAATAAGACCTATCCCGAAAATAAGCCCCAGTTAAGATTGTCAGCCAGACGGACGTCTTTAGTACATTATGACAATGTTCCAAAAGAAGATGACATGACTGTATTTGAATAAATGTAGATTGTTGTACATGAATAAATAAGACATCTCTTGAAAATATGTCCTAATGCATCTTTTGGTGCAAAAATTAATGTAAGACCTTGTCTTATTTGGGGGGAAACACGGTAAGTTTAAGACATATGATACTGTGTGAAGAAATTGAAATGGCACGTGCAGTGATACAAGTGGACACTTTGGTCAGTGTTGCTCAAGCAGTAGTTCACCGTGATCAGAAGTGTCTGGACGCTGATGGTAACCACTTTGAGCACCTCTTGTAATTGCAGAAGTCAGATGTGACTTGTATTCATCTTTCGTTATCATTATATTACAATTTTAATATACTTTTTTCCTTTCTTAAAATGAGTATATATTTTTGTAGCACTCTGTATATGTATATATATTTATTTATATACACACGTATACATATATATTTTTGTGGCACCTTTTGTATATATGGATATACATATATACACATATGTATATCATATGTGTGTATCTACATATATACATATATATACATATGTATATATATATATATCATATGTGTGTATATATATATATATATATATACATATGTATACAGAAGGTGCCACAAAAATGTATACACATTTAAAGAAAGGAAAAAACTATTCAAATTATAATATCAATATACACCAATAACAAAAGATAAATGCAACACGCATTTGACTTCTGCAATTACAAGAGGTGCTCAAAGTGGTTACCATCAACGTCCAGATACTTGGATTATGGCGAACTACTACCTGAGCAATGTTGACCAACATGTCCACTGATATACATTTTTTTGGCACCCCTGGTATATATGTATATATATCAACAGTCACTTGGTGACCCTAAAAGTCACACTAGGGTTGTTGGTTCAGAAGCTGGAAGAAGACTTGGTCCTAAGCCATTTCCTTAACCAGCTATGTTGGCTGTGGACTCCCTAGTTCTAGACTGCTGGTCATGTGAGAATAACAAAGCTCTATCTGGTTAAACCACCATTGTTCTTTCTCTTACCTCAGGCTAGCAATTGTAACTGACACATCATCCCTGCTTACTAGGCATAGCAGGCTGCAGTCACTTCCTGTTTAAAGAATGAATAAAAACTTCAAAGAAAGTGTGGAGATTAGAAAATTTTTCTTTAATATAAAACAACATAGCTTCAAGAATGGATTCTGTAAAAGATAGTACAGGAAATGAGATTTTAGAAACATTCTTTCGTTCACATAAAATTCAAACTGAAGACCTTTGAAATAAGAGCTGAGAGAAACTAAGATGACACACTGATATGAAAAGGAATTTGGCGAGGAGGTAAATTGAAATAAAAAGGAAATAAATTAAAAGTAAAATGATGATATTAATATCTTCATGAGATTAGAATTACTCAAGATTAGATTCACTAAATAAAGCTAACACTGCTGAAAATTGAATAGTATGTGTAGAACAAAGTGGGCACCTGCCTCCAATTTATAAGAAATGAGCAGAGATTAAAATCATGAAACAAGATAAAGTAGATGTAGTTGATGTAAAAAATGACATGCAACATAATTTGTGTTCTTGAAGAAGAAACCATTTTAATAGAAACTTAAAAATCTGAGTTATAATAATACACTGTATTCCTATGTAAAAGAAAACTTTGAGTCTACAGATAGAAAAGTGTCAATGATTAACAAGCAACATCAATAAGAATGAAAACCTGAATTGATCCTGTTGAAATTCAGAATTTCAAGAGTAGAGAAAATAGCATAGGTGTAGTCTTTTTCAAAAGATTTTTATTAAAATATACCAAACATACAACATTATATTAGTTTCATGGGTACACCATAGTTATTCAACATTTATATACCTAAAGAACTGATCACCATAGTCCACCAACAACCTGACACCGTATTATGCTATCACAATATTGTTGACTATATTCCCTATGCTGTATATTACATCCCCATGATTTATTTGTTTTATACCTGGAAATTTGGACCTCTTATTCTACTTCATATTTTCCCCCACCTTTTTAGTTTTTTAATTACACTTCACATTTAACATTATTTTATATTAATTTCAGGTGTATAGCATAGTGGTTAGATATTTATATAATTTAAGAAGTGATTCTCCTGACTAGTCTAGTACCCACCTGGCACTATACGTAGTTATTGCCATATTATTTACTATATTCCCTATGAGTTACTTCACATCCTCATGACTATTTTGTAACTACCAGTTTATACTTCTTAATTCCTTCACCTTTTCCACCCTGACCCCAACTCCTCTCCCATCCATCACCCCAATAAATCTGGTACCCATCTGATACCATACATAGTTATTACAATATTATTGACTATATATAGCTTATGTTATACCCTACATCCAATGACCACTTTGTAACAACCAATACTTCTTAATCCCTTCCTCTTTTTCACCCACCTCCCCAAATGCCCTCCCATCTGGCAGCCATCAAAATGTTCTCTGAGTTTGTTTTTGTTTTGTTTATTTATTTTGCTCTTTAGATTTCATATATAAGTGAAATCACATTGCATTTGGCTTTGTCTGTCTCACATACTCCACTCAGCAAAATACCCTCCGGGTCCATCCATGCTACCACAGATGGCAAGAACTCATTCCCTCCATGGCCAAACAATATTCCATTGTATATATGTAGCACCTACTTTTTGTCCATTTGTCTATCATTGGACACCCAAGTTGCCTCCACATCTTGGCCATTGTAAACAATGCTCCAAAGAACATATCGATGCATATGTCCACTTGAAGCAGAATTTTGGATTTATTCAGATAAATACCCTAAAGTGGGATTATTGGCTCTTGTTATAGCCTTCGTTTTAAAGTCTATTTTATCTGGTATAAATATTGCTACTCCAGGTTTGTTTGTTTTTTTCCACTTTCTGTTTTCATGAAATATCTTTTTCCCATTCCATTACTTTCAGTCTGTGTGTGTCAATCTGAAGTGAGTCTCTTGTGGACAGCATATGTAAGGATCCCGTTTTCTTATCCATTCAACCACTCTATCTTTTGATTGGAGCATTTTATTGATAGATATGTAATTATTGTCATTGTATTATTCATATTTTTATCTTTTTTAAAAAAATTACCTCAAGATTCCTTGTAATTCTGGTTTGGTGGTGATGAACTCCTTTAGCTCTTTTTTTTTTTTTTTTTTTTTTTTTTTGGTCTGGGAAGCTCTGTATCTGTCCTTTGATACTAAATGATAGCTTTGACAGGTAGAGTAATCTTAATTATAGTTCCTTGCTTTTTATCACTTAGAATATTTTGTGCCAATCCCTTCTGACCTGCAGAGTTTTTGTTGAGAAATCAGCTGACAGTCTTATAGGAGATCCCTTGTAGGAGCTTTTCTCTTGCTGCTTTTAAGATTCTTTCTTTGTCTTTAACATTTAAAATTTTAGTTATGATGTGTTTTGGTGTGGGCCTTTTGGGGTTCATCTTGTTTGGGACTCTCTGTGCTTCCTAGGCTTGTATGTCAATTTTTCTTCAGCAGGTTTGGGAAGTTTTTTATAATGTTTCTTCAAAAGGATTTTCAATTCCTTGCTCTCTCTTCTTCTCCTATGACATAAATGTTGGTAAGCTTGATGTTGTTCCAGAGGCCCCTTAAACTATTCTCATTTTTGGGGGGATTCTTTTTTTCTTTTTGCTATTCTAATAGGGTTTTCTCTGCTACCTTATCTTCTAAATCACTGATTCAATCCTCTGTTTTCATCTAATCTATCATTGATTCCCTCTAATGTATTCTTTATTTCAGTTATTGTATTCTTTATTTCTGACTTGGCTTTTTTGTTGTTGTTGTTTTGTTTTCTGCCTCTATTTTTATGTTTCCTATCTCTTTGTTGAAGTTCTCCCTGAGATTATTGATATCCTTATAACCAGTGTTTGGAACTCTGCATCTGGTAGATTGCTTATCTCCATTTTGCTCAGTTTTTTTCTGGATCTTTTTCTGTTCTTTAATTTGGGACACGTTTCTTTGTCTCCCTACTTGGCTGCCTCCTGTGTTTCTTTTTATGTATTAGGCAGGGCTGCTATGTCTCCCAGCCTTAATAGAGTGACCTTATATAATTTTGTGGGGCCCAGTGATGCAGTTTCCCTGGTCACCAGAGCTGAGAGCTTCAGGTATGTCGCTTATGTGGGTCCTGTGTGTGCCCTCCTGTTGTAGTTCAGCCTTGATTGCTGTTTGCACATCAGTGGGAGGTATTGACTCTCAAGCTGATTGGTTGTGAGGACTGGCTGTGACTACAGTGAAGTACCTGTTGTGCAGGGGCTGATGCTATGGAGCAAGATTCACTTTAGCAGGATTCTGGTGCCTGCCCAGTCTTCCTTTTGGGTGTGTCATCCTCTGAGGTGGCTGGTTATTCTCCAGGTTGGTCCAAAGCTGGCCATTGAGTGGGCCAGTTTTGGGGCCTCATGGGAGGGGCCTTGCCACAGGCAAAATTCAGCCATAGGCTGTGCCCTGCCTGATGTCACCTGGCATGGGCCACAAAGCAATCTGCAGTTAGCTGCCTCTGACACTGGGCATGGAGGTACCTAGAGAGGCCAAGCCATGGACTGAGTCTGGCTGCCACTAGTGCTAGGCTTGGGGCTGCTTAGCATGAGGTATGGGACACACTGAAGCCAGATGCTGCTTATTTGGGTTTTGAGAACCTTTGAGACATTTTAGAAAATTTCTCAACATTAGCCAAGACATGTCATTTGTATGAAAAAGCCACTAGAAGCAGCTTGGATGGACACACAAGTTGGGTGGGGTGAAATCTCAGAGAATCATCAGGGTGGAGTGAAAGAAAGGTGTTAGCCAGGTTGATGGAGACTCAGCAATGTCAGCTTCCTGTGCCTGCATGCTGGGGGCGAGGGGGAAACTCAACAAGGAAACAATATATTCTACCACCACTTCTGTCTGAGAAAAAGCTGCCCTTCCAGCCTTCTCCCTAAACCAGGCAACTCAGTTTCTCCCCGTATGTTGCTGGCACCTTTCAAGCTGCTGCCCCAGCACTGGAACTCAGAGCAAGTGAGTCCATCAGTTAGTAAGTCCAACTATGGGTCCTTTAAGAGGAGTGCCTGGGACTATAGCCAACCTTGTCACACTCAGCCACAATCTCCACTGGTTTTCACAGCCAGAAATCATGGGGACTTCTCTCCCTGGCACTGGAACTCTAGGTTGGGAAGACTGATGTAGGGCTGGGATCCCTCACTCCTCCAGTGGGTGATTCCACAGCTGAGATATTCCTCCTGATTTTTAATGTTCACAATGGATGGGACCAGCCTGTACCATGCCTCTGACCCTCATACCAGTCTCAAGGTGGCTTCTTCTGTATAATCTTAGTTGTAGGACTTCTGTTCATCTAGACTTCAGCTGATTTCCAATGATGGTTGTTGTGTAGTTTAGTTGTAATTTTGATGTGGTCATGCAAGGAGGCAAGCACAGCATTTACCTACTCTGCCAATTTGACTGGCTCAACATAAATTTAATTCTTAACTAAATAGAAAAATTTACCTACAAATGAGAAAAAAAATGTTACACTAACCTTAGGATCCTCTATAACAGGGGTGTTCAAACTGAGGCCCACGGGCCAACAGCGGCCCGCAATCCATTGTTAATTGGCCTGCAGCAAATTCCAAAAATATATTTAGTTTACTTAAATAAACCAAGTGAGGCAATATATACTTTACCTCGAGTGAGTGGCCTGGCTGTTTGTGTATTTTACCGCATATGGCCCTTGGTAAAAAATGTTGAATAAAGTTTGGACACCCCTGCTCTATAACAATAAATACTAAGAAGCAATAGGCCAGCATCCATAGAGTTTTAGGTGGCAAAAATTATAAACCAAGAAACCCATACATATTTCTTATTTGTGAAGATCAAGTAAATACATTATCAAATGTGTAAGAATTCTAAAACATGTCAGTTATATTTTTGAATATGAAAGATTTAAACATCAAATTCTAACCACCTAAATGATTAATCAAAAGTTAATAATTCAATAATAAAGACACTAAAAAAACATATTCTAATCAAATAATCAAATAACAAATATATGCACAACAATTTCAGTATATACATGCTCATCCTGGTATTATTTATAATAGGTAACAATTGGAAACACACAAATGGTCAGATATACAAAACTGGTTAAATGGATTATAATATCAAAAATGATGCACTAATATGTAGCTTTTTTAAACCACATATTCCAACAATAGTGAAAAATATAGAAAATCACTGCAATATATTAATAAATAATTACAAAATGTATGTGCAGAATGATTTTGTTTTAATAATGTATAGTTGGATAGAAAAATGTTGAGGAAAATAGAATAAAATGCTTACTCAATATGCAGATTTTATTTTCTTCAATTCTTTCTGTATTTTCTCTAATAAGTGAAAAATAATTTGCATTTTCAATCACCTCTCCCTTTTTTGGGGTGCATTAATGTAATAGCAGATTAGTTCTAGTGTCTTCCTTGTGGCTTTGGAAGCTCCTTTTGTAGTTTGCAGTAATGTGTGAAGTTGAGATAAGAGTTTATTATATCATATCACTTATTAGGTAAAATTATTATGCTCTGATCAGTTTTATTGCAACTGACAATCTTAATAAATCAAATTTTCCATTTGCCTATGACAAGAAAACACCAGGCAATTCATGTTTATATAAGTTTCTTTAAAAGCTAGGAAACTCCAGAATCTGAGCATTTTTTCAATATGCAGACCTATACAGTAGTACTTTTTGTTTTCAGTATAAAGCCATAAATATTTTGGAACTATAACTTTGCTTCCAGTCTTTGTTTTTATCATATCACTCTGTCTTTCAAGTTTTGCTGAATTTAACTTAGCTGACTGATAACCTTTGTATACCTAATATAGGTTGGTTTTTTTAAGAATATGAGTATATATTAAAATCATAGACCTTTTTTCAGTAAACATTGCACTTTTCTATAGCAAACAGAGCTATAGGTTTAACTGAAAAAGAAAAATGTAATTTGATTTTCTTTTAGCTGTTTTCTAGAGTGAGGAAGTTTTTCGCAGAAAAGCTCAGCACAGTACTAGCCTTTGGCAGTGAACTAGGGAGATGAAGCTGTCAGCTCAAAGAAATATATGAACTTGAAAAAATGGACTGTTTATATTATTATCTGGGGGTTAGTTTATGGGCTCCTAGGTTCTGAACTCCCCCTGGACACACAGAAATTCAGTGAGAGCCTCAAGCAGATGCACTTAGAACTGATTCTTAGTTTCACCTTTGCTTCTCCATTTGCAATGGGGTCTGCACAGAAATTGGTGAGAATCCATCCACTAAACCCAAGATGAAACATCGAGAATTTGACATTCTAATTCCCTCTCTGCCCATGCCTTGCCAGCAATCTCTGATAAGGCACTTATCTGGTCTGTGCCTAAAGCAACTTACAAAGTGGGAGTAATATTTTGACACCAACTCTCTAGGATGCTGTGATGGTTAATTAATAAATTGTTTTGAAGCTAAGAAGAAACATAGATATGCCTGGAGTTATCAATATATTCAAATAAATTCTTTAAAAATCGTAGGTATTATGGCTTTCTCTTGCCCAACTACTCACTGTAAAAATGAGGAAGAAATAACATAAGGAAAAAGAAGGTTTTCAAGAAGCAGAAAATGTGGATATTCTAAATCAACAAATCTTTACAAGAATTTAACATTAAAAAAGATTATTTTACATTTATTGGTAAGCTTTCTTTCATTCTTTGATCAGAGGTAGTAATCATTTTATTTTTATAAAATGTCCACATTTATATTTGCATTATTTTATGATTTTTCTAGTATCAAAATTTTTGCTGTAGCCACTTGAACTCGAATGAGGCAATGAATCAGTTTTATGTATCTTGATAACCTTTCCTCAGTATCCTTTTATTACTCCAAAGTAGCCACCCCATCAGTAGTTACAGGGATGTAGCTTTCAATCAATAATTGTCCTTCTAAAGAAGTCACATAATATTGAGAATATATTTTCTTCCACATAGTTTTCCTTTAATTTCTTATAAAATATAGTGTGCATACATTGAATTATTGAAATAAAATACTATATGATGGAAAAAGTAAATTATAAAACATAAAATCAAAATGCTGTATTTTTATTGACAAGCAGAACAGCATTGAGGGGAGGTCCTGAAATAGGGGGTAATAAGGATACTTACTATGAAGATTAAAAGATCTATTCTTCAAAATGATTACAACAGTATCTGACACATTATAAGTAATTAATACAAGTTATAAATTAATAGTATTCTATTACAATAATACACATCATCCTAATCATATTAAAGTTCTGAATATTCAATAAGTAAAATCCAATGTTTTATGTATTTTCAAATACTTCAGAGAATAATATTTCTAAAATCTTGATTTAAGTTAAAGATGAGAAACTTAAAATTATCTACAAAATCAACCAATAATTATTTTGGTCAATGTTCTTTTTTTAAATTAAACTTATTGGGGCAACATTGGTTACATTATATAAGTTCCAGGTGTACAATTGTATAATACATCCTCTGTATATTGCATTGTGCGCTCACTACCCAAAGTGTAGTCTCTTTCCATCACCATATATTTGATCCCCTTTACCTTCTTCATCTTCCCCTACCCACTTCCCCGCCCATCATCACATTAGTATTGTCTGCGTTTATGAGTTTGTTTTCATTTGTTGCTTTCTGTTTTATATCTCACATATGAGTGAGACTGTATGGTTCTTCTCCTTCTTCTGACTTATTTTATTTATCATGATACTCTCAAGATCCATCCATGTTGTAAGAAATGGCAATATTTTACTATTTTTTATGACTGAGAAGTATTCTATTCTATATACGTACATCTTCTTTATCTAATCCTCCATCAAAGGAAACTTAGGTTGTTTCCATTTTTTGGCTATTATGAATAATGCTGGACCTTGGTCTCAAAGGAGATTTTGTAAACTTGACCCCAAAGGCAAGGGAAGTAAAAACAAAAATAAATAAATGGGACTACAAACTAAAAAAGCTTCTGTACAGTTAAAGAAACCATCAAAAAACAAAAAGACAACTGATTGAATGAGAGAAGATATTTGCAAATGATCCTGCCAATAAGGGGGTAATATCTAAAATACAAAAAGAACTCATACAACTCAACAACAAAAATACAAGCAATCTAAAGGAGCAGAGGAATAATCTAATGGGCTTTCCTTTGTAGGTTACTGTCTTCTTTTCCCTAGCTGCCTTGAGGATTCTTTGTCGTTAATTTTTGAAAGCTTCAATACAATATGCCTTGGAGAAGGGCTGCTGGGATTCAGGTAATTGGGTGTTCTTTTTGCTTCTCGGATTCGAGGATCCAATTCTTTCCACAAGTTTGGGAAGTTTTCGTTGACTATTTCTTTGAATACACTCTATTTTCTTCTCCTTTTCTTTGCCTTCTAGTATACCCATTATTCTTATATTGCTCTTTCTGATGGAGTCAGAAAATTCTTGTAGAGTTCTTTCATTTCTTTTAACTCACAATTCTCTCTCTTCTTCCATCTATGTCATTTCCAGATTTCTGTCTTTGATGTCACTGATTTATTCGTAAAGATATATGTGCTCCTATGTTCATTGCAGCTTTATTTACAGTGGCCAAGACATGGAAACAACCAAAGTATTCTTCAATAGATGATTGAATAAAGAACTTGTGGCATACATACACAATGTAATACTATCCTGCCATAAGAAAAGACAAAATAATGCCATTTGTGACAACATGGATGGATCTTGAAATTATTATGCTAAGTGAAATAAGTCAGACAGAAAAAGTCGAGAACCATATGATTTCACTGATATGTGGTATATAAAACTGAAAACAATGAAGGAACAAGACAAACAAACGAAGAAACAAAAACTTATAGACATAGACAATAGTTTAGTGGTTACCAGAGGGTAAGCGGGGAGGTGGTTGTAGATGAGGGAAAAGGGATCAAATATATGGTGATGGAAGGAGAAATGACTCTGGGTGGTGAACACACAACGTGATATATAGATGATGTATTACAGAATTGTACACCTGAAACCTATATAAATTTACTAACAATTGTCACTCCAATAAACTTTAATTAAAAAAGAAAAATGAGCAGAGGTCCTGAACAAACTCTTTTCCCAAGGAGACATACAACTGGATACAGATATATGAAAAGATGCTCAACTTCAGTAACTATAGGGGAAAAGCAAGTCAATATTCTTTTTATGGAGACACTATTATATAATGGGGATACAATGACCTCAAACATATTGTTCTTTTCTACTGGAAGCTTATATCTGGGTTTGTCTGACATTGCACCTGGCATATAATGATACTCAATACTCATTGTCTATTATTATATGTAGTACTCCTAAAATTTAAACAGATATCATAAACTGCTTATATTGTCAGCTAAATGCTAGATAGATAGATAGATAGATAGATAGATAGATAGATAGATAGATACATACATACATACATACATACATACATACATACATACATACATAGGTGGGTAGATGACTTACAGATAGTTGTTCAAGGAAGACTTTGTGGCAGAATTAAATTTGAGCTCTACTTAAGTTAATAGGTAGGAAGGATTCTGTGAATTTTGTTGTGCTATATTATACTATGTTGTATCAAATTACATATATATGTATATGTATACATATATATTCAGAATCCATACCATAGTGAAATTATCTATTTGACGATTATCTCAAGACTTGCTCCTACAGTTAACATTTTAAAAAT
The DNA here is from genome assembly GCF_964194185.1 of Rhinolophus hipposideros. Classification (NCBI taxonomy): domain Eukaryota; kingdom Metazoa; phylum Chordata; class Mammalia; order Chiroptera; family Rhinolophidae; genus Rhinolophus; species Rhinolophus hipposideros. The sequence goes on along the minus strand of NC_138050.1, from coordinate 35,071,320 downwards.
CACATATATACAAAGAAAAAAAAACAAAAAAACAAAAACAACAAAATATTATATTATTATAAAATATTATAAAATATAAAATATTATATACACACACATATATATGGAGAGAGAGCCAAAAAAATGTATGCACATTTTAGGAAGGAAAAAACTGTATTAAGATTGTAATACAAAGATTGATGCTAGCATTCATTTGATTAATGCCATCGTTTGAGAGAACATCATACTATACATTGCTACCACAATCCAATTCAACTTCAAAAAGTAATACATAGCTAACATCTCTTAAAATGGGTACTTTTTTTGGTACCCCCGGTATATGTATATTATATGTATTATATATAATATGCATTATATATATGTGTGTGTATGTATATACACATACATATATACACATATATATGTATAATATATATGTACATATATCTGAGTGTATATAATATTATATATCAAATATATATAATATATATATAAAATGAGGTATGATCAAATAATACAGTGAATGTGTAAATGAAATGTATTACAGTAAAAGACACATTGCCATTAATCCCCTTCAAAATACTCCCTCTTCCTTTGAACACACTTATCCCATCATTCTTGCCACTTTCTGAAGCAGTTCTGGAAGTCTTCTTTCGTGAGTGTTTTCAATTGTGCTGTCGTGGCTGCCTCAATGTTCTGAATCAATTCAAAATGTTTACCTTTCATGGTTATTTTGAGTTTGAGGAAGAGTCAAAAGTTGCACAGTGCAAGATTTAGTGAATAAGGTAGATGAGGACACACCACAATGTCTTTGACAGAAATTGCCACATACAAGAAGTGATGTGTGACACGGAGCATTGTTGTGATGGTGGATGATTTATGGCACACTTTAAAACACACCTTCTCTCAACCATATCTCACACCCAACTGATTGTACTACATAAGTTGTAACTTGTCACACACTGTTGCTAAGGTTGGACACGCCACTTTCCGTAGTGAAGATCTCTGCTTTTCCGTTGGATAGCACTCAGCAGCAGCATTCACTGTATATTTTGATCACATCTCGTGTGTGTGTGTGTGTGTGTGTGTGTGTGTAGAGAGAGAGAGACATGACACACCTAAATTCTCAGCAGTGAGAAAAAGACCAAACTTAAAAAAAAAAATGATATAACAGATTTTCTGAGTCTCATTAGAGAAAAAAGATAAAAATCTAGGGCACAGCAAAATATCAACAAGAGAAAACAACTGAACTGACAATAGAACCTAGGTACTTTCTATTACCCACCCTGTTTCCTTGTCTTGGAAATGGAGATACTAAAAATGTTGAAAAATCATTCCTCATCCAAAATCTTCATTTCTGGCATCCCTGAATATTTATTTCCTTAAGCCCTGAACTTGTCTTGTTCTATCTCAATAATATCTAAGAGCAATCCAGACACTACTTAATACAAGTTGTACCATTCCTACCATGATAATTAAATTTGCAGGACCAAAGTATATTTAATTTACAAAGAAAAGGGAATAAAATCAAGTATATCTTTCAATAGAGTAAGATTACATATAAATTCTATAAACTGTACAAGATATAGCATGTGATTAAGGCATAGTATTTGATTCTGCAGAAAACAAGCTCCATGAGGTTCTACTATCACAAGCAAAAATAAAATTAATTTAAGATAAAATATTTCATAAAGTCTAAAGGTACACAAGAGACTGTGAGGAATAATATGCAACATGTAGGACAAAAAATGTATACACAAAGAACAAATACAAATTTATATGTAAATGACAAGCACATCAATAGAAAAACAGGCAAAGGATATAATGAGGCAATACCTGAAAGAGAAAATACCAGTAAACCTTTGAAAAGTTGACCATTCTAACTTATAGCCTGAAAAACACAAATCAAATGAACTATAAAATATCATTTTCATCCATAATACTAGCAAAACATAAAATTTTGACAAATGGAGAACTGGCTAGCAAATGCAGAAATAGCCATTCACATGCAATACTGATGCAAACATAAACAGTTATGAGCATTCTGAAAAGTAATTCAACAGTGTCTATCAATAACTAAATGCATATACATTCTACTCCAGTAATTTCCCTTTTGGAATCAACTCAATATAGAGAAATTATTAGTGTGCAAAAGCATAGTACTTTGGTATCTATTGAAGTATTATTTACAGTAACAACAAAACTGCCTTTAATAGTGGTATAATTGAATAAAATTTAGAACATCCATAAATTAGAGTATTAGGCAGCTATTTTTAAAAATGGGTTAGATCACTGGTTTGGAAGGAGATTTACTGTAGATTACTAAATTTTTAGAAAGCAAATTTTTAAAAAATTTAAAGAAATATATGGTAGGATCCTATTTTTTAAAATAAATAGAAAACTATGTATGGCATATGTATGTCTCGGCATATATATTAGTATGTATTAATAGCAGAAGGAAAAATATAGACATAGACACATAAGGCTATTACCAGTAGAGACTTCAGGGCTGGGGAGTGTAGCAAAGAAGAGATTCTTCTCTGTACACCTCTACAATATTTTCTAACTACAAGAAACATGTAATTCTTTTTTAATTCTAAGTTCCAAACAAAATAAGCAGGAAAGTTCAGTGAAATGAGAGAGAGAGAGAGAGAGAGAGAGAGAGAGAGAGAGAGAGAGAGAGAGAGAAGAAGAAGAAGAAGAAGAAGAAGAAGGAGGAGGAGGAGGAGGAGGAGGAGGAGGAGGAGGAGGAGGAGGACGAGGAGGAGGAGGAGGAGGACGAGGAGGAGGACGAGGAGGAGGACGAGGAGGAGGACGAGGAGGTAGAAAGGAGAAGGAGAAAATGGAAGAGGAGGAACAGAAAGGTAGAACCAATTATGGAATTAAACACTACCCAAAGAAAAGGGGGGCAAATCTCCACAATGAGACATTTGTACTCTAGACAAACTCGTGGACAACACGAAGTTGATAAAATAGAAATCCAAGATGAAAGGATAAGACAACAGAATAAAGTGAAAAATGAAATTGCAAAGCAAAAAAAAACAAAACAAAATCAGGATCAAAACAACACTACTATATAAATAATAAATAGATTTCAAAATAGCATAAAACAGAATATATGGTGCAAATACTGAATAAGAGGCTAAATGAGCACGGAGAACAAAACAAAGAGATTACAAATTCTTAGAAGAGAGTTATCAGACAGATAATAAAGATCCAGCAAAAGAAAATCTACTATTCTTCCTTCCAGGGAAATCCTGTATTCTATCCTACAAATGGAAGAAGGGTAAACAGTTTATTCATATTTTAAAGGAAATTTTTATGAACTGCAAGGAGAAAAAAATGGATCTACTGATTAAAGGAGCCTGCTGTGTTTGGGAAATAAAAATAAATATCAAACAGAATTAATCAAAACTCAGATACATACTAGAAAATTTCCTGGATTTTATAAATGAAAAATCAGTTGTGCAGGAATATAGTCAGGAAAAAGCAAGAAAAAAAGAAGGAAGGAGGGAGGAAAAAAAGGAGGGGGGGAGAGGAGGGAGTAGAAAGCCCGCAGGAATACAGCTAGTACACTGGAGGAGAAAGTTTGATTGTGAGCACCTGAGAGTGAGTGGTTTGCAACATGTCCTGAGGTCAGGGAGTTACAAAACCTATCACATTTACCCAACATGATTAGCTAGGTGAAATATAGGCATTTGTATTTTAACTGTGAATAAAGCTTTAAATCATTGGGGGGGGGAAATGTAATGGGGAAATACCAGAAAACAAGGAGTGAGTGAAGAAAGTATTTCAGATATTTAAGAAGTCTGAAATAACACCATGTAGATAGCTAACGTTGATCCTTTTCAAAAAAAAAAAAAAATTACAATTTTTCTTTAATATATTCTGCCCCTTCCCATCCGTCTACTTTTTTAGACCAGAACCTGAATTTGGTCAAAAAATTGAAAAAGCATTACAGATGTGATCAAGGAACAGCATTTAAAGTTTCCAAGTATAAAGAGTTTCTACCCTCTGATCCTTAAAATTGGCGAAGACCCTGAAAATTAAATACCCTCTCAAAGCAAATAAAACCCTTGACAGATCTTAATTCTGTATTAAATTTCTGCATCACTTGACTTACCTGGATTTCTCATTTCAGTACTTGTTTATATTCAGCCTCATGTGTCATGTGACTGCATAAATGAATATAAAAGCTATGCCATTTTTACTTGTGGAGCATTGTTGCCAAGCTTAAACTTGCTGGCACTAGAGCTGCGGACCAAAAGGAGAGCTAAAATCATGGGCTTAGAACTTCTCATGAAAGCCTTAGGAAGAAAAGAATGATATTTGGAAATAGTTAAGTAGTGGAGAGGCTATCTAAGCCTAAGAGATAAATGAGCACTGATAAGATTTAGTACAAAAAGAAAACAAAGAAATTTCCATAGCAAGTACAGACTGTCAGATGCTGCCTCAGTTCTTTCCTGTAGTATGATTAGTTGAGATTAAGACTGTTCAAAGTCTGCATTTTTACAGATTTAGAGAAAGATGATTGAGAGATGATTGATAGATAGATAGATAGATAGATAGATAGATAGATAGATAGATAGATAGATAGATGTAATTTAAAAAATTGAAATGCTATCAACAAGAGATTGGGGGACAATTGAATCAAATTTTATCTTAAACATAGGTCTCTGGTCTGAATAATATGATTACTATAAACATATTCTAGTGTTTATAGTAAAAGATTCTAGATAGCAAAAGATTATTGAAATAATATTGATTGCCATTAAAAATCAACATCTTTCTAACAAATGAGACTATTTAAAGTTCTACTTAAACCAGTTCTATCAAGCAGGAAATAATGGAGACCCATTGATCTGAACAAACTAGGATTATCTAGATCAGAGTGCAACTACTTAAGTGCAATGAAAGTAATTTCACATCATGTCTTGACCCTATAAAAACTTGTCATCTGTTATATTGGATTTTACATTTGACTCTCAAAGCTCAATAGAATAGCACAAAACCTATATTTCCAATTTATCTGCAAATCATTTTGTATTCATGGAGATACCACTTCATTGTTAGAACTGCCGAGAAACCAGATTGAAAATGTCTACGAATTGAGTAAGTTCCAGAAGGACAGTGATTTGCACAGTAACCACACATTCAGAACTTTGAAAAATATATATGTCAAAGTTAGCTGAGATTAACACCCTTGTCAAAGTTCTTCATTTTTATAGTTTCAGAAATGCTATCATCGACCATGAATCACTTTATGATATTACATAAACTCTTAAAAAATCATTACTGGTTATCAAAACCATGTTTTAATAGAAATAGGATAAAATCATATACTATTTTTCTTGTTACCTACCTTTCAGAAATTCTATATAGTTCAAATACTCCTTGACATAGTATTATTGGTGATAGATGAAGGCCTAACAATTAAGTTCATGAACTTGTTGCAATGGTGTTGCTAACCATTATTTATATCAGAGCAGAGGGATTAATCATTATGAATCTGTACCAACTGGGCAAACAGTTAACTAAGTTTATTATTTGCAAGTGCTGAAAAGGCTGAATGAAAAAGTTAGATGACCTGAAATTTTTGCCAACAATTCATGGCTCTTGCATCACGACAATGCACCAGCTCACACAGCACTGTCTGTGAGGGAGTTTTTAGCCGGTAAACAAATAACTGTTTTGGAATACCTCTATTCACCTGTTCTGGCCCCCAATGACTTCTTTCTTTACCTGAAGATAAAGGAAATATTGAAAGGAAGATATTTTGGTGACATTCAGGACATCAAGGGTAATATGACAACAGCTCTCATGGCCATTCCAGAAAAAGAGTTCCAAAACTGCTTCGAAGGGTGGACTAGGCAATGATGTTGGTGCATAGCTTCCCAAGGGGAGTACTTCAAAGGTGACCGTAGTGATATTCAGCAACGAGGTATGGAGCACTTTTTCTAGGATGAGTTCGCGAACTTAATTGTCAGACCTCATAGTATTATTCGTTACTTCCACAGAGTATATTAACAGAGAGAGAGAGAGAGAGAGAGAGAGAGAGAGAGAACTTATGAATTTGGAATAATTCCTATGGCAATAACTAGACTTTTTCACCAGCAATAATAGCATTTTCTTCATAATCTTAAAGATTCCCATTCTTTGACCATCACCTTGGGTCTTTCTCACTCCACTTCCTCTATTCAAATATCCATTCAAATATTCCTCAGCCATCACCAAAACCTCCAATTCATTATCACTACCACCTTTTATTTTTGTTTTTGAATACTTCCTGCATCCTACTCTCCTTACCCAGTTGAAATTCCGTGAAAAATTATAATCACACCATTGCATACACCTTCAATGATCTTTCATCCTCCTCCACCTTAAAAAATCACCATACATCAAAAAGCAAAACAAAACAAACAAGCAAATCTGCAGGTATTAAGTATTCAAGTTAGCCAGACAGCACTGACAGATTAAAGAACAATGTGTTCTGTAATAAACGATTTAATGTAATAAGTAGTTCCTTTGGTCAAGGCCAGACTGCATGATAACAAAAGAGAGAATCCAGACTACTCTGTTTGGTTTTGGTTTTGGTTTTTTAAGGCTCTTAAGGTTAAAGGGCATCAACAACTTCTTAGATGTTTGTAACAAGAAAACAATGCCTGTTCTGTAAACATAACTTTCATATATTGTTATATACACATAAATATACAGTAATTTGTATTTTGTCCTCTTCTGAAAAAAGTGGTTCAGTCATTCTCAACACATCCCTTTAGGTCTCCTGGAGTCTCTAATAAGAACAAAAAAAAAGCGCTCAAGATATTTTTATATTAATAATCGGATTAAGAAATATAATCCTATTTATTTGTATTTGGCAGTGCATAATAAGTGTTTTACATGCATCATTATTTTCAAATCTTCTTAATAATCCTGTGAGATAAAATCATCGGGACCCCATGTCTACCCATGAGAGTTAAGGCAGGGAACCCGCCATTGTGAAGAGAAATCTGTCCAGGTATTCTATTTCCTGGCACATCACTAGTCTTTTTTGGGTGTTGTAGTCCAAATCAGTACAACCATTTTAAATTTAAAGGAATATTCACATCCTTTTATTACTGTAAATCTTTTATTAAAGGTCAAATTTGACTGAAAAGAGCAAAGACCAACAAAAGATAGCAGTGAGGATAAAATGAAGACCTGGCCTGGAAGTTTCTCCTCCATTGCTCAGCCACTGCACTTATTCTGCTTCCAATTTAAAAGTAGTAAATCTCTAGATAATCTCTTGAATGGCTTCCAGTCACTGAAATATATTTTATGGCTTCCATAGACATGTAACACTGATTATAAGTAAGATTTGTGAAACATCAAGAAGCATTACATCCTCAATTTTAAAATGAAGATTTGTATTCTACAAGGCTGTTTGAGACAGCCTTAAGCCAAATCAGCTGATTTGATTCAAGGCTTGGCTGCCACAGAGTTATTATGAACAGCGAACTCTAGAGATGTTTCACGGACCAGACAGACATTCAACTTTCTAACAGCTTTAACTCACACCCTGGTCATACAACTCTGAGGAAGGAAGTCAATACTGAAACAAAATTACCCCAATATAATATTAGTAATAGCTTTATTTTTAACAGTCGTTATATGCTAGGCACATACTATTCACCAAACATCCATTTATTCAACAACTATTAATCAGGATGAAATAATTTAAAATAATGATAGAGTTAGACTTTGCAGCTAGTCTTCTTTGGTTGTGACCTTAGATCTATCACTTATAACTAAATGACCTTGGTCACAATATTTAAATTCTCATATGTAACCTAGGATAAAACCCTACCTCACAGATTGTGAGAATTACAAGTGTGTATACAGAAAGCCCTTGAAAGAGTGCCTATCATCGCTCTCAATAAATGTCGCTGCTATTGTGCATGACGTCCACATCCCACACGATTACTGGGCCCTGGAGACATGATGGTAAAGAGAGGCAAGTTTCCTTCCTCAGTGAAGCTTATCTTCCTATGGGGAGGAGTGGGAATAAACAGAACACAATGTAATTTAAAAAGATAAACTCTATGTTGTGATAAAGAAAATGAACTTGGTGATGAGACTGACATAGGAGACCACAACTGAGATGAAGGAGTAAGGAGAGCCAATGTATAGACAGATCACTGGGGTGGACCTACGAAGGACAATGAATCACCCATATCAAGAACTGGGAAAAACCATTCCAAGCAGAAGGAACAAGTGCAAAAGCCCAGAGAAGATAAAGCAGAATAAGAGCCAGATCTCTCAAATCCTTGCCGTCCATGAAAAGGAGTTTAGGTTTAACTCTAAGAGCAAAAGGAAAATGTCAAATGATTTTAAGGGAGAGAGTGACATAATCTGACCAGGCAGTTTTTAATACTTTGGTTTCTGTGTAATAGGGTGAGAAACAGAGAATAACAAGAATGGAAAGACTGATAGGAAATTATTGCAGTGTTCCAGGCAAGAAACATATATGAAAACAGGTTAAGTCAAATCACAATATGATGTGAAGGTAAACATATTAATAATAAACCTGTGAAATATGATGATTTTCCTAATTTTATAGATAAAGAAACTAAGGCTTATGAAATTTAAAAACTGAAACCTTAGAGGAGTTAGGGCTCAAACACAGGAATTGCTGACTCTGCCATGTAGATGTTAGGATAAGAAATGTGGTTGTGTGGGAAAATTAACCTTCACTTTAACACTCACTAAGCCAGATAGTCTAGAATCAAACTGAACACCATAAAATGTTTTGCAAGTACACGTCCATTATGTATTTGCTATATGGAGTAGCTCTGGTTTTGTTTTAAGTATTGTAAATTGTCAAAGTTTGTTTTATTTTTTCTTTCTGCCTTTCCTTTAGTCTCTTAAGTTCTGATCTGAAACAAAACACTGCAGGATAACGTTACTGTTTAAATTTTGCTTGAGGTAAGACTGCTTTTGTTGTCATATTCTCCAAAAGGTGAATTGTCTTCTGAAATGTGTGAACTTCGACTTAAGAAAAGGAAATTGAACTCTTATTTATCTCTAAGCCCACTTACCCACACGAGGGAAATCAGAATTACAGGATTATTATGTTGCCATGAGCTGATCTTCACCTGAAGCAGAATTTTTGTTGCAAAGAAAAAAAACTTTCCAAAGAAAATTTATTTTAGTGCTGCCAACCTTCTTAGTTTATCTAACAAAAAAATCAGCTTTCAGAATTTGGTACTGCACCTCCTGAACATACTCTTACCCCAAAAACCTTTGACCTATATGATTGTCCACTGTTGTAGAAGTTCATAAAAGAAAGTATTGAATTCTATTAGGATGATTCTCTATGATCAGCACAGGGAGAGAGATTTTTCTGGAATATATTCAGGTAAAATAGGTACCTTCATCTAATACTTTCTCTCCGAATATTCTAGAAAACATGAGTTTTAAGATTTTTTAAAAATTTAATTAGGAGAAGAAGTACTATAGTACAACAACAGAGGAGAGTTTAGCCATTGGTAGAAAGTTCAAAATGAGGAAAGGAGAGGGAAAAAATTGAGTAAGTTCCCTTTAGTAAAAAGTGTTGCGGTAACAACTCACTCTGAGAAATCTTGAAGGCAATTTCACTTCTCTTTTATAAAAAACATTTCTGAAAGTAATGTTATTAGAGGGCAATTTTTAAGGCTAACAATGTTTTATATGTTATGTATATTGAAATTGACTGGCCTTTCTACCTTAGTAAAATATTTGTAGAAGGAATTTGACATGAAGTAAAAGGAACAGAGTGTGTGAAAATTTCATAGATATTCATAATCTATTCATTAACTTTCTAGAGACTCTCAATTTTCTCAGTTTCATTCCCTCTTCATTTCTTGAGTCAAGAGGAGATTGAAGTCTGTGGAAATGTGGAAAAATACAACAGAAGAAAACCACAGAACCAGAATTGAGAGTAAAATTATAGGCTATACCTAATAGTCAGAAAGGAGTGCATAGCCCTGCATCTGATGTAATGAACTTTACCTAACTTTTAGTATTAGAAAGGGAATATTTACCTCCTTATTTTCTAAATGCCACCATAAAGCCCTAAAGAGTTTAATTTGTACAACTCTACTACAAAGTCATGCTTAAGTTACTTACCAATTTCACCATGAATGTGATAGGACTAGGCTACTACTGTAATTATTGGAAGTACTAAATAAGATGGGTCAATCACAAGACTTATCTATAGCTTTGAGATATTTCCATTTACATTACAAATTTCTTTCAACTTTTCACATTGGGGGCTCTATTTGTATGAGGCTCATAAGTAATTACCCAAAGCTTACCATAAGGGCTATACAAATAAGTGTGGAACATTTTGATGTACACATATATTCTCTTGTTTGGTATATGGAAATGAGGAGGATTAGAAAGGGGACACAGTTCTTTGATGTCCTGTCCCCACTACTTCTATTTCCATCATTACAATTAACATCAAGTAGGTTAACTCCATAGCTAGTAAATGTTGAACAACTAGCTCTCCCAAAATAAAACAGCCTTGTTTTGTAACATTTAACAATTTCTTGGTATAAATACTACTGATATGGCCAATTTCAAGCTCCCAATATTATATTATTACTGAGCACAAAGTTGGGAAGAGACACACATAATCAGCTCTGGTCAATTATTGGGAGTACTCTAACACATACACCATCAACAGTATGTTTTTGGATGGCAACAGGCAGGATAAAGATGACAGGGAGGATGAGAATGAGAAGGCCAAATTATTAATTACCACAATTCTTGCTATTATAATTTGCCACAGTTCTTACATAAAAGCTACTTTTATGTTTTATGGAATGCAAGCTTTAGCCACTAGATAATGCCAGAATGCTGTGACTAGCTATACAAGAAATGTTTGGTACATAATTAAAGAAGTTCACAGGAATACAAACTCATTTCAATAGCTCTTATTTACATCTTCATCTTTTTTCATTTTTTCTTGGTCTAAATTATCTAGTATGAAAAAAAATGTTGCTATCTTTAAGAGATTAAGATAGGCTATATTCTCCCTATCATCCTGAGTGATGTCTCTGGTTCTTGGTTTGAGGTGATGCTTTGGTTTGCCATAATATAGTTAACACAAACATGAAAGATAACATAACGATACCCAATGAAATAATATATAATCAGTGAGAAAACATTAAATACCTGTTATTTGACTTCTGATACAAATATAACTATAATGCAAAAGTTCAACCACACCTGAAAACTTCACCTAATACCCGTCACTTAACACTTTGACAGTTCTCCTGACTTGTTGAAGCAAGCAAATTTAATCCTGAAAAAGCTGAGCTATACCAACTTTTAGACAATTCATATTCAGTTACTACTGAGTGTCATGATGTGTCTTCTCCAGGACCAAATACTTCCCTTTACAAAATTCAGAGATCAATTTCCTACACAAAATAGCAGAGGTAAAATTATTCATGAAAGTATATGCAATGAACTACTTATCCTACCTGAAAATGTACATTTCTCTCTTGATTTAAAAAGTAAAATCTTCTTATCCTACCTGAAAATGTCCATTCCTCTCTTGATTTAGAAAGTAAAAGGCAACATAAATTCATTTTTGTAAAGTAACAATGCTATGCAACATTTTAATAATTCTAAATTTAGCATCTAAGCAATCTATTCAATGAAGGTAAATGCATCACCTATGGTTTTATTCCACCTCTCAGATCTCCCTGTCAATGCAGTAGTCTCCAGCAGCAAGTAGCTTTTTTAATTTAAATTAGCATAAATTAAATAAAATTTAAAACTGTTTCTACTCACAGTAACCATATTTCAAGGGCTTAACAGCCACATATGGTTAGTGGCTACTATATGAACAGTTAAGATATAGAACATTTCCATTATCACAGAAAGTTTTATTGGCCATCATTGACTAAGATCCTCTGACCCCATTACACCAGCAAACCAGAAAATGGAGGGAAGAAAAAAAAAAAAAAAAACATGGAATTTGCCCTTTGCCTTAAGTACATTTGTAATAACTACATTCTCATAGAGATGATTTTTGCCTAGCAGCATCTTTCAAATAATCTGGTATTAGGAACCTCTTAATCTGGAACCTGATATTTTTGAATGAATATGCCATTCTTTCTTTCATATATAATTACAATGGGGAAAACATTTATCAAGTCATGTTTAAATAGGAATTCCAAAGTACCACATGGGCCAGTAGAGAAATAAGTAAGATTCTGGATGCTCAGAATTAATTCCTTATTCTCAGTTTTGCTATTCTCATTGACCCTGGTATAATAGAAATCTTCACAGCCAGAAGTATTTTAGCCCTTAGGAAAAAACCCCTCAAGTGCTCCCCAATCCCTTAGCAGCCCAGATGTATCTCTACTGAATCCTGACTCTCTCCAGCTGGATGTTAAAATCCATTCAGACAGCCTTCTTTCTAGAGCCTACTAATGAAGCAAAATTTTCTGTCATTGACAGGCCAGGGCTAATCATTGTCCTTGAGTATGAAAAATTTGCTCAATAACCCCAAAAGGAAAAACAAAATCAAAATTCAAATTTAAAGTTTCTGAATTTAATTGTGCAGACCAAGGTGGCTCCGTAGTGCAATGGATAGCTCATTGGACTTCTAATTGTGCAGATCATCAGATTGATTAATTTCTAACTCATTCAGCAACAGCTCTGTCCTTGGCCATAATTTGTAGCCTTTCAATATAGTTGTTATCACAGTGGTAAAAATATCAGCAAAACCAATGCTATGGTAGTTAAAACACAATGTTTTGTAATTAGAGATCCAAGATGGTGGAGTAGATAAACACTGTGCCTTCATTATTCAATGACCACATTAAAATTACAACTAAATTATAGAACAAACAACCTGGAGAATCATCTGATGTCTAGCTGAACAGAGTCATATAACTAAAAATATAAAGAAAAGCCATGTTGAGACTGGTAGGAGATGCAGAACAGGCCCCAAAACTCTGTGCAGCAATTAAGAATCAGGAGGGACAAATCTGCTGTAAAGGTTCTCCCCAAAGGAGCAAAGCTCCCCAGCCTGGAGTAGTGGTTCTGGAAAGAGGAGTGCCCACAACATATGGCTATGAAAAACAAAAGGGGATTCCAATGGAAGGGTACAGGAAACTCAGACTCCCTCTTAAACCACCCAAGCATAGAGTCACTCACTTGAGAGATTCACCCTGGGCTCCAGTGGAGAGATAGTGACTCAGGGAGTTTCAGAGGCATTACAGGGGGCAGACAGATGTGTGTGTCTTTGAGGCTAGGGCTGGAGAACAGTCATCATTTTCCCTGTCAGGGGTTCTCCCCTCCCATGTAATCAGCAGGCAGGTGCCATATTTCCAGTGTAAGCTCTCCCCTACTTGACCAAATCTGAATCTGATCTGTCTGGTGAGCTCTGCTGGGACTCCACCCTGCTGACTCACTAGGACCCCACCCTACCCAACTCCCCCAATGCCAAAGGCACTTTTTCCCAGAGCAGCCAGTCCCGCCTGCATTGAACTCTTTCTTGGAAAACTGTCAGAGTCTGGCAGGCACCAGGCAGGCGGTGACTGAACTTGGTATGCTCTGAGACTTGCTTAGTAGCTCCAGGCTCAATAGTGGCACCAAACTAGAATTTCCATTAACATGGTGACCACAGCTCTTCCCATTCTAGTGACTCCCTGAGACCCTGCCTCACCCAACTTGCAAACCACATGAGGCTCCATCAGCAGTTGAACCTTAAGGGAGTCAGCAGGTGGCAACAGGTATCAGGGTGTCTTCCCTTTTTGAGGAGCTATCCTAGGCCTTGTACTGGTGGCAGATGTCCTCGTTTGCAGTGTGGCCTCTCCCATGCACCTCCAGGTTCAGCACAAGCAGGGAACAAGAGCAGATCACTTTGTAACTTCTACCAGGTACCCCCTGGCTGGTCACAGGCAGTGGGTGACCTGGGGCTGCACCAGAGCCCCTCCCAAGAGGCCCCAGAACAAACATACTTGGAGGCTGGCTTCAGACCACAGCAGAACACCACTAAATTAGCTCAAGTGAGCAGCATACACAACGAGTGGTCTCAACAGGTACCAGAGCCTATGAGGGTGAATCCCACTCAGTAGGGTAAGCTCCCCACACAACAGCCTGTAAGCTGTGGATGTGGTTAAACACCACAACCAATCAGCCTAAGGATCAATTCTACCCATTGACATGCCAATAGTAATCAAGGCTCAGCTATAACAGAAGGGAACACACAACCCACACAACAGACATTCCTGGAGCACCTGGAGCAGGTGACCATGGAGCCTGTGCCAAGGCCCAATAGGGCACATACTACATAAGGCTACCGGCCAAGACTGGGAGACATAGCAGATCTACCTAATACATAGCAACAAACACAGAGAGGCAACCAAAATGAGAAAACAAAGAAATGTTTCCCAAATGAAAGAACAGGAGGAAAACTCCACAAAAAGACTAAATGAAATGCAGGCAAACAAACTATCAGAGACAAAGTTCAAAACAATGGTTATAAGGATGCTCAAGGTACTTAGTGAGAACTTCATGAAAGAGACAGCAAGCATAAAAAAGGACATAGACATAGAAACCATAGAAAAGAACCAGTCAGAAGTGAAGAATACAATAACAGAAATGAAGAATGCACTAGAAGGAATCACTAACAGACTAGATGAAGCAGATGATAGAATCAGTGATTTGGAAGAAATGGTAGCAGAAAATATGCAATCAGAACCACAAAAAGAAAAAAGAATTTAAAAAATGAGGACAATTTAAGTGCCCTCTGGGACAGCATAAAGTGTAACAACCTTTGCACCAGAAGGAGAAGAGACAAAGCAAGGGATGGAGTACCTATTTGAAGAAATAGTGACTGAAAACTTACCTAACCTGGTAAAGGAAACAAACATACAAGTCCAGGAAATGTAGAGAGTCCCAAACAGGATTAACCCAAACAAGTCCACACTAAGACACATTATACTTAAAATGTCAAAGGTTAAAAACAAAGAGAGAATCCTAAAAGCAGCAAGAGAAGGCAACTAGTTACTTATAAGGGAGCTCCCGTAAGACTGTCAGCTGATTTCTCAACAAAAACTTTGTATGGCCAGAAGGGATTGGCATCAAATAAAAGATCTCTGTCAATTATTTTTAGTTAATCCTTTTCCTATGCTATGTCTCTACTACCCCAACCCTTACCCACTGATTCTCCTCTGGCTGTGAAGCTCATATATAGAGACCATGCAACTTCACAGCCAGAATCTGAAAGTACCTGTTCACACTGTGATCTCTAAAAAGGATCTTTTCTCTCAATCTCAAATTACCATGAATGTATTACCCATTTAAATATATATATATATATATATATATATATATATATATATATACACATATATATATATACACACACACACACACACACACACACACACACACATATATATATATGTATATATATATATATATATATGTACGTATATATGGATTCAGGAGAATTTCACAATATTTCATACCTTATTTGTTCTCATTGGGGAAAAAACACAGGGGATTTGAATCAGTGCAAGATAAACTTATTCTCATTTAAATTTTTTTTTGTTTTACCTATTGTGTCTGACTTTGTTCTTAGTTTTATTCTAATTCTCTTTTCTAATTTGAAATTGCATGTTCTCCTGTGATTAAGTGAGTAAAATATTTTTCAAGGGAATGCTAAAGTGCACAGTTAACTTTTTACCCCTTAAGTCATTTTCAAAGCAAAAAGAGTGAGCACATATTACAAGGTAAATGTTAAAAGCCAGAGTCTGTTTCCTCCCTGAATATTGTTTACCTGGGCAATCTGAGTGCTGTTCATTTGTCTCTGAGTGATTTCCAGGTGGGTAGCAGCATAGGGTTCTTTCACCTAACAGAAAGTGGACGTTCTATGGCCCATCAGTTTCTGGTTATTCTAGCCTCCACCAGAGTCATGAAGAAAAAAACATGAAAAACTTATTTCTTCTATTTGTTCTGTCATCTGTAGAATTTAGCTGAGAAAAAGAGGCACCTTTTTCTCATTAATCATTGTAAGTTAAGGAACAATTTTATTGCTGTGAATGTTTTGGGCAGCATGCCCATCTCGAAGTGGAAGATGTTAAGCTGACCCATTTTCTTATAAGATGTATGTTTCTGCATCTTCAACGGATATTACTTAGTCTGTTGAAATACAGTAAAAAGTAGAAAAGATAAATAGACCCTCCTAGCTGAAGCTGTTTTGAGGTAGTGGATTGAACTATAAGGCATGTGGAAGATAAAGCTATGAATCCATGTATAGTATAATAAATAACTTAAAAAATACACAAATTGTAAATAAAATCTTAAAATAAACCAGAGGCTAGAAATATACAACACTAAATGATCAATTTGAAATAGAGGTCTCACTTCACTTAGTGACCAAACCTGATTAACAGTAAAGCAAATATGAAAGGTGTAGGAATGTTGGGTGAGAAACACCTCTGAATAAATATAATGCACCATTTGCTTTGTCAATATTTGAAATCTCAGTTTAATAGAACACAGATAAAAATGGTCTCATGATAGGAATGCTGGCTTAAATTTGCCTTTTTGTTAAAAGGAAGAAGAGGAATCATAATATATCTGTGAATAGATTGTAAACTCCATAGCAGTGTGTGTGCATGTATGTGTGGTGTGTGTTTGTGTGGGTGTGTTATTCACTGATGACTGATGTATGCCTGGCATATAGAAGATGTACAATGAATATCTGTTGAATAGAATTTATGAAAGAATTTCCTGTATATGATCTCAGCTGACACAGCAGTCTTGAAGAGTAGACACCAGTTATGTGCATTAGCCTGTAGGTAGAGGCTACAAAGAATAGCACCTCAGATGGTGTCATAGAAATGGATCAGCCAGAAACCAAGGGATGGGCTATTGGTAAGAGAGGCAGTGATCAGGGCGTGCCAATGTTCAGCTCCCCATAGACACCAAATAAATATTAATTGAATGATGAAGCCTTCCCTAAAGATTCACTCTGACTTAACTCAGCCCCCCTCCATTTACTATCACCGTACTGCATTTTAATTTCTTCATAATTCTTACCATAATAAAAAATTAGATTCCTCAACTATTCACTTACTTGTTTATTACCTCTCTCATCTCACTAAAATGTTAATTCCATAAATAAAGACTCCTTGTCAGTCTCAGTCCCTAAAGAAGGGACTACCTGATACATGGTAGACACTCTATAACAGTTGGATGAATAAGTGAATCAACCAACCATCTAACTGAAATAACCTGTCTGCATTGTTTTTTTCAATTGTTCTCTCTCTTTTGCATACATTATTTAGGTAATGCAATTGTTTATCTGTTTCAGTTTGTGTGTATGTTGCTGCTTTCCTTCTTTTCTTCCCCTGTAACTTGGACCTAATTCCTCCTTAACCTTTTTACTGCATTAATTGATTTCAAGTTTTTTTCTCCAAAATGTGTCAAAATGCACAGAAAATAATTACAGTATTTATATTTTTAAGTAAATACAATTAAGGTGTTACATTTTATTAAAATAAATGATTAAAGTATTAAAATTTTCCTATAGTTATTCATTCTTGAAAAATACAAAAATATAGAAAAAAATGTACATCTGCTTTCCTGAACTTCCTTTTTGGAACACTTCCTTTCTGGAACACTTGCTTTCTGAAACTCCTGGGGTAAAGTTGAACATGGCAGTCAGCAGCATGGAAATATCGTTCTACCATAGACAGACATAGACCACAATGAAAAGGTTAAGGAGGTGAGAAGCCCTCAGAAGATCTAGCAGGACGATGGTAGGGTTCAAGAAAAAAGAACTATGATTTGGATGGCTTCAGCTATCTCTTCTCATACAGCTTAAGAAAGAAATGTTCTTTTTACCTTGTATTTATCTTCATGTTTCTTTCCTTGCCATAATAGTGGTGAGACCACAGGAGACAAGAGAAAGGAAATAAGGAGGCTACCAGGCCTGCTTCTAACCTAGGCCTTCTAAACTAGGTAGGAAAAAGATCCTCTGTGGCTTACATTCACTCCACTTACCAGAATAAGATACAGTGTAGAGTTGCCAGCGAGTAATATCACGCACATTTGCCTCGATTGCCTTTTGTATCACAGCTATTTTTCGGCAACCAAGGTGACAATTGTTCTGATCCCTGTGCTGTACATTCTTCTATCAAAACTAACAGCGTAAACTTTGTAGACGAGGAAACTATTCTTCTATCAAAACTATCAGTATAAGCATTATAGACGAGGAAACTAAGCCTCAGAGAGGTATTGAGACAGGACTTTAAACAAGTAGCCCAAGTAGGAGGCATTGCTCTTCCCTCCCAAGGCATGTTTTTATTACGTTCACTTCACTAAGAATATGAAAATTAAGAGTTTTAAATAATTATACTATGAAAACACATTTTCATCATTTCTTCTTTAGTTGGGAGGTAAATTCAATGATTTATTCTTAAGATACCAGGCAATACAAAAGATGTAAACCAGCCTTAACTTGAAAATAATAGGAAAGTTCTATTATTGATTGATTGTTATTTGTCATCTTCACTTATTGCTTCTTTTTCTCCTTTCAGACAATCTTCTGGAAATATTGAAAAGTTTTTGTTCTCATTTTATTCAGTATGGCAGCAGTCCTGAATCTTGAATTCATAAAACTAGTCATTATAAATTCAAAGAAAGACTTGGAATATATTTTATAAAAATCTGGCTATGTCTTCTCATTTGTGTCACTTAAAGAGTTATTTGTTCAGCTCC
Organism: Rhinolophus hipposideros; assembly: GCF_964194185.1. NCBI lineage: Eukaryota > Metazoa > Chordata > Mammalia > Chiroptera > Rhinolophidae > Rhinolophus > Rhinolophus hipposideros. The sequence goes on along the minus strand of NC_138050.1, from coordinate 35,052,567 downwards.
TGCTGCTTTTTGAAATGGTTAAATCTCTAATACAAGTAATAGCTTTTCTTCTTCAATTCCATATGTTCCCTTGCTATCACAGCAGCTCAGCACTTTATTCAACACTTGTGATTTGATTTACTAATCTTCCTGCAATAATTACTGGATTTCTTCCATTTCCTGTATTTCTTCTCTTCTCACATTGTGAAAAACATGCTTTTGTACTTACCTTTTGTGCCTTGCAGAGTATGAGTTCTTTCAAAGCAAGAAAACTGTCTATATATCTTTTGACCTCTGGCAAGGGTCAATCTATATAAATGACAGCAAGGGCTAATATGCTACAATTATACCCTTCCATTTGCTCTGCTCACCCCCCATATTTTAGTTTGTAATAATTAGATTTGCATGGAGAATGGAAATTGAGACAACGCTTTAGGCTAAAATGGACATGTTCCCATTATTGGACATGGGTTGTAACAAGTCTGGGCAAATCCTAAGGAATTAACCAAACACCCTGAGCATTTTCACCTTCAATCCCATTACACTTAAATGGCTGTATCCTTTGAAACTGTAATCACCTAGAGAGCTGTTGCTAGTATCCTAGAACCTACTGGGTGAAATTATTATCCTATAGTTTTTGTTTTCCAAGTGCTCGATGCTCTTGAAGCAATAGCTCCACACAACTTTTTCTTCCCCTTGTAGTCAAAAGTGGTAAAATCTCCGAACTGATGACTCAGAGATTGGTCATGGAACAATGTCAGTGAATACAGTAATCTCATGAGTTTGTCACGGTGGAAAATTGGCCCTTTCTGTGAAACCTAAACAGCTTTTTTCAATTCCATCGCACCAGGAAGAAAAGAGAATGATAGCTTTGTACAAAGTGGGTTCTGGATTCTGACATAGAGGCTTAAAATTTCAGGAGATGAGTTTAGTTTTGGCAGGAAAAAGTTCTCAACTGTAAAAGTTATTTGACACTGGAATGTAATCTGAAAAAAAAAATTGCAGTGTTTCAAATCTAGGATTTTAAGTTTTTTAAATGTAGTGGGCTCTCTCAGCGCTATCTCAGCTCCAAAAAATAACTTGTTAAAGAGAAGTCCTATGATTCTATAATTATACTTGCCTATGATAAAGAGTTTCCTGACACTGGGGATTTTCAGAGGATGGTACAAGTCATTGGAAAAATGAAGAATATTCTTCTGGAGGTTTAAACAGAAAAAGATATATTCTTGAATCCAAGTGGTTTTTAAAGTTAACTCAGCGTTGAAAAATACAGTCTTGCACGTAAGTCCCTCTGATGCACATAAGAACATCCGTTAACCCCCTGTACTCACAGAATACTTGGCACTAGGCAAAACATTCCCAAAATAAAGTGCTTGCCCTTTCTGTGTCTACAGTCTATATAGAATGGTACTATCTGAATGTTACAAAAAGTCAATCGATAATCCATTTCCAAGTTGGAATTATAAATCAGCTTCAAAGTTGGAATTATAAAACCTTTTGGGAGAAGCATTCGTCACAGTTGTGTAAGAGTAATATTATTTTTCTCTGTTTCGTTTCTTTTTTAGATTGGTTTTCTCTTTTGTAAGTACAGTACATATATTACCCTTCTCAAAGCCTGTCACCGTCTCATTTCAAATGAAGGCATAAAACAATCCAAATCACTTGGTGGACCACAAGGGACTTAATCCAGCTTTCCCAGAGAGGGTTGGGATCTTTTCATCCCAGTGTTACCCATCAATTACACAGAACTAAACTGTACAGGAAGGACCCTCATTTAAATGCAAGCAGCATGTGAAGCTCTTTTTAAGTTATTATTTCAGGTAAATTGTTTCATTTAAAACCTCACAAAAGAGGCTTTCTGTGCTTGAACTGAAAAAGTGCCAGGGACAGATACATAAGTCAGCAGCACCCAAATTAACTTACTTCATTATCTTATCCACTCACCTACACAGAAAAATCTACCTTTCACATCATCTCTGCCTCCTTCCCAGCAGGGAGAGAACGACTAGAGAACACGTTTCAATTCACTCTCTCTGAACACCTCTGGGAGGACTGCTCTAACGGTGAGTATTGCACACTTCAAATGTTGTTCAGGGACAGCTTCTGGGCATCCTGTTGGGGCAATATTTAAATATTATGCCTACCAGCTTTTTTTTTTTTTAATGCTATCTTTAGAAGTCAGTGGTTGTGTTTGTAACAGACTCTACAGGCATGGAATGTGCACTGAAAAGTCATTTTCTCCTCTAGAGGTTTAATGGTTCCAAAAATGACTTTACATCCGTAAGAAAAGTTTTCCTTTCTTCAGCACTTCCCCCACGTATAACTGAGATAATGAGTGTTCCTTGCTTGCAGCTATCTTTCCAAAGGCAGGCACCAAATAGGGAACAACATTCATCAGTACAACTTTAAGTAAGAAAATAAGCCAATCTGTTGATGGGTTCAGGATGACTGAAGTTGAACAAGAGAAGCAGTCAGGGCTGGGGGCCATTCTGGTGATTATTACTAGACATAAGGTTAGTTCTAATAGCTCTTTGATCATTTTTTGGTCTATAACTCACAAACTCCAGCCATTAAAAATTCAAAGAATTACAATGCAACTGAGCATGCAATGGATTACTTTTCAACACACAGTTTTGTAGAGCATGGTTCTAAGCACTTTTTTAAAGGCAATTCTGGAAACTACATTCAAAAAGGTAAAAAATCTAAATTAGAAAATATTATCACAAAGTACTGACGCATGTACAGTATTCTCTGAATCCAAATGATCCCAAAGCACATCATAAAACAGTTAAATGAGTATAAAAATTTATGTAGGAAGACAGATTGGTATCCCCTCACTATAAAAGGAAAAATGACTCTTTCCCCCAAGGGTAAGCTAGCATCCTGCTGCATTTTTCAAATGCTATAAAGTTATTTTACTTCTAGTCCAAACTGTCTCCAAAAGTAACAGTTATAGTAGCGATACTGCCAATGAGCAACAACGGGACAGCTGGACAAGGCCAAGGGCTCAAGTCTTTTCACTCATTACTGTGTTTCCCCGAAAATCAGACCTAGCCAGACTTTCAGCTCTAATGCATCTTTTGGAGCAAAAATTAATATAAGACCCAGTCTTACTTTACTATAATACAAGACCGGGTCTTATATAACATAATACAATATGATATAGTATGATATAGTATATTAGATAATATTAGATAACATTAGATAATATTAGATAATATGATATAATACTGAGTCTTATATTAATTTTTGCTCCAAAATACACATTAGAGCTGATTGTCCGCCAAGGTCTTATTTTCGGGGAAACACGGTACCTAGAACTCACTTTGATATAGCAAATTCCCACTATATCACACCTTTATTTCCTAAGTCCACTGCCTTCTCTACTCTCTTGGAACCTTTCAAACACATCTTGCCTTCAGTTTCTATACTTATTATCTTGATTCGACCATCCATCACTTTGTTCACTCTTTGTCAATATCCCCAAATCCTTCTGAGTCATCAGTTCTAAATTAATAAGAGATGATAGAATCAGACTAGTGACGACTTAAAGCAGGAATGTTTCATTTTTGTCAAAACCTTCCATAAACCCTGTGTAGAATACATTTTACCAAATCTAGAAATTTGCAATTTTTCTGCACACTGAAAGTATACTATGTGTATTTTTATTTTCTCTCACTGTTCTCTTTGGCTGGCAACTGAGAAAAGCATATTATCTTCCTGACCTATAATGACCTTATTTGTTTGATATTTGTGGGTGATAAATTCATAAAGCTAATAATCTTAAAGCAACTATATCTAAGAATCTTCAAAGTTCTATGACCTGACCCAACATGGTAAAGTGTAGGGGATATACCCCTGGCCTCTCACATCTCTGGCTAAAGATGCTCCAAACATCATCACACAATTAGAATGCTTGTGCTCAGTGACTTGGGATTTCTTTGGCAGATTCAGCTAAACCTTGTAACATTTAAGTGACACCCAAAAAGGCCATAATTCCTCTGCAGGAAGTGAGAATGCCAACAATCAAATTAACAACTTAAAGCAGGAAAGCACAGTTGAATTTTCACTAACGTAAGGCAGAAGCAGAAGAGAATTGACTGGCACTAAGAAGATTATCCCTGGTTTTTCAATACAGCAGGCAAATGAATATTGCAGATAAATGTGCTATCAACTTTATTCCTACAACTCTGATAGTGACTTTAATCCTGACCTTGAAATGACTTCTCCATACACACAAAACCTTTTTGAAATGACATTGCACCAAAAAAAAAAAAAGGTGAAACAATAATTTACCTAATGATGAACTTTTATTTGAGCCAAGCAACTAAGTGCTTTATCTACGTCTTGTGCCATTGAATCCTCACAACAACATAGGAGGTTACTATTAACATCCACATTTTATAAAGATGGAAACTGAGGCTTTGTGCAGAATCAGGTCTATTCGATATCAGGGCCTGAGCTCTTATGCCCCCTCCGAGACTATATCCCAGTAGTTTGTGTTTCTTCCATCTGGCTTCCTATCAGTTAATAGTCAGGGCATTTGACATGTACTGATAATTATAAAAAGCAAGTACTAAAAATAGAGCAGGGCAAATGACAGCAGGTAATTGATTGCATGCAGGCTATACGAAAAAGCAAAAGCAAAATTCACAGCAAATTCTAGCCTTCTCTAACCAAAAAAGCAGGCCATTGACTATGTAATGACATTTAAGGACACCTTAAAACTTCCTCCACACATATATTAAACACTTTTCGCACCGGTCTTCTGTAGAGCCAGACATTCTTACCCTTAACCTCCTTACGGGCATTTTAAGGACACATGTATCTTAATTGGGTCAACTGTTACATATTTTAGGAAATGGAACACAAAAGCTAATAAAATGAAGGAATTGATTTATCCACTACTATGTCTTTTCAGTTAACAGACACACCTAAATGTTAAGGAAAGACATACCTTTTGTGACTTCTTGCTTTTTGTCAGTCACTCTTTTTGGTGTTTCACAGTCTTTGTATCACAGAGAACTACCAACATGCAAGATGCTGTGGAAGTTATAAATTTCAGTAAGCATTTTTCCTGCCCTCAGAAACTTTAGCGTCCATCTCTAGAGAGGAGGTAAGAAAAGTATGTAAATAAATACAAACCAGATAAAATGAAATATCTTCTATAACTACAGTATCAATACATTTTGGATTTTTTGTAATAGTTCTAATGTTATATGATTTTATTAACAGAACACATATAATATAATAACTAAACGTTTCATTAAAAAAATTTTATGAGCATTTTCTTCTCAAATAAATTAATAATTTAAAAAAATGTTCCTTTATGTAACTACATTACCCAATTTTGTTATTTAAAAAAAAGATATTTCACCCATAATCCTTATTCAGAGACTTCTTTTTTGAGGCAAATAAAAAATTTTTCCAGCTGGAGCCAGAATATATTCAAAATAGAAACGATACCTTCTCTGCTCAAAATTGGTTGAAATCCTGACTTTGCTCCTCCCCAAACGGCAGAGAGGAAGAACCAAGCTTGACACCACCACTGAAGTTAGCTGTTGATCACCCATCCAAGACACACCAGGTGATTTTGAAAAGTTGCTAAGAGACAGAAGCAAAGTTCTTCTGCTGGTCATTACTGTAAGCACTGACTTTTTCTCTTCCTGAAGCCAGTGAAAGCCTGGTCAAGGGAAGGAAAAACAGATGTGAGATCCAAGAACATTCACAAGTTAATGCATTCAAGGAAAATTTTCCTAGGACATGAAAGATGGCATATTTTCCTGCTAAGATGGAACGACAAATGCAGTACTGAGGCAAAAATACCATTATTTCCTTTTATACCTAACTAAGTTTGGGATGGGTTTCGACAGACAAATTCTAAGCATTTACAATGACTCACAATAGTAGTATTAATAGGATTTGGGGGGAGATAGATTAGAAGAGATTCATTTCTATAAGTGAAATTGATCAATATATTTGTGAATAAAATTCCATTTCATACATTTCCTTAAGACTTCTGTCTTAAGTGGTTTTTAGACCTAACTCATGCCATAAATACAACACCATTGATGTCAGAAGAAATAACACATTGTTCTGGCGAGATAATAGTAAAGGAAGGTCTCAAAGGCATACTGAGAAAGATAAGCAAGGTTTATAGTTTGTCAGAGGTTAGCCAGAAAAAAAAAAATATTTTCTTTGAATCCACTTAACTTCACAGTAATAGTATTAAATTGCTCAAGATATGCAAACAACATGATGTCTATCTTCCTTGAAAGAAAGGATCAGACCTAATAGAGTCTGGACACATTCAGTGAGTGGTAGATTGTGTGCGTTAGAGGAATGTTTCATAGGTCACAGGCAAACACAGGCCTCATAGCTTGAATTCTGATGCTTTGATTCAGGAGCATTTGGCTATTTTTTCAGGGTGGTAGTAAGTCACATATTCCTACTCTTTTCTGAAACTTTAAGACAAGAAACTGGCATCACCAGGAAGCTGGAATATCTCATCAGTTTGATTTTCTCTCTCTGGAAGAATGTTTCAAATTTTCACATGAACATCTAAGTTTCAGATTTATTCTACTAATTTTTAACAGCTTTAAATTCTAAATGTACAACTCAATGACTTCTAGTAAACATATTGAGTTGTGCAACCATCCTCACAACCCAATTTTAGAACACTTTCATCACCTCAAAAAGAAACTTCATGCCTAGTCGCCAGCCCTCCTTATTCCCACTCCACCTCCCAGGCAACCATTAATCTACTTTCTGTCACTATAAATTTACTTTTCCTTGACTTTTCCATTAAATAGAATAATAACATATGTGATCTCTTGTGTCTAGTTTCTTCCCCTTAACACAATGTTTTGGAAGTTCAGTTATGCTGTAGTGTGCATCAACACTCCATTCCTTTTTATTGTCCAATAATATTCCTTTGCATGGATAGACCATTTTTTGTTTATTCATCCATTGATGATGGACATTTGGATTTTTCCATTTGCTGGTTAATATGAATAACGCTGCTAATGGACATTTATATACAAATCTTTGTGTGGATATATGATTTCATTTCGCTTGGGTAAGATAACTAGGCGTGAAATTGCTGGATCATATGGTATATTTAACGTTTTTAAAAACTTAAACTGTTTTACAAAGTGGTTGTACCATCATTTCACCTACCTTTAATTTTCTGAGTACCAGATAAATGACTATCACTCTGCTTCGAACAAGCCTAAGTTTCCTAACCCAAGTGGACTGTAAACCTCTGCCAATTGTTAGCAGTTAATGCACTTCCATTATTCCATCATTTTCTATTATCATACATATCACTAAAGTGATATAATTTAGTAAAATTAAATGTTAGTTACCTAGCACCATTAGGAAATTCAAATACAAATGTGACATTTAAAGTTGCTTTCCATTTTTTAAAACTCTACTTGAAAAATATCAGAAACATTCATATCACTGTTACGTTTACTGTGAAGAGTTCCATCACAGTGATGAGGAGATGAAAACTAATAAGAAGCATGGTCATATCATTCGGGGGAATCCTTCAATAAGTCATCTCTATAAAGAGACAGAAGGAAGTCATCAGATTTAGTCTTTATAGTAATGTGGCATTTCTGTGAAAAACAATATTTTATGTGAGACTGTTGCTTGAGTGGTCTATGAAGGATAAAGAAAAAAGGAAACAAAATAATGTTCACATATTAATACGTCTTTCCACCTTGAGTGAATTCTGCATTGTCAACCTCAAAAAAGCCAAGATATAACCGTGGCTTTAAGCAGAGTCTTGCTACCAGGACCGAAGCATTCAGTTTTCCAAAATAAGAATCTAAATTTCACTTTAAAAAAAAATAAAAAATGAAAATCCACATTTAATGAAAGAGCGAGGCCGCCCCCTAGTGGATAATTTAAGAATTTGGTCTTTACAGTGTAGTGTGGGATTTACACAATAAAATACCTTAACAGGTATATAGAGGTACAAAATAGATATGCCACAGTCACCAATAACGCATTGAAAAGTAAATGTAGGCAATAGAAGAGAGGGAAATAAGGCAAACTTTTAGAAGTATGGTGAACATTAAGCTAGATGATTAATAATGTATACGTCTCAAAGCAACAGTGACTGAATTATAAATCCTCAACACCATATGAACTGCCACGGTGCACAGGCCATCAATTTCTGGGGTGTTTCCCGCAGCAGACCTGTGGATAGGCCAGATTTTCTTGGGTCAGAAGACAAAAAGTGACTGCACTTCTAAACAAGTCATTTTCAAAGGCAATTATGGGATTCTTATAACTTTTTAAATTTTAATTTTACGGCTTATAATTGTGTTGTAATGTATTTATTAAAATCTTAATGCACCTGTGCAGAAATTAAACAAAAATTGTGCTAATATTTGAGAACTCACCATGTTCTAGGAACTGGTGATAAAAATGATTTTATGTAATCCCCAAAACAATCCTAAGCTTCCCCTTTTTTACAATGAAGAAACTGGGTCTTCAACAGAAACAGCACAGAAGTGGCAGAACTGGAATTTGATTCAGGAAGTCAAACTCCAGAGGCCACGTTCTTAATCTCTAAATAAAAACAAAAATAAAGTCAGTGAAATATAAATGCACATTTCTCAGTGTTTCTAAGGACAAATATGCATCCTTTCTTATTTATGTTATTTATTTGGTAATTGTAAAGAAGATGCTAGCATCCCAATTCAGTGTTAGAACAAGCACTGAAGGGACAACCAGAAGTCTGGGCTCTAACTTTGTCTCTGCCTTCACTTCCCTTTTGACCATAGACCATTTATTTACCCTTTGTAATGAAATGACTTGCCTGTTCTTCTAGTGTTCCTGATATTGAAGCCATATGGTGCTGTATTAAAGTCAATGGGATGTAATAGGGTCATGTCTAAAGTGAATAAATGTTCCTATGCCTACTGCAAGACAATCATAACAAAATATAAAATATGAATTCAAATCTCCATGTATAAGAGAACAGACTTGAGAGATAATGAGCATCATTTGGTATGATCCCTGGGACCTCCATTTCCTTTATGATAATGTTGCCTAGGACTCAGTTTCCCTGTCTGACCTCAGTAGTGCTATTAGCCTGTGGTCAGACAATTCTTGGTTGTGCGGGATTATCTCATGTTTGCAAGATAGTTAACATCTTTTGGGCCCCACCTTTGAAATGCCCGTAGAGCTCTGCACCTTCCAAAACACCCCCATGGGAAATGGTACAAGGTCCCAGTGGCAAAGTTCTTGCAGTCCCTGAAATCACTGTCTCTCAAGTTGCCCAAAGTTAGTCAAATATAAGGAGATAGCACTGAAGACAACATACCATATGCACTTGGAATCAACCGGTCAACAGGCATATATGATTGCTTCTGGGCTGAAATGTGCCCAATGAGAAAGACAGGCAACAAAGCCAGGAAGGACACATGAAATGTCTGATAGTGGTTCCTGTTGTGATCTTGCTTTTTAATCTCACTTTTTAGTCTCAGATTTAGAAACTATGGAGCTATGATTTTCTAGTCCTCAACTTAAAATAGTAATTGATCAGACAGGAAAACGCAAAAGAGTATTTATAGCCATAGCATGTGTGGGTTGAGGGTGTAGAGGAGGAATGCTTGTACTAGGAAAGAGTAGGATAGTTCAAAGACATTTTAGGTTGCAAAAAAAAAAAAATAGTTCTCTTATTTTTCTATAACTCAGTCTTAATTTCAATACCTTATTCCATATATAACAGAATTTTGATCTACAAGGTCTGATCATTAAGTTCATGAACTCATCCTAGAAAAAATGCTGCATACGTCCTTGCTGAATATCACTATGGTCACCTTTGAGGATACAAGTGCCTAGTCCACCCTTCAAAGCATTTTGGAACTCTTTCCTGGAATGGCCATCAGAGCTGTCGCCTGTCCTGACTGTCATCAAAATGTCTACCTTTCAACATTTTCTTTATCTTCAGGTAAAGGAAGAAGTCATTGGGGGTCAGATCAGGTGAGTAGGGAGGGTGTTCTAATATAGTTATTTGTTTACTGGCTAAAAACTCCCTCACAGACAGTGCCATGTAAGCTGGTGCATTGTCATGATGCAAGAGCCATGAATTGTTGGTGAAAAGTTCATGTCGTCTAACTTTTTCATGCAGTCTTTACAGCATTTCCAAATAGTAAACTTCGTTGACTGTCCAGTCGGTACAAATTCATAATGAATAATCCCTCTGATATCAAAAAAGTTTAACAGTATCGTTTTTGACTCTTGATTTGGACTGATGGAAGTTTTTTGGTCATGGAGAATTGGCTGATTTCCATTGTGCATTTTGACGCTTTGTTTCAGGGTCGTATTGGTACACCCATGCTTCATCACCCATGATAACATGGCCCAAAACATAATTTTGCCTCTTCAAAAGGTCTTGGCAAACTTCGACTCTCCTTTCTTTTTGTTCATCAGTGAGCTCTTTCGGGATCATTTTTGCACACTCCTTTCTCATGTCAAGATTTTCAGTTAAGATTTTCCTAACTTTTTCTCTATCGATGTTTACTTGCTCTGCTATACTTCTCACAGTCAGCTGACGATTTTGACACACAATTCAACTAATTTTTGCAATGCTTTTGTCAGTTCTGCTCAATATTGGTTGCCCTGACCTCTCTTCATCAGTGACACATTCTCTCCCCTCCGAAAATGTTTAATCCATTTGTACACTGCCATTTTCTTCATGGCATTATCCCCACAAACTTGGACTAACATGTCCTTGATTTCACTTCCACTCTTACCAAGTTTGACAAGAAATTTAATGTTTGTTCTTTGCTCTAATTCAAGCTCAGACATTCTCACAACGGCACACAAAAACACGAAACAACAATAATGAGCGCCACTCAGCAAGACACCACCACACGTCAAGAGGAACACAGCTGAAACAAAGTTATGAAATCTTACTGAGCTGTTTGTACAGTGCTGCCAATGTAAGCGCACAGTGGCAAATTCGCAAATCTAATTGTCAGAACTTGTAATCGTAAAAAATAAACACCAGGGTTTCCTTGGTCTTTTTAAATTTAAGCTCAGTATCCGCCATTGCACTCCTTCTCTATTTGATGAGGGGAAGGAGGTATAAGGCTAAGAATAGTAATAATAACAACAATGATAATAATAGTTAAATTTTTTGAGCACCTATGGTATAATTCCTTTTGCCACTTCTCCCTGCCTTCTCATCCCCAGGCAACTGAACTATTTCTGTCGTGATATATTAGTCTGCATTTTTTATAATTTTATATAAATGGAATTATATAGTACATACTCTTTTTGCTTGACTTCATTCACTAAGTATAATCGTTTTGACATTCATACATATTGTTACATGTGTCAATAATTCATTCCTTTTCATTGTATGGATATACTTCTATTTTCTGTCCATTCATGGTTAGTGGAAATTTTGGTTTTTAGCTATAACAAATAGAGCCCCTATGACTATTTATGTACAAGCCTTTTTGTGGACATGTACTTCCACTTCTTTTGGGTAAATACAAGGTAGTAAAATGGTGGGATCGTACGGTGGGTGATCATACATCTTTTTAAGAAAATGCTAAAATTATTTCCAAGTGGTTTTATCATTTACATTCCCACCAGTAGTATATGAAAGTTAACATCTTTCCCAACATTTGATATGATCAGCTTTTTAAATCCCAGTTGCTCAAATGGATTAATAGCAGTATCTCATTGTGATTTAACTTACATTCCCATAATGGCAAATGATCTGGAGTAGGTTTTTATATTTATTTGCTACCTGTGTAATTTTTTTTTGAAAAAAATATCTGTTCAAATATATTTCTGATTTTTCTATTGGAATATTTTCCTTTTTGTAGGCTGCAAGACATTTTTAATATTCTAGATACAAGTCCTTAATAATAAGATACATGTTTTTAACATTTCTCTCAGTATTGTTTGCTTAACAAAAGGTTTTAGTTTTGATAACATCTACTATATATTTTTTTCTGTTCTGAATTGTGTTTAGTTGTATTTAAGAACTCTTTTTCAAGATTAACGTCACTGAAGTTGTTTTCTATGTTATCCTTTAGAAGTTCTAGAGTTTTAGCTCTTATGTTTTAAGTTTTTTAAAACATTTCAAGGGTATTTTTTATTATGTTGTGAGGTAAGACTTGAGCTTCAGGTTCTTTGTATGTGGCTATAAATTGTTCTACACCATTTATTGAAAGGATTATCCTTTCCCCAATGAATTGAATTCCATTAATCTATTTGTCACTTTTTACACCAATATCACACTCTTATTTTTCAGCTTTATGGAGATATAATTGACATAAAATATTGTGTAAGCTTAAGGTATACAATGTGCTGATTTGATATATGTATATATTGCAAAATATTTACCACAATAAGATTAATTAACACATCCTTCACCTGACAAAATTGCCATTTTGCTGTTATTGCTATCGTTAGAAAATTAAAAATCTACACTCATAGTAACTTTCAAGTATACAGTATTGTATTAACTATAGTCACCATGCTGTACATAAGACTTTAGAATTATTTTTCTTATAACTAAAATCTTGTACTTTTTCCCTAACATCTCTCCATTTCCCCCAATTCCTCAGCCCCTGGCAACAACCATCCCACCCTTTGTTTCCATTAATTCAATGTTTTTAGATTCCACATATAAGTGAGATCATACAGCATTGTCTTTTTCTATCTGACATACATATGTATGTATTTGTATTTTTCACATTTTTAAATCCATTTTTCTGTCATGGACACAGGTTGTTTAAATGTCTTGGCTACTGTGAATAACACAGCAAAGAACATGAGAATGTAAATATCTCTGACACAGTGATTTCATTTCCTTCAGATATATAGCAACAAGTGGGAATCCTGGATCATATGGTGGTCCTATTTTTAATTTTTGAAGAACCTGCATACTGTTTCCCATAATGACTGTACCAATTTGCACTTTCACCAACAGTGCAGTAGGGTTCTCTTTTCTCCACATACTCACCAGCATTTATCTCTTGTTTTATTAATAGCAAATCTAATAGGTGTGAGGTGATATCTCATTATGGTTATGATTTGCATGTCCCTAGTAATTAGTAATGATGAGTACCTTTTCATGTACTAGTTGGTCATTTGTATATTTTCTTTGGGAAAAAAATGTCTATTCAAGGCCTCTGACCTTTTTAATTAGATGGTTTGGGGTTTTGCTATCAAGTTGTAAAAGATCTTCATACATACACGTATTTTGGATATTAACTCTTTGACATATACATGATTTCCAAATATTTTCTCCCACTCTGTAGGTTGCATTTTTATTTTGTTGGTTATTTACTTAGATGTGGAGAAAGTTTTTAGTTTGATATAGTCCCACTTGTTAATTTGGTGCTTTAGGTGTCATATCAAGACCAATGTGAAGGAGCTTTTCCTTTATATTTTTCCAGGAGTTTCACGATTTCAGGTCTTATGTTTAAGTCCTTACTCCATTTCAAGTTAACTTTTGTAAGTAGGGTAAGATGGATCCAGTTTCATTCTTTTGCATGTAGATATTCAGTTTTCCCAACATCATTTATTGAAGAGGCTATCCTTTCTCCATTGAATCTTCTTTGTTCCCTTGTCAAATATTAGTTGACCATATATGCATGGGATTATTTCTGGGCCTCAGTTTTGTTCCATAGGTCTATGTGTCTGTTTTTATTCTAGTACCATACTGTTTTGATTATTATCGTTTTTATACAGTTTGAAAACAGGAAGCACGATGGCTCCAACTTTATTCATTCTGAAGATTGCTTGGGCAATTAGGGTCTTTTGTGATTCCATATAAATTTTAGACTTTCTTTTTTCTATTTCTGTGAAAAATGCCACTGGAATTTTTATAGGGATTGTGTTGAATTCTATAGATGGCTTTGGGTAGTATGGCCATTTTAACAATGTTAATTTTTCTGATACATGAACATAGGCTATTTTTCCACTTATTTGCATCTTCTTCAATTTCTTTCCTCAATGTCTTATATTTTTCAGTGTATAATTTGTCATGCCGTTGGTTAAACTTACTTTTAAACATATTTTTAATGCTGTAAATGAGATTGTGCTCTTTATTTCTTTTTCAAATTGTTCATTGTTAGTGTATAGAAATACAAGTGATTTTTGTATGTTGATTTTGTATTCTGAAATTTTATTGAATTCATTTATTTATTCTAACAATTTTTGGTGGCGTCTTTAGGGTTTTACATATATGACGCGTAATCAACAGACAGTTTTACTTCTTCCTTTCTGATTCTGATCTGGATGACTCTTATTTCTTTTTCTCGCCAAATTCTTTGGCTAGGAATTCCAGTATTCCTTGTCTTATTCCTGATCTTAGAGGGAAAGATTTTAACCTTTCACCAATGAGTATAATGTTAGCTGAGTTTGTCATATATGGGTTTTATTATGTTGAGGTATGTTCCTTCTAACCTCAATTTGTTGAAAGTTTTTAATATCATGAGAAGATGTTGAATTTTGTCAAATGCTTTTTGTCTGCATCTATTGAGATGATCATATAAATTTATCTTACATTCTATAATGTGGTGTATTGTATTGATTTTTTTAAAATGTTTGAATTTTCCTTGTTTTCCGGGGTTAAACTGCACTTGATCATCATGTGTAATTCTTTTAATATGCTGTTGAATTCAGCTTGCTAGTATTTTGTTAAGAATTTTTGCATCCACATTCATCAGAGATATTGGCATGTAGTTTTCCTTTTTTGTAGTGCCTCTATCTGGCTTTGGTATCAGGGTAATAATGACCTCATAAAATGAGTTTGGAAATGTTTATCTTCCTCTTTAATTTTTGGAAGAATTTAAGAAGAATTGGCATTAATTCTTCTTTAAATGTTCAGAGAATTCACCTCTGAAGCCATCTGGTCCCGGGCTTTTCATTGTTGGGAGGTTTTGATCACTGATTCATTCTCCTTACATGCTATTACTCTTCATAAGATTTTATATTTCTTCATATTTCAAACTTGATAGGTTATATATTTCTATGAATTTATCCATTTCTTCTATGTTGTCCAATTTTTTGGCATATATTGTTCATAAGAGTCTCTTATGATTCTTTGTACTCCTGTGGTATCAGTTGTATTATCTCCTCTTTCATTTATAAATTTATTATTTTAATACTCTCTTTTTTCTTGGTAGGTCTAGCTCAGGGTTTGTGAACTTTGTCATTTCAAGAAACCAACTCTTAGTTTCTTTAATATTTTCTATGGATTTAGAAATAAGACAATAATTTATAGATCCTATTTTATTTCTGCTTAGATTTTTGTTATCTCTTTCCCTCTACTAACTTTGGATTTGGTTTGTTCTTCTTTTCCTAATTCCTGGAGGTATAAAATTAGGTTGTTTATTTGAAATTTTTCTTTTTTCTGATGTAGGCATTTATCAATATGACATTTCCTCTTAATACTGCTTTTTGCTGCATTCTCTAGTTTTTGGTATGTTGTGTTTTCATTTTTGTTTAAGTTTTTTTTTAAATTTCCCTTTCAATTAAATCTTTGGCCCATTGATTGTTCAAGATTGTGTTGTTTAAGTTACACATTTTGTGAATTTCCCAGTTTTCCTCCTGTTACTAATTTCTAGTTTCATTCCATTCTTGTCAGAAAGTTACTTGGCATGATTTCAATCTTTTTAAATTTGATGATACTTATGTGGTGACCTAACAGGAGATCTATCCTAGAGAATGTTCTGTGGGTACTTGACAAGAATATGTGTTCTGATGCTGTTAGATGGGATGTCCTGTATATATCTGTTTGTAAATTCATTTGGTCTGAAGTATAGTTCAAATCACATGTTTCCTTATTGATTTTCTGTCTGGATAATCAATCCATTATTGAAAGTGGGATATTGAAGTCCCCTGCTATTATTGTATTGTCTATTATTCACTTCAGATGTGTTACAATATCACACTGTCTTGATTACTGCAGGTTTATACTAAATCTTGAAATCAGGTAGTAAAGATCTCCCAGTTATTTCTTTCCCAAAGTTGGGTTTCTATCTTTTTTTTTTTTAATGTTTAGGTCCTTTGCATCTCTATATAAATTTTAGAATAATGTTTTGAATTTCCTGGAAAAAAGCTTTCTGTGATTTTGATTATGATTGTGATCAATATATAGAGCAGTTTGAAGAGAATTGATAATAATATTGAATCTTCTAATCAAAATAGAATATGTTTCACCAATTACATAGGCCTTTTTAAAATTATCTTAGCATCTGGTAGTTTCCAGGCATTATCGTGTACATCTTTTATTAAATGCATTCCTAATTATTTCAATGCTATTTTCATGTACTTTTAAAAATTTAATGTCTAATTGCTCATTGCCCATATGTCCAAATACAATAAAATTTTGTATTATGTCATCTGTAAATAAAAGTAGTTTTACTACTTCCTTTCTTATCTGCATACCATTTATTTGTATAAACTGGTTCGTACCACCAGTACAAGACTGAGTGGAAATGGTGAAAACATAAATCCTCATTCTGTTTCTTTTCTTTGAGGAAAAGCATTCAGTCTCACCATTAAGTTTGATGTTAACAATAGGTTTTTCATAGATGCGTTTATCAAGCTAAAGAACTTCCCTTTAACTTGGGAAGTTCTGCTGAGAGTTTCAGAAGTTGATGTTGGAATTTGTCAGAGCTTTTTCTGCATCTAATGAAACAATCATATAGTTTTCATTTGTAATCTGTTAATATGGTGGATCATATAGATTGATTTTCAAATGCTAATACAACCTTTCCTTCTTGCATAAACACCACTTGATTATGATATATTATCAATTATAAATATTGTTGGATTTGATTTACTAAAGTTTTTACAGAATTTTTCACCTGCATTCATAAAGCCCATTCGTCTGTAGTGTTCTTGCATTTTTTTTATTCAGTTTTGGCATTTGGATAATCTTGAAGTTATTTCCAATCCAACAATATTTATAAGGATCCTATATCATGATCATGAGCTCAAGTTTCTGAAAACAATTTTAATGCTATCTTTCTTTAAGAATAATGACTGCAGACAACATTTAAGGAACTCTTTTTTTTCTCTTTTTATTCCATCTTATTGACAAATAGGCAACATGTTCAGTATACCATGATTTTAAGTATTCCTTCCAAACTAATGGCTAACTCTTTTTTTACCCATTTAAGTGCTAACATTCTAAAGGATCTCCTTCCAATTTAAGCACCAAAGACATTCTTATCAAATACACAATGCATGTAAATTTAAGATAACATAGATTCAAAAGATTTTATAACTTCTGTTTGACTAAAATGAAAAGTGTAGTCCTATTAAAACTCTAAAACCATGAGATAAAATCATCACTTTCCATTGCTTTGATTACCATTTTATGCAGATGACTTCTAAATTTAAAGCTCTTTTAAGAATCAGAAACATTTCGGCAAATTCCTGCAATTTAGTAGATACTCTACTGTCACTTCAAACCTAATAAGACCCAAAGTAAACCTTCTATTCTCCCCATCAACTAGGTTTTTTTCCCTGTTTTTCTCATCTGATAATGTCATTACCAATCTATTAGTCATATATATGTGACTGATTTTAAAAGTCATCTTCATTTCTCCCTTTATCAACAGTTAATCAGTCATCCATTTTGTAGACTTTTTTGTGGCCTTCTGAATCAAATTGTGTTTCTTTCTCTTTATTCACATATACCACTGGAAAGTTTGGGCCTTTGCTACTTTTCTCCTCATGATTATAAATATTTCCTTGAACTTGATCTATTTAAAGTTACTATCCAAAAACACAATTTTGACAATGTTACTACCAGGCTAAAAAAGCTTCAGCACCTCTCTGATACCTACTTAACCTCCTATTATTATGCAATATCCCATCCAAACAACCTCTCTGTCATAATTCTCCTCTCACAAAACACACAGTCAAACCCCAACAGTATATTTACTATTGCCCAAGAATACCTTATTTTATGTCTTTAATAATGCTGTTTCTTTTGTCAAGAAAATCTGTTCATTATTTCCTCTCCTGCTTCATCTCTACGTGTTCAATCCTATTCAGGCTCCAAGGCTTGGATCAAATAGTCAGACTACCACAAAGCATTCCTTAAAGTCCCATAAGGGAATAATCTCCTCTCTGTATGATTTTTAAGTACCAGCTAATTATTATTCTTATTTTATATTTTTTATTTTTATCACATTATTCTCATTTATTCTCCATCCCCTATATGAAATCTTTGAGCAGAAACTTGTCATGTTCACTTTTGTGTTCTCAAAGTCAGAGCTCCAAGCCTTATCAAAAATAATTCCTGAAAGCTCACCAAGAACAAGGACTGGTTAGGCATTTTATTTTTGTGAGAACTATACCATTATCACTTAACATAATGCCTGTCACTAGTTTGAATTACTCTTGAAAATGAATAATTGCGGATTTAATTTAAGTCTTCATTGATAGCTTTTGTTTGAAAGACATCTAAAATTCACTGTTTGGTAAGAATATGGAGCAATGGACCAAATTCAAGGAAATTTTATTTATATGCATTGTCACGAAGGTTCTGTCTTCATATAATGACATCTTTTGCAAAAATAATCCAATAGTAGAAACATATTTATCTTTGGTTACCATGCATCAACACATATCATTCACAATTTTGCTTGATACAAAGATAAATTACAGTCACCGCTACACTCAGTTACCAATGAAAATTGTGAAATCTATGAAATTGTGATATTTATGTTAACACCTGTATAAGTTAATATGTCTAAAACTTGTAGTGGTTCCAATTGAAGGAGATGTTCTTGACTGTGGTTTTATCATATGTAGACTTGGTCTTCAAAGAGAAAGAAAATGTAAATGTCTTTCATTTTCTTTTTATAACATATTAATCACAATGACATGTGTTTAAGTCTTTCTAACTTCAAAGCATTAGTCTTTACATTATTTTACTAAAATAGCCAAAAATCATCTAGAGCTGATTCACGAATAAATAGGTGATTTAGAGTAGGAATCAGGAATTACTCTGAGCTTTGTTTTCTCCTCTGTAAATGAGAGAATTGTAGTAAATGACCTCTGAGGACTCTGCCAGTTCTAACTTATCATTACTTTTAGTGAGGTTTGTCAGCTCAGTTTGGAAACTCATCAAAAAGAAAAGTTCCAAAATGTTTGGAAGTGGTAACAACCAAATATTATAGTCACCTCCACAGAGTAATTTTTTTTTTAACAATATAACACCTTAGAGGCATTTACATTGTTTTATGGCTCAGTAGAACTTTAGGTGCACTGACTGCTTTAAAGACCATTTTAGCCTGAAATTTGTTTTTGTAAATAAAGTTGTATTGGAATATAGCCACACCCATTCACTCACATATTGTTTGTGAATGTTTCTGAGTGGCAGAGTTGAGTAGTTACAAAACAGACATAATGACAAGCAAAACCTAAAATATTTACTCCCTAGCTTACTACAAAAAAAGTTTGCCAATCCCTGATTTATAATAATAACTTATTTCCATATATTATTAAGTTGTTCAGATTTTTCACAAAAGTCTTGAGAGCAGAGATTTTTTTTTTCATTTTCTGAAAAAGTCTTGGCAATTTGTAAATTATTAATACAAGTTAAATCATAAAATTGATTTATATTTAATTCTGTTTATATGAAATCTAATACAGAAATTTTTACAATTTTCTTGTATAATGATGTTTTGAAAAACATTCTTGCCCAATATCTTTCCTTTCTGATTTCAGTAATCCTGTGAATCCTGTAGCAGTTGTACTGTTTTGATTGATCAGAAGAGGGCGTGCTTGATTCAACATAATTGTATACACAAACTGTCAGCCTGCTTTGTTTAGCCTGGCAAAGGTCAAACACTTCTTGGAGGAAACTTAAAGGCGGAATTATTAGTGAGCTAGTTTTCTATTGTGTTGGTGGTGAAAGAGACTAGAAAAACACAAGAAGACTAGTCTATTACCATTTTAGTGACAGTAATGTTTTTCCTGAGAAGAAAAGTGTTCATCTACACTTATCTTTTCTCATCTCAGCATTGATTTGCAGGGACCTTGAATATTTTCAACATGAGGCAGCATCAATTTGGCTACAGAAAACAGGATTTTTTTCCACCAAGATGATACAGCATATCTTGTGATAGTTGTTACCCTTTCTCCACCCTCCATCTCTTTGCATTGTTGCCTCTCTTTGTGTCCTGATGCCATTAGTATTGAGAGAACCATTGTCCATTGTAAGAAAATATAAAAGAAGATCATTAGAAGTTCAGATTTCTGTAGTGGCTCTCTGGGTTTTTTGATCAACACAGAGGCTGTCTGAAAAGTGAAACATTTCCAAGGAGAATGTGCTGCCGGACTAAAGAATGCTAGGACCCTAAAAAGAGCCTGAAAAAAACCCACCTACCAGCAGGCTAGACAAAGGGTCCAGGTTGGGGCCTCTTCTTTGAAAAACCTGATTAATGTGAGGTCTTGTTACCTGCTTTATCACTGTTTTGTTATGAGTGAAAGGTTTCAGCATTCTTAATTTGTCTTGGGGATGGGAAAAGGGAAGGCAAACTTGCCTGACGGAGGTCTGAGGGTGAAGTAGATCCATTTGCCCTTGGTGAAAAATAACAGACACAAAAGATGCTGGTTGTTTTACAAATTCATACTAAATGTATTCTCTAAAAAAGCAGCCCAATGGCACTCATCACTTGTCCATTTATCTTGAAAAGTAACGTGTAGGCTGTGGTGATTGCTAAAAATAAATGTTCTCTATTATGCTAAAGGAAAAATAAATTGAAGCTACAGAAGAACTGAATAGGAAAAATATCTGTTTTAGGAAGCAGTGGGGAAAGTAAAGAATGCTTACGGAAATATAAAAATTAGGTAATGATTTTGGGAACGCTTAATCCCAGGTTATTCTATAGCACATTTAGGTTTAAGGTCTTCAGGCATAATCTTCTCATAATATGTGCAATTTTAAAATTAATATGAAAACACTTTTTTATATCAGCCCTAAAATTGGAATGTATGTAGCATGCTCCGAAGATTTGGAGTTTTTTAGACAAGAAGCAGGATGTGGGCCTTTCACAATGTTTTACCTCTGGCTCTCTAAAATTTAAGTCATAAGAAAATATTAAGAGACACATGCCATAGTTAATGACAGATGTCCAGTACATATTGTCAGTGAATGAAGAGAAAACAGGTATAGATAGATGCTTATGCTGGGTAATTGTTTCATGAATATTATTTAGTGAAGACTAACATTTAACAGAACCTGATATTTGTATTATTGTATTAGCCAGTCACAGATACCAAGTAAAGATCTAACTGAGTTGTTAATTAGGTAAAAAATACCCCATAATAAGCAAACAAATGAGACTGTGTATGAAAACATATGGCAAATGATACTATATATAGAAAACCCTAAAGACTCCACCAAAAAGTTATTAGAAACAATCAACAAATACAGTAAAGTTGCCGGCTACAAAATCAACGTACAAAAATCCATTGCATTCCTATATACTAAAAATGAAATTTCAGAAAAAGAAATAAAAAAAAATTCCTTTTGCTATTGCAGCAAAAAGAATAAAATACCTAGGAATAAACTTAACCAAGGATGTGAAGGATTTATATGCTGAAAACTATAAGACATTTTTGAAAGAAATTGAAGAAGACACAAAGAAATGGAAAGACATTCCATGCTCATGGATTGGAAGAATCACATAGTTAAAATGGCCATATCACCCAAAGCAATATACAGATTTAATGCAATCCCCATCAATATCCCAATGGCATTTTTTAAAGAAATAGAACAAAAAATCATCAGATTTGTTTGGAACCACAAAAGACCCCGAATAGTCAAAGCAATCTTAAGAAAAAAGAACAATGCTGGAGGTATCGCACTCTCTGACTTTAGCTTGTACTACAGGGCTACAATAATCAAAACAGCATGGTATTGGCAGAAAAACAGACACTTAGACCAATGGAATAGAATTGAGAACTCAGAAATAAAATCACATATATATGGACAGATAATTTTTGACAAAGAAGCAAAAACATACAATGGAGAAAAGACAGCCTCTTCAATAAATGGTGCTGGCAGAATCAGATAGCCACGTGCAAAAGAATGAAACTGGACTGCTATCTGTCACCACGTACCAAAATTAATTCAAAATGGATCAAAGACTTAAACATAGACCTGAAACAATAAACTGCATAGAAGAAAACATAGGTACTAAACTTATGGACCTTGGGTTCAAAGAGCATTTCATGAATTTGACTCCAAAGGCAAGGGAAGTTAAAGCTAAAATAAATGAATGGGACTATATCAAACTTAAAAGCTTCTGCACAGAAAAAGAAACCATCGACAAAATAAAGACGCAACCAACTGAATGGGAGAAGATTTTTGCAAACATCGCCTCCGATAAGGGGCTAATATCCAAAATATACAAGGAACTAATGGAACTCAACAACAAAAAAACAAACAACCCAACTGAAAAATAGGCAGAGGACCTGAAGAGACATTTCTCCAAAGAGGACATACAAATGGCAAATAGACATATGAAAAAATGCTTAACATCACTAATCATCAGAGAAATGCAAATAAAAACCACAATAAGATATCACCTCACTCCAGTCAGAATGGCTTTCATCAACAAGACAAATAGTAACAAGTGTTGGAGAGGCTGTGGAGAAAAAGGAACCCTCATACACTGTTGGTGAGAATGCACACTGGTGCAGCCTCTATGGAAGGCAGTGCGGAGGTTCCTCAAAAAAATTACAAATAGAATTATCGTATGACCCAGCAATCCCTCTCTTGGGTATCTACCAAAAAAATCTGAAAACATTTATTCATAATAACACATGTGCTCCAATGTTCATTGCCGCTTTGTTTACGGTGGTCAAGACATGGAAACAGCCAAAATGTCCTTCGACAGATGAATGGATTAAGAAGTTGTGGTATATATACACAATGGAATACTATTCGGCAGTAAGAAAAGATGAAATAGGACCATTTGTGACAACATGGATGGATCTTGAGATTATGATGCTAAGCAAAATAAGTCAGACAGAAAAAGTAGAGAACCATATGATTTCACTGATATGTGGTATATAAACTAAAAATAACAAAAGATCAAGACAAACAAATGAGAAACAAAAACTCATAGACACAAACATAACCACAGTTTAGTGGTTACCAGAGGGTAAGGGGGGAGAGGGGTGGTAGATGAAGGTAAAGGGGATCAAATATGTGCTGATGGAAGAAGAACTCACTCTAGGTGGTAAACACACAATGGGATTTATAGATGATGTAATACAGAATTGTACACCCAAAATCTATGTAACTTTACTAACAATTGTGACCCCAATAAACTTTAATTTTAAAAATTAAAACATATGAAAAGAAAAGAAAACATATGGCATCTGATCCAGATATTTATTCCACAAACTGTACCTATTAGTCGTCATTATCATAGTGTAAGTACTTTTGGGTTTGACCTGATATACTTTGTCTAACTTTTTATTAGCCTTTGGATCTCACACGTAATAAAATTGTTCTAGTCTTTTCCTCATTATAACCAGACTTTGACATAATGTAAGGGAAAAGTGATTAAATATATATATATATATATATATATATATATATATATATATATATACACATATATACACTTATTTATGTATATTTGTAGACATACATATAACTTTTTGTTATAGAAGATTAATTGTTGGTTCAACACATAAGCTTAGTGGTTGAATAATAAATAATTCCTGCTTTCTTTTACATTATTTATTGCCTCCAAGAACTAAGAGTTACACAATTAGACTGTGTACATATTAGGTTGAAATCTCATTCAAAATGCAGGTCTTCCTGATTTTTATATTCCCCAAGCCCAGTACAGGCCCTCACATAAAAGTCTGCTTTCAAAAAATGCTTGCTAAATGAATAAACCCAGATCAGGTACAACCAAAATTTTTAAATTATTTGACTGTTTCCGTCAATAATTTTTTAAAAAAGAAAATATAAATAAATATCCATTCTCCCGAAGTGCATAACAACTTCTCCTAGTTCTCATACCAGCTAATAAGCATTTTGCCACCTCTCTGAGTCCACCATGGTAAACATTAGTTCAAGCAAAGGAAACCCTGTCAATCTGATCATGCAGTAAGAACTATTGTCTGATGAGGAATGGAATTTCATAATATAAAAAAAAAGTAAAATTCAATAAATGAACAAATGCCTCTTCTAAAGAGAATACCTACTCACCGTGCCTGTTTACCTTGAGTAGTACAGTGGGAGAGTCTTGATATGAGAGTGAGAAAGGTATGGGTTTAAATTCTCACTCTGCCTGACCTTGGGCAAGAAATTTAATCTCTTTGAAACACAATTTCCTTGTCTGAAAAATAATGATAATAATATCTCTCTAAATTTCCTGAGGCTCCTTGGAAATACAATGGCCCTTCTTCCACCTATATAGAAGCCAGCCATGGTTCAGGAGCACTTGTCATTGTGCCAAACTTCCAAATCTTCAAAAGTTAGAAATTGTTACATATAACAAAGACTTTCTCTTATAGCAATAACCGGCTCCTTTACGATTTTCTCAGAAGCCCTCGGGACTACTCCACAGAAGTCAAGATCTCCCTCAGTTTTATCTTTATTTAGTTTGTTGACAAGCACTTATATGTACCTATGTGGCAGGGACTGTATGAAGCACTTTACTAACAATAACTGATTCAATCCTATGATCTTGATGTTACCCCTTGAAATATGTGACCTGTGGTCTTATTCTACTTAACAATCTCATCTTCATTGTTAAATAATTCAGCTTTCATTCCTAAAATACATATTGAGCAATGGAAGTAGTTATTAAGTGCGGGGAAATTCTTTACGTGCATCATAGAAAATTTGATGGTTAATATTCAAGAAAACCATTTGGAATTTTATTTTAGGAGAAAAGAAAAAAAATATCTTCCACCTCAGCATAGCCATGTGATTGTCAGAAGATGTTTCCTGTCAGCAAGGC
The DNA here is from genome assembly GCF_964194185.1 of Rhinolophus hipposideros. NCBI lineage: Eukaryota > Metazoa > Chordata > Mammalia > Chiroptera > Rhinolophidae > Rhinolophus > Rhinolophus hipposideros. The sequence goes on along the minus strand of NC_138050.1, from coordinate 35,027,581 downwards.
CAGATCCAAGAGAAGAATCCAGATGTCTCTCTGAAAAGCTAAATACCATTTGCATCCCTTTCATTTTTACTGAAGCTTTGAAGTAAATAGAGATAGAACCCACCCTAGTAAATTACCTGAGGACTGAAACATTTTTGACATAAGTCTTGAGAACAGAGCAATGTATTTCTTTTCCTCCTTCAGAACATTAGCTTTGTTTCATCTCGAGTCTTGAATGACAGAAATGATGATGGACTGATTGGACAGCCAGCCTCACTCCCCTGATGCCAAATACAGACCAAAGTAGCCTAAGCTGCTGCTTTCCAGAGTCTTGGGATAGGAATTTGAATATGTATTTGATCACTAGGTTGCACTGAAACTGCTCTGTTAAAATATTTTAATATTAGAATAACATGGTGATTATGACAGGGGGCTTGATTAGGTAGACTTCCTTGAGTACATGCCAGTCTCTACCACTTACTAGCTGTATAAACCTGGACAGGTTGCTCCACATCCCTTTGCCTCAGTTTCCTCAGTTACAAAATAATTGTAATAGAACCTATCACATAGTTGTGCTGTCAAGATTAAATGAATGAATGCATGTAAAGCACTTCACACAGTTGCTAATTCATAGTAAGTACTTAATAAATGATAGCTATTCATATTAATACTCTCCCAGGTTAGTCATAGCAATTGGGCTAAATCTCTCATTGTTGAGTGGCAAAAGCACCATTCCCAAACTATGTGCTGAAGCCCACTATTCCTTGAAGTTCAGCAAAAAGGAGTTCCCTTTTTCAAATAATCTTGGAAAACACTTTATTTGCCTTGGGAATTCAAAATGCACTGAAATATATCAAAGAGTTCGAGAGACCTGCAATTAAGAAGTCTGTGTAGTCTCGTTTAATCTAATGAATTTCCCATACATACGTAAAACCATTTGACGGTTTAGTTTGACATTTACTCAGTAATTTTTGTTAGTTCATCTTTGTACTCTCCGTTTTTCCTAAAAATTGACCATTTCATTTCCCTTTAACATACATGGAACACCAAACAGTGTCATAAGTGCTTAGTTTGCAAACACACACGTGTAGGTATAGTAGGTCTTCACAGATATAATTCAGTTAAGGATCCTGAGATGGCGAGATCATCCTGGATCATCTGGGCAGGTCATAAAAACAGTGATAACCATCTTATAAGAGAAAGTGGAGATCTGAGATACAGCAAGAAAAGATACAGACAGAAGATGAGGCAGCAATGTGACCATAGAAGCAGAGATGAGAAGGATATGGCCACAGGCCAAGAAATGCTGGCAGCCACCAGAAGCTGAAAGAGGCAAGAAATGGATTTTCCCCGAGAGCCAACAGGAGTACAGCCATACTGACATCTTGATTTCAGACTTCTAGGTCCCAAAACTGTGAGAAAATACATTTTTGTCATTTTAAGCCACCAAGTTTATAGTAATTTGTTATGGCAGCCCGAATACACCCGTTTCACCATTTACAAAATGGGGTTAATAAAAGCCCATCCTGGCGTGCCATTGTCATCACAGTGCTTTGAGGATCAAATATAATAATATATGTGAAAATACTTCCATAATTTAAAGTGCTTATCAGACATAACACTATTTTTATCATTATAATGTGGAATCCATGAACTATCTCTTCTCCAGCTGAAACAATGATTCCAACTTCTTTACCTTACTCTTTTGTTTTGTCTTATGAGGACTAGATCCAGGATCTTCCTCTTCACCCACTTAACACTCAATATGTCAAATACTGATTGCCTTAAAAAAAAACTCAGCCATATTTATCATTCACTTCCTGCCTGCAGGGGACACAGTTACAGAACTGATCTGAAAAAGAATAGCTCTTCTTCCAACACAAATCAAAGCTTAAATCAATATGTACATATTTAAATTGAAACAAATCCATTGAGATAATGGAGAAAATATTATGTTAAATTACAAACAATTAACCTAGATTGCAATTAAACAGCTCAAGTTATTAAATTACTTGCTCCACAGATATTTAGCATTGTTTCAATTTTAATAAAAGATGTACTGGACACAGTTGAATGAAATCTGCCTCGTTGGGTTCTGAAAATAAATATATTAACTTTCCTCAAACTTTTCCCTGAAAAATCACAAGAGCATTAACTACAAAAACTATGGCTTTTAACACAAACCAAATGAAATTAGAGATACTGCCTCCCATACGAAGAGGCACATGAGAACCCTCCTTTGTTAGAGACTTGCTTCCTTAACTACCTCAAGAAAAGAAGTTCAGAGATGGCACATCTGTCAAGAAGCATTTTGAAAGAGCCAACCTTGATACTCTCACTTTCTTTTTGAAACTGTGTCCTTTTCCTATTCATTTAGCAATTGACTTTACTTACTCCCAGCAGTGATCAAATTTCTCTTTCCTTTTAAAGCAAGAATCTTCATTTGATAGAATCTAGACTTGACTGGACATTTAGCTCAGAGTGGCAAGCAGTGAGAGTTTCCAAGGGGTCTTTTACTGTATTTAAATTTAAATTTATTTCTGGAAACTGATTCTTCTCTCACATCATTCTCCATGTTATTGGAAATTCAATAAATGCATAGAGAACTTTGCTGATATCAAGGAGAATTTCCATTTCAACTCTTCTTTTTTATTACCACACTCTCTCTTCACAATCTCCATTACCATGTCAAAGTCCTGACAAGATTTTTCCCTAAAATATTTTAAAGTCTTTTAAGTGGCTGCTCTGGGCGAACGTGTTTTTTGTTTTTGTTTTTGTTTTTGTTTTTGTTTTCCAATTTTGTTTGTGACTCGATCTACACTTACCTCAATATAGGCCACATGTCCCTGTAAAACTTCTGCTTTTCTCGTATGTACCATTGTTCCAAATCGATGGTTTACAAATGAAACTACGAGGATCTGTGCATCCCGTTGACATGTAAATCGTAGCAGGTGAAAGATGTGGGAAAGATTTTCAATGGCATGAGCCTTTAGTTTAATAAATTGGCACTACTGAAAACCAGCATTTTTATGTCTTATACTATCCATCTTACAATTTTTTGAACACCAAATATGTATCAAGCATGTTTCTAGGAAATTAAAATATATCAGTAAATTAAAGTAACAAAAATCCCTGCTTTTGAAGAGCTTATATTCCCTGAGCAATAGTAATTAATTATTACTATTAGTCAAGTATTACTTTTAGTATTACACATATTAACGCATTTAACCCTCACAACTTGATGAATTGATATAATTAGTATTCCTGTTTAAGAGAAAAGAAAATTGGGCCAAAAATGTTAAGTGACTGACCTGGAGCTTTAGGAATGAAGTCCAACTTAGCTTTAACCTTCAAAGGGAAATTAAAATGCAAACATTAACAAAAGAATATGATAAAAGCTCAATGCTTAGCTCAGTGCTCAATAAAATCTGGTGAATAAATTCCTCTTCATTGAGCTATTAAAGGATCTTAGTCCATTTGGGCCACTATAACAAAATACCACAGACTTGGGTAGCTTATAAATAACAGAAATACATTTCTTACAATACTGGATGCTGAAAGTCTGAGATCAGGGTGTCAGTACAGTGGGGTGAGGGCCTTTTTCTGGCAGACTTCGTGTTCTAACTTCACAGGGCAGACAGAAGTGGGCAAGGAAAGTCTCTCAGGCCTCTTTTATAAGGCACTAATCCCATTCATCGGGGTTCCACCCTCATGACTAATTACTTCCCAGAGGCCTCCAACTCCTAATACTGTCACCTAATACCATCACGTTAGATTTCGACACATGAATTTCAGGGAACACAAACATTCAGACCCTAGCAAAGGACTTTTGTTATGCAGCTTCTTTTTACAATTACCACAGCTAAAATTGTTAATATGACCATGATAATATCCTCCAGATTTAAAGTTATAAAATCAATATAAAAATTAATATTTCACTACTGTAAGGAAAGTGCAATTGATGGTAGCTTTATTATTCAACTACTGTTTTTAGTAATACAAATTCTTTTATCATTTATCATAGTTAATAACCATGTAGATATTATATTATTATGTGGTTAATGTCTCTTTTAGATATGCCCTCTTCAATAGCAAAGACTAAACACAATCGGACAACACCTTGTATATCAGAAATTTATAGGTTTAGCATTTACCTCTAGGCTGCTTTGTGAGCATGCTGAGGATATTGACTATGAGGTATAGTAGCCAAATATATGCACATTAATTTGCAATGACAGTTATGCCCAACAAGAAACTTTTACTGGACAAAGGTGCTAAGACAATTCAATGGGGGCAGAATAATCTTTAACAAATGGTTCTGAGACAACTGGATATCCTCATGTAAAAGGATGAATCTGAAACCTTACCTCACACCATACACAAAAAAAATAACTTGAAATATATCAGACCAAAATATATGAGCTAAAACTATAAAACTTTTATCAGAAAACATAGTAGCAAATTTTGTTGATTTTGGATTAGGTAATTATTTTTTGAATATTTCGAACACATGAGGAAGAGAAAAAGCAAACAAATTGGACCTCATCAAAATGCAAAACCTTTGCACTTAAAAATACACCATCAAGAGAGTAAAAAGGCAAGCCAAAGACGACCAAAAAAAATGTTTCAAGTAATAGATCCAATAATATTTTTGTATTTAGAACATATGTAAAACTCTTACAACTAAATAATTAAGAAGGTAAACAATGCAATTAAAAAGTGGCCCAAGTATCTGAATAGATATTTTAACAAAGAAGATATTGGGATGGCCAATACACACATGAGGAGATTCTCAGCATCATCAGTCATTAGAGAGATTCATACTAAAGTCACGACGAGATCTCACTTCACACCTACTAGGATGGCAGTGATCCAAAAAGCAGACAATGCCAAGTGTTGGCACGGATCTGGGGAAATTTGAAGGAACCCTCATAACAGTGGGAATATAAAGTGGTACAGACACTTCTAGAATACTTCCATCAACCAATATGAGCCTGATGAATTGGCCTTCTCTACTTTTTAGATCAGAATCACTTACAACTTCAGCAAATAAAAGGCAAAAATCCCACCTTCTCTTACCCATGGTCCAAAAAAGGCAGCATTCATTAGTCAATCATTCAACTCTCCCCCCACCAAACCTACACACAACTTCACAATTTTCTCAGCAGAGAATGTTATGTAAATATTTCTATTTGATGTCTCATGTTATTGTGACTCCTTTTAGACCTCTTATCAGCAGTCACTTCTTTTATGAAAATATTACCATATTTGCTCTTACATATGTTATGTATTAATCTTACCTGTGAGCTTTAAAAGCGTTTGTTTGTTTGTTTGTCTGTTTGGTTTTTGGTTAGTTTATTTTTTCTTTGGCATAGGGAGGAATTTCTTGCCTATACTCTAAAGTTGAACTACAGAAGCCATTATATAATGGACCTAGCCATAAATCTGTTCTCATACAAAAATCAATACTATACTAAATTATGAGTTTACTTTATTTTCAGTCAAATATTTGTTTATTTCTTAATCAAATATAAGTTAGAAACCTAAAATAAATAGTTTTTGTTTAAAAATAGTAACATCCATATATTAACTCTTTGCAATAATTTCTGGGGTAATCTTTATTACTATACCAGGCATGTACAGTGTGCATAATTATCTAATTTTAGAGTTATCCAAGAAAAGCAAAAATACAGAGAGAGCCTTAAAGATCCTGATACTAAATCTCACTCATTTCCACTACTTCATACAATAAAATTTTTACGGTAAATAATATTCATTTTTCTCTTGTTAAGTTGATTCAACCACATCAGCCTCAGTTTGAGCACTGTGGCCTTTTGTAAGCGATTTTGTAACGTCTGTTATCAGTTGTGAAAGAAAACTCTCGAGCTACAACATTAATCCTCTCTTTAATTCTATTTCCTGACCCCTTGTGTTGAGGTTATAATTATCACTGAACCTCATACAGATATCTCACAGGAACATTTTTTTTTTTTCATTTCATCTTCAACCTGAATAGAACCCACAGCCTTGAAATCACCTGCTGGATTCTTTGTTTCTAACTGCCTTAAATCTCATGCTATGTCTTCCACAGCTAAGTACAAAATCATGTAAGGCAGACTGAATTTCCTGGAATGATTTTAAATGCTGTTGTAGTCCACAATATTGTAAGTCAAATTGGCCTAATGCAATACAATACACTGTTAGAGTAATAGAAAGTGAGATAAAAGTCTTCAATAAGGATCAAATAACTATTATCTTACCAACTTGGAGTGTTCTTTTAAGATGCACTTAATACACTTGTATCTGTTGAATACAACAAACTTGGATCATTAAAAAAAAAAGAAACAGTGATTTGTCCTATTCAAATGATACCTCAGGCACCTGCTGCCCACAGAAAGCATAAACATGCAGTAACAAATAAATCTGAGATCTGGCTGGTGGTACCCAAATTACATCTTTCCAGGACACTCTGTGCCATGTTTTGTCACCTTTGTAAAATATTCTCTCTGCACAGTTTGTTTTGGTGCTCTGCCTCCCCCTGGGTCATTAATATCAGCATGACAAAATACGCAATTAGGCTCCTCTATCTTAGTGTAGTTCTTTTGACAAGAAACAACACTGTGAATCTCTGTGTTAACAAGAACAGGTGATAAAAGGGGTCAAATAGCTAATCACAGCTGCCAATATCAGAGGGTTACTTGAAACACAGAAATCTAAAAGCCAGCTATTTAGCCTAAGCCCCAGGGAATGGAGTTTGCTTTTCTAACTCCCAATGTGTTCTCCTCTTTCTGGTTGTGCCAGGAGCACTTTCTCTCTATACAGCTTGGCAGCCCATTGAAGCAAAGCATTCTTCAGTTGGTGAGGCAATAAAGTTGAATAATTGCTGCCTTGAGTCTTTCTCAAAGTCATTTGAAAGATGACCATTGTAAGATAGGTTTACTTCTGGTAAATGATCTATGTTAAAGAGCAAGTTGCAGAACAGCGGGACTAGCTGGGCAAAGTTACTAGCAGTGGCAACGAAGTGGCAAGTGCCCTGTTTTCCCGAAAATAAGATCTAGCCGGACAATCAGCTCTACTGCATTTTTTGGAGCAAAAATTAATATAAGACCAGGTATTATATTATATTATATTATATTATATTATATTATATTATATTATATTATTATATAAGACCTGGTCTTACATTATAAATAGTAAAATAAGACTGGGTCTTATATTAATTTTTGCTCCAAAAGATGCAGTAGAGCTGATTGTCCGGCTAGGTCTTATTTTTGGGAAACACAGTAAACTGCTTAAAGAGTAGTTATTGCCTCAGTAATCAGGGCTCTACTGAACCCTGAGCAACATGGTTTGGCCTGCACTGCTTCTAGCATTTACTAGCAAATATTAGATCACCTATTGCTTTACATGAGCTCACGAAACAATTGCACTTTTAGGCTAAGATAATCATCTGGTCTCTCAGAACTAAGTATGGTTAACACTAGGAACATGGGAACAAAGACTGGGAGACTGCAAACTGAGAAAAGGTACAGTCCTACCCTAAAGTCATTTCAAACCTAACAGAAGAGATGGAAGAATACATAATTCTACTTATAGAGACATGTATGGACGTATACAGTGTGCAGAGGGCATTTCATGGGCATTTCCTTATTTGATAATGAACACAAGCTCTGCCATTTGCTGAGTGATCATTGTTTCAATTACTTAATTTTTCCGAGTCTATTTCCCTATTTGTAAAATTAGAGTACTATCCTCTAATGCTGCTGTGCAGATTAAGTGAGAGACTACCCAAAAAAGCAAAAAACTTTATAGATGGCAAGTACTTAATAAGTGTTGGTTTTAAAAAGTCTAATAAAACATAAACAGCAGAAGAACAAAAACATATAAAGATATTTATATAACTCTCTGGAATTAGAAATTAATATGATGAAAATAATTGACCTTTCTAATTACCAAAGCAATGTGCAATTTTCTGACAAGACTTTGATAGATAGACATGGCTCGATGGAGAAAAATAGCAAGATTTCTGAGGGGAGCAGAGAGAGGAAATGCATTTTAATGAAAATAAGAACCAAGAGTTGTTAAATTGTCATCATAGTAGAATGAAACTATGAAAAGGAGTTAATGTGATTAAATGACAATTATAGAATAGCATGATCAATCCTAGAAATCAGAAGATCTTATTCTGATATTAATTACTTAATTGATTAAATACAGATATTGAGCTCTAAATTATCCAAAGCCCCTTCCAGACCTACTTATGATTCTAAGATATTCTTAACATGAAATTCTTATCACAGTGTTCCTTTAATCAAGAATTTAGAAAGGCTCATTGAAACAGTTAAAACTGCGTTATTTTGAAGGCCTGCTTCAATTTGCTCTTCTGCAATATCTCATTTAATCAACTTCACCCAATTGCTTAAGTCAAATATTTTAGAATTTTATTTAACTTCTCTGGTTATTTTTAACTCTCACATTTTATTGGTCATTTCCTGTTGACTGTATATCCATAAATTCTAATCCAAAACTTTGCTTCTTTCTACTATAGCCAAATAAAGTCCTTCCCCTTTTTCTAACTTCTCTTAATTCAATTTAGATTTTATTTATCAATACTTACTGAGGATTTCAACTTTCAAATGTGATAAGTTTTGACACTACCAGGCTGTAGTGTCACTGAGAGCAAGCAGGCCACTGAGAGCAAGCAGGCCAAATTTAAGTAGCTCTAAAAGTGTTAATTCAGGATGAATAGGAGAGCAGAATTGTGGTGAAATCTGCCAATAAGAAAAAAGTTACACAACTATGGCCGAATACTAATGAGGAAATATTTGTTTCTCTATGCTGTTTATTTGACAGAAAATTATAGACTGCTGCATAAGTATATTGAAAAGATAAACTATATTTAGAGGAAGATTTTGAAGATAGTGGGGGTCCAGAAATCATGTCTTACAGGGAACAGATTGTGAATCAAATGCTTGAACATGTGCATAATCTATATACATACTTTTGGAATACACTTTATGCTCCATACAATATATTTCTAGTTTCTTCTTATCCATGTGGTTTTCAGCTTTTAGTTTGTATGAGAATGACTTAAAGATTTGATTTAAAATATAGACACACCCAAGATTATCCCAGGAGATTCTGGTTGAGTAGGTCGGGATTAGAGCCCAGGAATCCTCGTTTTTAACAAACACCCAACTGGTTTTGATGTAGACGATTGGTGGGCCACACTTTGAGAAAAACGACTCCACAGAATGCTATAAAAATAAAGTAGGCTATAGGTTTGGTGGCAGCCTCTCACTGATAATATATTTTACATATATATAATATATAATGTAAATATATGATATGCATATTATATATATTTACATTATATATAATGTAAAAAATATTTTCTTAAATATGTATAATTTTAACAATTTTCAATCTTGACGTATATATATAATATATAATATACATATAATCACTGCCTATCAATATTTGAAGGACTATTACCAAGGAAGAAAAAGAATATTTAAAAAATTTTTTATTTTGCTTTAGTTAACAAAAATAAGAAGGTAAGAAGGCATATTTCTCCTCAATACAACAACTATGTCTGTTGCAGAATGATCCAGGGTACCTTTCCCATGCTAGACTGTAAACACCGACAGGTCAAGACCCGTACTTGTCCGATTCACCAGCATACTGCAATGCCTACAATGACGTACAGAATCCATTTGCTAAATGAATGAAATTCATCATGCCTATTAAAATAATGAATGTCATTGATTAGTACGGAAGGGATACTTATGTAGTAGTGCTTTGCGAACTTTAATGTACATCTTAAATATGAATGTTGAATCATTAAAATGCAAGTTCTGATTCAGTAAATCTGGAGTGGAGCCTGCTAGTCTTTGCATTTATGATAAGGTCCCAGGTGGTATTGATGGTATGTGGACCACATTTACTAGCAAGAGTCTAGAATGGCACTTTGCAATATGTTAGCCACTAGCCACATGTGGCTATTTAAATTTCAATTTAAATAACTGAAATAAAATTTAATTAGAAATTTAGTTCCTTTGACACATTAGCCACATTTCAAGGACTCAACAGACACATATGGCTACTGACCACAATGTGGGATAAAATAGATTATAGAACATGTTCATCATTGCAGAGTATTCTATTAGACAGTGCTTTCCAAAAGTATTATAACCCACAAAATTACCTGATTTTACAAATATAGCACAAAAAATTGTTACTTGATTTTTTTCCTGAGGTAACACAAAAGTACATATAAATATAGATTTCAAAAAATCATTACAGAAATAGATCAATGTAGAAGGTATCCTGATAGGAATCAAAAGAATTTGAACACACTCCTAATTTTTAAAAAACACCCTTCATAATATTATTACTACTACTACTACTGCTACTACTACTATGAATAATAATAAATGGTGAAATATTACTAATGAATTCAAATTGAATTATATATTGATGCATAACAAAACATTTCAAAACGCAATGGCTGACAACAAGATTCATCATAATTTCTCATGATTTTATCACTTAGTTGGGCAGTTTTGTTGGTTTCACCTGGGTTCATTCATTTGGTTGCATTTAGTTAGAGGGTAGTCTGGGGCCTCTGTCTTTCTCTCCTGGTGATCTTTCATTTTCAAGGATGCTAGACCAAGCTTCCTTGCCAGATGGCAGCAAACTTCCAATAGGGTTAATTAGATGCCAGTTCATCATTTCTTATCAAGTCTCTGCTTGCATGGCACTTGCTGATGTCCAACTGGGCAGAGCAAGTCACATGACCAAGCCCTAGTCAATGTGGGAGGGACTATATAAGGGAGTGTGCACTGGAAGGTGTGATCCATTGAAGGTCTTTATGTTAATAATCCAGCACAAAAAAAGGAGTTGTAATTTTAAGAGAAGAAATTTCTCAAAATAAAGAAAAACTCATACTTGAAAATCAAAAAGAAATATCAACTTCTGATAAACTTTAGAAAAACAGAAAGAACAAGAGAGAAAAGGGGAAAAGAAGGACAGATTCCCTCCTTAACCAAACTTTCATTAGGCTCCTCTGAGCGTTATTCTTGACTAGGCCTTGACCTTGGCCTGCCTTTAGCAAGAATCTTACTAAGTCAGTTTAGCAAAAATTCCTCCATCCTTGACATCTTATCAAATCGTCTCATCCCCAACCGTGACATCTAAATCCTTGGTCTGACTTTAGCAAGAATCCGTTAGGCCAATTTGTCCTTGATGTCTCCTCTTAGTAACTTTCCATCACTGACCCTCTCGTTGGCTATAAATCCCCACTCATCTTTGTACTCAGAGTGGAATTTGGTCTCTTTTTCTCCTATTTCAAAAGGCTTTCCCCTGTTGCAAAAGTCAGAAATATAGTCTTTCTTATCATTTTAACAAATGTCAGAATAATTCTACTTTTATACTAAACACTTCCTGGCCAGATTATTTTATAATTTTTGTTACAAAAACACAAAATCAATTGCTGTTATTTTTAAATTATTAGGCAACATACAATGAAAGAGAGTTTTTATTCATAACAAATATATAGAGAGAGAGATTACAAATATTATTTCTCATGATATTATCACTTAGTTGTGCAGTTCTGTTTGTTTCCCCTGGGTTCATTCATTTGGTTGCATTTAGTTAAAGGGTAGGCTGGAGCCTCTGATATGTAAAACCTTAAATTAGATGAAGAAAACTACAAATCATACTGATAAATATAGAAGAATAATTAAATTAATCTAGGTACATGCTAATTTGAGAAGACTGCTTAATGAAAAAAAATGAATTCATCAAAAACTAACTTACCATTTTACCAAAATGCTAACCTAAAATCGAAAGAATCAAAGCAACAGAAGTGACAACCTGATAGAAAAACCTAGCATAAATAAGATTAATATGAGATAAAAAGGTAAAATGCACGAATGATAAAGGGATATATTTTTCATTCATTGTCAATAATTATTGATTAAATGTGAGACATGTACCACTAATGGTCTAAGAGCTGGTGCTATACTCGTGAACAAAATATAAAAAAATTTCTTCTTTTATTGAGCTTAATAAACCATTTATTATTTGGAGGGGGAGTACTGGTTATTTGGAAAACAATTAATTTTGAAAATCGCCTTACAGATATTGCCAAAATAAAACATGAAATAAGAGGCTAAATGTTAGCCTTAACTGGAGGTACTTAATAATATTTGAATAAATAAATGCATATTGGGATAATGTGAAAACTGGATATTTATTAATGTTAAGAAATTATTCATTGTTAATATGTTTAAAGGCATTGTGGTTCTTTAAAAGATAAAGACCTCATCTTTAATAACTATATGATGGATATTTATAGATAAAATATATGATGTATGGACTATAATTCAAAATTACCCAGTTGAGAGACAAAGGAGTGTATAGGCAATAGATGAAACAAGATTGTCAAAGAGTTGATGGTTTTGGAGGCAAGTTGTGAGTGTATGGGGCTTATTGCACTATTTCTCAACTTTTCATAGTAAAAATTTTTTAAGGTATAGCTACAGCGTATTAATTAACCAAGTTTCATGGTTTGAACTATCATTTATAAGGGCAAAATAAAAACCTAGAAAAAAAGCTTGATAGAAATCAATATAGAAAAAAAATGTAATAAAGTAATCCATGAAATGGTATCAACTGTCAGAAAATAGAATGTGTATTTAGTTACCAGTTTCCAATTCTATATTAAACACAATATTTTCTTGTCTAAAAGGATCATCATCTCCTTTTTGCCAAGTACTTTGCAGTATATCTTAATCAACAGGAACATTTCAATTAATTCTGCTACAATATTAGGAGACCTGAAAATGAGTTACTATAGTCCACACTGAACAGAGGTTCTTATATCTCACTAACTAATAATTCTAACTTCTGAGCAAGGATGTGACTTAGTTTCATCAACTGAACTTATTTCCTTGGTTCTCTTGAAAATGAATATATTTTTGGTAGCTGCATTGTCTAATTATTCAGGCTTAAATTTTTGGAGTCATCTTATCTTTGAATTATCTTTCTTTCTAGCCCTTTAAGATAAATTCCCAAGTCCTGTAGATTCTTGCTTAAAAAGTCTTTCACACAATCTATTACTTTATATCACCAACAACAGAAACTTAGTTCAGGCCTCCTTAATATGTGTAAAGCCTCTTTTCTTCCCATTATCATTACATGCTTCTCCCATATGACTTATTCTAAAGCACAAATTGAATCATATTGCTCTCTGAACCAATTTCAGATGTGACTTCCCATTTGCCTTTCTAAGGGAAGGGTAGTAAATGGAGGAAAAGGAATAGGAATGGCATCAGAAAAGCTGAATTGAAATTCTGACTATGTAATTTCTGTATTATATGTAATAACTATGTAATAACTGTATTTCTTGGAAAAACCAAGTTTTAATCCAAAAGGAAATAATATAAATGAAAGTATTATATGAAATCTTTGAATAGATGTAAACCATCACAATATTGGTTATACAGCACGTCCTAGAATAATATTGATTCTTTCAACATTGTTTCATTATAACATTGATGAGATGCCATAGAAATGTAATTCTTGTTTATATCAATTAGTCTATGATAACACTGGTTTTGTTATACCTTGTTTTGCTTAAAGTTACGGAATCTATTGATATTAAGTGAGGACTTACTTTATACACCAGGGATGCTAAAAAAATGTATACACGTGACTTGTATTCATCTTTTGTTATCAGTATATATTGAGTATTACAATTTTAATACAGTTTTTTCCTTTCTTAAAATGTGTATACATTTTTTTGGTGCCCTCTGTATAAATGGTAATGCATCAGCTTGCTATGTCAGGAACCGTTTAGGTACTTAACATCTACATCCTTGAAATGAGACAGAAATCCCTGTCATTGTGGGTTTTATATTTTAGTGGAGACAGAGAGGGAAAGACAATAAACATGATAAACACAATTAATAACAAACATGGTAAGCAATACATGATCAGATGTGTTAGTAAGTTGGCAAATGCTATGGAAAAGTATAACAAGATCAGAGCAATTCATAGTGCCATGCTCAAGGGAGGCCTCCCTGCGAAGCCAACATGTGAACACAGGTTAAAGGAGTGAGGGAGCGAACTTGCAGAGAAAGTGTGAGGGGAGAGGTGATGGACAGAAGGCCAGAGTACTCCTGCAGGAGATGCAGTCTGGGACAGGCAAAGACATGGGAGCCATTTAAGGCCTTGAACATTTACTCTGAGGGAAATGTGGAACCACTGGAGGTTTATGAGCAGGTGTGACATGATCCATCATACATTTTTAAAAGACCACTATGGTGGATCTACTGAAAATAAACTCTAGTAGGTCAAAGGTGAAAACAGGGAGACAAGTTAGGAGTACATTGCAGTCATTCAGGTAAAAGATGATGATAGCTTGGAACAAAGTGGTACTAAGTATGAAGGGGGAAGAGCTGGTTAGATCCAAATGTTTCCTCTAGGTTTTATGTGGTGTGTAAAAAAAAGTGAACAATTGGAAAAATGGAGTTGCGATCAACTGAGATGCGGAAATTTGCAGGGGTGGCAGTCAGGATTCCAGTATTGGGCATGTTAATCTGGGGATACCTGGAAGACACTGAAATGGAAATGTGCTTACTCTCCAACAGTGACCAGTATCATACCAGCCACATTATAGGCATCATCATTTTTGAGATGATTTTCACAACAACTTCGTTCGTAACTTTTTACCCAGATGCTAATAAACTTTCCCCAGATAACTGAACTAATAAAAAAAAAAGGTAGAATTCGAACTTTTTCTTCTCTGTTAGAAATCTGTGCTCCTCACCTCTACATAGCCTCATTAGTAATAAATGGGGAAATTATACTAAAGTGTCATGTTTCTTAAAATTTATTACCTAACCAAAAACTGGCCAACTAATAAAATCTGACAATAGTGAAATTAGAGTGAATTGCAAAATAGTATCTGAACACCAAGCAAGAAAACAATGTTCCAAAATTCACCACACTATGGCCCAAATACAAAATAAGAAATCAAAATTTGGCATCAGGCCAGCTTTAAGCTTTCATCATTTTAAATTCCAAAGATTATTATTTCAATTTAAGTAGCTTATGTGATTTACCTCCATAGGTCAGACCAAAAAGTCAGCAGTGATTTGGAAAAAGACACTACCATTGTGTTCAGTGACATTTTATATTGCAAGGAAACCATTTATGCAATTATTTGTGTAATCCTTACATTCCTATTGGTATAAGCTAGAGAAAAGAAAAAAATATATATATGTATATAATGATCATGTTCCCTAGTGTGACATTGGACAAAATGCTGTCCCACTGCTGATCCCTTCTTTCTGCTAAAATGTAATTATGCCACTGAAGTATCAACAACTAAGGAAAATAAGAAAATAATTTCCTTGCAATGAACAAGAAACTTGAGATAGGGACATGTTTTCAATGACTTTTCCATTTTACTTCTCTGGGACTCAATTTCTCCTTGCAATATTTTCTATTTGTGAAACCAACACAAAGACACAACTACATTCCTTTTAAAATATTAGGAACTAGAGTGATACTCTTAAATTCAAAATTGCTGTCCCTATTTTATTATTGTGGTGACCATTAATTTTGTCTCCCTTCTTAATTGATCTTGATCTGCCAATAAAAAAATGTTAGCTCTTAGTTGAAAAAAAAACATATTGCTCTTTCTATATTTTATTTATTACCTTAGCATATTTTCTAAAAAGCTGGGTCGTGAAAAATTAGTAGGACTACTGAGTCTAAACAAAGATTGGAAATTTTAGGATCCATTTAAATGATATAATTTACACTTGAATAGTACTTTCTTATCTTGGTAGTTATATCATATCTGAAATAATAAAAAATGTAGTCCTTAAAATGTCAATCCACTTTAAGCAGGCCTGGCCAAAGACTGAGATTAGATGCCAGGTGATTCTTAATCGTGTGGCACCCCACAGTGATTAGGGACATAGAGTATGTATTAGTCAGGGTGCTCTAGAGAAACAGAACCAATTATATATATATATATATATATATATATATATATATATATATATATATATATACCATTGGTGTCAAAAAATGAATACACATTATTTGTATTCATCTTTTGTTATCAGTATATATTGAGTATTACAATTTTAATAGAGTTTTTTCCTTTCTTAAAATGTGTATACATTTTTTTGGCTCTCTCTCTCTCTATATATATATATATTTATATATTACATATACATTATATTTATAATATATAATATATATAAATATGTATATAATATATATATTATAAATATATATATATATGTGCCAAAAAATGTGCACATTTTTCCAGGGGTGCCAAAAAATGTGCACATTTTAAGAGATGTTATCTATGTATTACTTTTTGAAGTTGAACTGAATTATAGTAGAATGTATAGTATGATGTTGGCTCAAAAGACGGCGTTAATCAAATGAATGCTAGTGTCATTCATTGTATTACAATTTTAATACAGTTTTTCCTTTCTTAAAATGTGTACACATACATTTGGCATCCTCTGTATAATATGTATATTATATATATATATTATACATATATATTATACATATATATTTTATATATATATATGTATAATATATATGTGTGTGTAGAGAGAGAGAAAGATTTTAAGGAATTGGTTCATACAATCGTGGGTGCTGGCAAGTCTGAAATTCTCAGGGCAGCCTTACAGGCTGGATGGAGACTCTTGGAAGAGTCAATGCTCCAACTAGAGTCCAAAGGCCATCTGCTGGCAGAATTCTGTCTTCCTCAGGGACACCTCAGTCTTTTTCTCTTAAGACCTTCAACTGATTGGATGAGACCCACTCACATTAGGGAAGGTAATGTTCTTCACTCAAAATCTACTGATTTAAAAATTAATCTTATCTATAAAAGACCCTCACACAGGGTCTTTAGTCTAGTGTTTGACCAAATATCTGGGTACTGTTGCCTAGCTAGGTTGACACATAAAACTAACAATTACAGGGAGTTTGGAAGGCTTAAGATACAAGAAGTAAATATATAGATGGTGTAATAGGTGCCATAAACAAGAGTAAGCTCCTTAACTAGATGTATAAAGGGGGAGGGGGAACTAGTAACTTTCAGTTTAGTTACCAATTTAAGTGGTATTAACTAGACCAGTAGATCTTAAAGTGTGGCCCCAGGACCAGAAGCGTTACCATCAAGGGACCTTGTCTCTGGCTCCACCCAGACCTACTGAATCAGAAACTTGAGGGTTCAGCCCAGCAATCTGGGTTTTAGCAAGCTCACTGGGTAATTCTGATGCTATAATCTGAGAGCCAACAAATTAGTTTAGATCATTTCATCACTACAGAATTTACACACTTATATTTCTTCAGGGAAAAAATGTTTATTTTATGTTGATATTGGTTAATGTACCCAAACAGTGTTTTTTCATTCACCATCATTTATGGAGTGTCTACTATGGGCCAGGCTCTGTGCTATTAATTTTTTTTCTGGAGTAACAAGGTAATTACAACCAGAGAGAGGTGAGACTGTCGAGGTAAAGCTGGGTCAGCTTGTATCAGGTTTTATTTGCCATATTATGGTTTGTTTGTCTGTCTAGATGTTGACAATTTACTAACTTCTTAAAAGTAAAACCTATTATCAAAAAGTAATTCTAACAGCAACTGAAGAAGTAGGATAAATGGGAAATTTTAGAAAAGCCAACTAGAAGAGGAATTAGAAAGACAATAAAATAGTCCAGACAAGAAAGATGTAAAGCGGAATGAAGGAGAGAATAATTGTAGAAATAGACTCAATGGTCATAAGTGATCGGATGAATAAGCATGAAGAAGAGAATAAAGAATGACACTAATGTTCATCTTAGAAGAGTAGTAACATGTATACACACACACACACACACACATGCATATAAAATGTGAGAGAAAGCCTAAACTTAAAGCGGAATATAATTTGAATATGAATGGGGGAAACTGGAAATGAAAAATACATTGATCTCAATAAAAGTAATAGATTTGGGATTCTTTGGTATAGAGATTGCACTTAAAGCCATGGAAGTAGATAAAAGTGTACAGTTTACAGTATGTAAACCATGATTTTTCAAATTGCCTATAGTGGAGAGAGGGATAGAGGTCAAGATTTTTATTAATAGCATATTTGTTAAAGCATATTCAATATACTTAATGTATATGAAAACAGGAAAGTCTGACGATTTTGGCTGAGGAGACATGCAGATATAGTCATAGCATGGAATAATACACAGATAAAATGAGACAGATACAATCCTGCAGTAAAAATAAAAATATAGGGAATATCAAAACAGAATCCTAGAGAAGACCAATAACTCTGGGAAAAGCAGAGGAAGAGAAAGCAATTAAGGAGGCTAATTTTTCCATAGCTTATTTTACTAACACACTTACAATTTCCATTTTTATAACAGACTATATAATTTACAAAAAAAAGCTTTCCCTGGAAGAATAATATTGAAAACAAATGAGCCTCTGGTAACGAAAAATTTTAAAAACAAAGTAATATTTTGTCTAATGATCAGGAATATCCTTTAAGGAATATTTCAGCAAAAATTTATAAGGACATAGGGAATGTTCCAAGCATTCAAAGCACCGATACATACTTTTAACAGAACTCATTATATTTCATCATAAAAAGTGAAGCACTTTGCTAACCACTCCATGAGGTTAGGAAAGAGGTTTATGAAGAGAAAAGGAAACACTGCTAAAGCCCAGAAATTTCTCAAGTTTCAGTCAATGATTTTTAAATAATAAACTGAAAAACGTTCCAACTATTTCATGATCTACACACATATGGAGTCTGAGAATGGAGTAGTACAAAAGAAATTTGTGCCATTCTGAAAAATTAATCCTGGTTAAACATCCAGCTGTGTAAGAAAGGGAGACAAATGAATTGGCTGATTTTTAAACAGAAGGTGATAAGAAGCACAGGCAGGCAAACCATGAGAGAATATAATATAATAATACCCAAATAACATTACAAATAGCAGCAGTAAATAAATAAGTCCTCAACTAAAAAAAAAAAACTTTAGAATTCAATTTTTAATTCAAATTCCTTTTTGACTGCCTTGACATTTTTACCTTAACAAGAATTTTATGAAAAGTAAAGAAAAATAAATATTTTTAAAGAGACAAGGTATTTTGTTTCTCTTGGAGTTCTGTAAGATCATTCTATAACGTTGTGTTGTATGGCCCAGGGTATGTGTTGGTATACATCTGTATTTAGATAGATATGTACAATCTATATATCTACATCAATAGGTGATAGATATAAATACATGGACAGAGAAAAAGATAGATAGATAGATAGATAGATAGATAGATAGATAGATAGATAGATAGATAGATAAGTAGATAGATAGATAGATAGATAGATAGATAGATAGATAGATAGATAGATAGATAGATAGATGATAGATGGATCGATGGATGGATGGATGGATGGATGGATGAATGGATGGATGGATGGATGGATGGATGGATGGATGGATGGATGGATAGGTGGGTGGGTAGATAGATAGATAGATAGATAGATAGATAGATAGATAGATAGAATCAGGTGCCAAATTATAACAAAATCAACATACCAATTTCAAATTTTAAGTACTATTTATTCAATGTTGGACCAACTTTCTGAGCTGACACACATGATAAAACACCAAATGGAAGGTTAGAAATACACAAAATGTTAAGTTTGTAATTATGCCATGATAAAATTAATTTCAATCATTCAGATATTTAAATGACTAATACAAAAATTCCACAACACTTATGATCAAACTACTTAAAATAAATCATTTTGTTTTATTTATAGCTATTCTCGGTATGTAAGCCAGTGCCATAAATATTGTAGAAGATAAAGAGATAATTGTGGGAAAGAAGGAAATTATTTTCAAGTATATAGAGTATCTACTGGAAAAAAGCTGCAAGAAGCAATTCTTAACAATTTATTGAAACAAGAATCTCTATGTGACATATGTCTTTACTGTCACCCAGAATCAGGCTATCCGTTTAGGTGGCTTATAAAACTTTTTTTCATTTTTCTAAATTTTTAAGGATAGACTTTCCTTTCTCAAGAGTATCCCAAATTATTAAGGTTATACAATTAATCACAGTGTAAATATATAACATCATTCTGTTTTCAGTTTGGAAATGGAGTTTATGGTGGCACAAATATCATTATAGTTAATGTAACTTATGATCACTCAAACATTTGTGTCAGGGACACAAAAACCGAATGAAAGAAAATATGATCAGTGCTGACTTCTTATGCATGAAATATTCTATATTAAATTATTCTCTCATAGGGCAAACTACATAGCAACTAAGAAATCTTTGAGCTATTAAGGAAAAAGACTTTTCTTTCATAATTGCTCAAGAATTTGAGGTTCTATATTTTAGTGACCTTCCAATTTTTTTTTTAGTCTAATGGGAATATGAGTATAGTCTTAGAATCCTAAAAGGATAGATATATTCACATACATAGGAAAAGAATATATTCAATAACAAGATTAATATTTAGAATTTACAATTAAAATTGTATCTACAATTAAAATTGTATCTTTTCAGAATAATAACATTTTTAATATTAATTCACACTATCAATAGCACGAAACCTAATTTTCTTTGGTGTTGCATTCAGAAAAAAATTATTTTTGTATTGTATTTTTAATAAAAAGACACTATTCCAAAATGTAAGGTGTTTAAAATACACAGCAGTACTCTTTGACTAAATAAAAATAGTTTTTGATTCTGCTGTAAAACTCACATAATACAATTTATTTTCTACATTTTCTGAATCAAGTCTCTCATAAGAAACAAACATCTAGGATTACCGTTAAACATGGGTATGTTTTGAAAGAGGCTAATCTTACTTGAGTCAAATTAAATAGGGTTAAACATGAAAGTCCACATGAATAGTCTATTTCCTGTTCCTTCTCAGCAAAGTAGCTACCTAGAGAGGCTCTGAGTCTGCAGCTGTCATCTTCCCCAGTGCTTGACTGATGAAGGAGTCTTTTGTTCTACTGATAAGTGATACATTGTGCACTGCTCAGGTGCCCAGAACAAAAGTGTAGGGCACACAATGAGCCTCTCTCCAGTCAGTTTTAAGAAGATGAAGAATAAAAGTAAAACTAGCTTTACCTGAGATGTGTTTCTTTCAATGAAACTTTCCTTGCCCATTCTAAAGGAAAATATCATTTTGTCTGTTTTTAAAAGCTTACTTTATAGTTTGTTCCTCTCCCCAACCCACCCCACCCATTCTGGGACAAAAGCAACAGGAACAGAAGGTCCTTTTTTTTTTTTTAATTAAACGCTTAAATTGGGTGAATTGCTGGCTTTTTGAAAGGGATTGTTGGAATGACTTTATCTAAGATAAGTTGTCTCAATGTGTCTAAACAACCAGATACAGTCATTTAAATAACCATTGACTGTATTTAGTTATCAGTGTAGAGAGATTTTTAATTCTTTTCTATATGTTCTTAAACTCACCCAAAGTGTTTTACTCAACATATTTCCAAATGTAAAAAAATAGCATAAATAAATATGAATGACAAATATAAATAATTTATAATAAATAAATAAAACCCTACAAGAATGCTTTTAAAATCAATGTAGTATATATAAATTGTTTAATGAAATCACATCTTATATTTAAAGAAAATATTGGTATTTTCCAAGAGATATTGTCAATCCACAATGTGAAAAGCATGGGATGAGGGAAACGAGAGGGGGCATCATCTCCTTTTCCACTCTCCTATCAATACATGAAGATGCTCCACATCTTCATGTATCTTGTTTGATACATCTTGTTTGACCCAAATGAAGTACATGGATCCCAGCTACCATAAGCCGCATCAGTCCTCTATTGCTAGATAAGTTCACTTCGTCAAGAAAAGAACGTGCTGCTGCATTATTGCAACAATTACATAGGTTAGTGCTGTTTAGATACCAGTTACTGAGTTTTTCTCATCCATCTTCCATGTTTATTGCACTTTTATAATTTGCAACTCCATGATTATTATGATCACTAAGATCAGTAAAGAAAGTTTTTTTTCACATAGCATTTCCATGAATGCAATTGGAAAATATTTTTTGCATAATGAATACAAGGCGCTCAAACATGTGACTTAACATGACACAACTCCAGTGGTGCTTTAGCTTTTAGCTGTACCACTAGCACTGTTTACTGTGTTATAAAATCTATTAAATGCACACATACATGTTATACACAGCATAAATGCATATAAAATGTCTGTACACTTTACACGTAAGTGCTTGGAGGGCAGAATTTGTGTCTATTTTATTAACCTACAAATATCAAGAGTCTGGACAAACAGTGGTGCAATACTTGCTTAATTAATTGGCAATAAGATGGTAATACAAATTTTGAAGTTATGCAGAATATTTTGTAACTTCCACTTAACCAAAGCCAAATACAGGCATTGAATCTATTTATTATTTTTTTCTAAATATAACCCAAAATATTCTTCATTTCTTTTGCATTGATTATACGTTTTGGAATAAATTGGGCATTTATTATAATCTTATTGACATCATCTTCTACAATTTATTGTTCTAGAGACCCAGAGACTTAAAGTAATTAGAATTCTAAAATTTTCAACACTTCTATCACAGCTTATGAACATAAATTTAAATAACGAATAGATTAATGCATTAACACATGAAATGACTAATGCCCTTTTTCATAGCACTGAGAATGTCAAAATTCAAAAAGTTCTAATTTTACTCACTGTTGCTTGAAGTTTGGGCAATAGAGAAAAAAGACAAACAAAGCTAGTAAGCATATCTTCATATGTTACTATCGCATTTTACTGGAACCATCAAGGTCAAATGGCTATCAATGTCTTAAATTTAGATAACAACAAGTTAGGATTTTTTTTTTAGACAAGTTTATTTCTTTTGGTAATCCAAAGGCCACAACTGCCCTCTAGGTCATTTGGAAGCTCTTAAGTGACCCTGGATGAACCATCTCTTTCAAACCTTTTTCTCAAGTCATATAGTTGGTAAAAGAAAGCATATTGCATTATAAAATCCTGTTATAATAAAAGTAAAATTCAAAATTTGTATGGAAGATCTTTGAGCATCCCAGAAAGCTCTCAATAAATGAAAGATGCAAGATTAAAATTTTAGGATTAGGTAGATAAGAAAACAAATGCTGAATTTTATAGTTATCGTGTATATTTTATGTAAGACATGTTCATATGCATGAATATGTTATATATGAGAGAGAGGGAAAGAAGAGAGATAGACTGGTTGAGGAAAAGAATAAATTTTTCAGTGAACTTAGAAAAACATTTTTTTCCACTCCTGCAATTATATGCATCATTAAAAATCCATAGTTCAGTAGCTAAAAAACTCACATTACTAAATAAGTAAGTTGAAAACGGCATTTTCAAACATCTTTGAGAACTTAATCACCAGCTTGAGCTAGACCTTGTTCCTTTGTTCTAGTTTCTTCTGATTCCATCATCTTGAGATCATAGACATTGCTTTACGGTACTTAGTTTCCAAATCCCTATATGTAGGAAACAAACTTCCTAACCTGTGTTATTCGTATGGGAAAGACACCAATGCAAACACAAAGAGCAGAATTTTACTTTCCCTCAAGAAACTGGACTGTACAATCTAGACTGACAAACTAATAGGTCATACTCATAAGTAACCACATATGTCTCTGTATTTCAGTTTTCAATTCTTTAAAATATACCAAATAACTCATGGTTTTGAGAATTGCATGACATGCAAAATGAAAAAATGCTTTAGAAATTCTGAAGTATTGTACAAATATTCCATACGATAATGAGAGTTTACAAGTAGGTACTAAGGATCTATCAGTCAACTTTTCTTCAAGTATCCAACTGGAAATGTTTTGCATTTATTTCAATGAGCTATCATTATTAAAATGTATTTTAGAAATCTTCTTTCAAAATCCCTTCAGTGTCTGATTATGATCCTCATTAGAATATTAATCTTGATAGATCATGACAACATGATAGTTTTACTGAAGCTAATCATCAACATTAATTCTCAAGTTTTGAGACATTCCCGTTAGGTATACTTAAGCTTAAATTTAAGAATCGTTTATTTTTAAGGAGAATGTTTAAATGCTGATAGCATTTCTTCAAAAATTGAATCCTGGCTAGTGCTATTTATGATGAAGTCACATTTTTATAATATATTAAATATTTTATAATTTTTCTCTCCCCACCAAGGGGACTGGAAGAAGTATATTTAAGTCAAATATAACTTTTGCTTTAGAATTCTTTCATACATAGAGATCCACTCAATAAAGACATTTATGTTAATAATGAAAAATTATTTTTTTTATTCATTTAATCAAGCAGTTGATCAAGAAATATTTCTTAAGTCCTTACTGTGCATACCGAGTCCTGGCCCTAAAGATACTCAAAGTCTAGTAGAAGAGACAAAGTAACGTTAGTGAAAAACTGAAAGAGAAAAAGATAAAAGAGACCAGTGTACTATAAAGAAAGGTAGGTTTATAGTACTAATTAGCAGTTACATGGAAATTCCACTGCTGAAACTTTGAAAAAGAGTCAAGTAAACCTTTAAACCTTAGAGTGCTTATTTGCATTGTGAAACTCTAAGCTGTCTATCTTATGCCTAAACCACAGATGCTGAAAAGATTTCAATACACTTTTATTAAGCTCAATATCTGTTAGCCAATAAATAAACACAGAGTTCTGGATACTTCCCTAAGAAGTAGAGATACTTTTAGACTAAACAGACACAGCCTTTTCCTGTGTAGCCAATGGTATAGCTGAAAAGTCAGATGTTAAACTATTTCAAAGTAATTAAATCACTTAAACTGTGCAAAGTGCTGGAGAAGAATATAAGATGCTCTGGAAGTATATAACATAGAGAACTTATCAGAATTCAATATCCATCTGTTTCTATTTGAGAAAATGTACACAGTTTAGTTTTTAGAAAAATAAAGCTAGCAAAATATAAATATTTATATTTTCGTGCAAAGTCATCATGAAAGTTGCCCTTTTATATTTTGGGTAAAATCCACACACACAGGCTACTTATGAACCAATGTTTTATCACTATCAGTTGCAACTTCAGGAAGGTAATTTTTATTTGGTTCTTTAAACTTGTCACTTTTCTGTAGTTCAAAGTCTAACAGATAACTTTGGGAATTCTGAACAATTCAGGACTCTATGAGCTTTAACTCATCTGTTGTGTTTTCTAAGTGGCTCATAAGTTATCTTTTAGTCTCTGAAGGAGTTCATCAAGTAGGAAGCAAGGATTCATCACTGGATTTCTATCTGGGTTCCACACTGAAAAGCAACATAAATTATTTAAAAACTAGCTTACAAATTTTATCAATTTGAAATTGAACCAAAAAAAGTTTCTAAACTTTTGCCTCAAAAATCATATCATAATGCTCTGGACAACCATAAAATCAAAGAAAAGTTAACAGCATTTATGGAAAACAAAAAGAAATTATTTTGAAATGTACCAAAGATTAAAAAAAGGGAAAATAAGTCAAACAGAGAACTGAGAGTTTTAAGTTAAGAAAATTTTTTAGTGAAACAATTTAGAACTGTCTCCAAACTAATCGGAATTATTGGGAGAAGTTTGGTAACACCACTCCGTGACAACAAGAGTTTGTTTGGGGGATAATCTTTATTATGGTCAATCAAACATCAAGTTTATGTTCCTGTAAGTTTATAACACAAAGGCTCGTTTAAAGATTTGGCTAGGGGCTAAATCACAGCTTACTTATAACCATTCTTCCTTCTTTTCAAAAACTTAAGAAATAAAGCAATTTGTTTTCCCTTTTTCTTAGTTTAATTGTAGAAATGGTACATTATTAATTCTTACGTGAAAAAATAAAATATAGAGGGTCTAGTTTCTATAGAAATATGACAGCTTAATTTTTCATCTTTACATTGTTCTGTCTGAATATATATATGTGAACATAAAAAATGTATTTACATATCTATAAGCTACATTCTCATAGATGAGGAGACAGAGACAACCAAACATTCCGAATAGTACGAGCTGCCAAAGACAAAGACAGACTAAAATCCCACAAGTGCAGGCCATGAGGAACAAAACTCAGAAGGGCTGACTATGGGAAGATCTCATATTAACCAAATATTCCCATCTAAAAGGAGAAGGCCCTACCTGGAAGGGCCTGTTTGGAAACTGAACAGAGTAAGATTACTATGAAAGGGCAGAGACTAAATTCAGAAAAGTGTCTGGTGTGTAGAAGATAGAAGAGTAGTTTGCTTTGAAAAGCTTCAGCAAAATCCAAAAGTGAATCCAATATTTTGGAAGACAAATGATATGAAGAGATCTAGGAAGCTCCGGGAAGGTGATAAAAACTCTCCTATACTGATCTAAGCTGTGAGAGCCAGAGAAAAAGTGACTACCTAGAAGGGCCATGCAAAGGTAATAACCTTTGCTGAAATAACACAGAAATAATAACCCCACGATATGGACTCTGACACATTTCCCACCCTATCCCCAAAAGAGACACTCCTAAAGCCTTCTGCTACTAGATATGAAAAATCCATCTCCTAAAATATGGATGAAATGAGAGTCAAATACTCTCCCTCAATACAAAGATTGGGGGTTCGGTGTTTAATTTAGTACCATTTTGGTTCTGTTTTGTTCAGATCTCCTATAGCCTTAGTGATATTTTTAATAATTTAAATATAGTTGGCATACAATGTTATATTGGTTATATTAATTTCAGGTATGCAATATAGTGATTTGACATTTTTCTACCTTACAATGTGATCACCCCACTAATTTTAGTAATCTGTCACCATGTGAACTTATCCCAGTATTATTGACTATATTCCCCTTCCCCTTTTCCCCACCACCTCCCATCTGGTAACCAACCCAATGTAACTTTCCTTCAGAGGGTGTAAACACACTAGAAAAAGTATTTTCAAAAAGTTAATGAAAAATTATAATAACCTTCTGAACATAAAGAAGAAACAAGAAAGAAAGAAGAAAAGAAGAGAGGGAGGGAGGGAAGGAAGGAGGGAGGAAGGAAGGGAGGAAGGGAGGAAAAAAGGAAATTATTGACTAAAATTACAGCTATTTAGAAAGACCAAAAGACAAAAATATAAAAACTCAGAGAATAAACTGAGCATTTCCAAACACTAAGGTAATAAGAATAGAAATTGACAGTAATAAGGAAATAACTAAAGAAAATGAATCCCATTCAAAAATAAAGATTGAATTAGAAAGAGCACAGGTGAGAAGAGACACCATACTAAAAGGTATAGAAAAATGAGACAAAGAAAGAGAAAATTATAGAGAAAGTGATTTGAGAGAAATGGAAGATCAATGTGTGTCTAACTGGTACCCCTAAAGGCAGTATTAATAAATCAACAAATAATAGAATAGCATAAATATTTCTAACTGGAATGAGAAAACCTGGATGGGTTAAAAGCAGAATACCTGAACCCAGACTGATGAAAGATTGTGCTACTGAAAGAACAGAATCTGAAGGAGGAGTTTTCTGAATTGACTCTGGGTTTTCTAGAGTCAAGTTTTCTAGAATTTATTCTCTAATCTGATTAGATTCAAAAGCATTAATAACTCTTTTTCCAGTGATAAAGAGGGCACTGGTATTCCATGGCATGATGTAGCAATAGAAATACACGAAATATTGTCACTGAATCCTCCTAATCAAATATTTATAAAAGTCAAGGTTCTGGGTGACCATGCATTTGCCACCTTAACTTTGGGACATTTTGGTCAAACTAAGGAGTATAATGTCATTGACTGTTTGCTCCTAATTGCTAGAAAAAAAAAATGGAAAAAGAAAAAGATGAGCTCAGAGTTTCAAATTTACAGCTCTGCCTAATTAAATAATTGCAATTGAATGGGGGAATTAATGGTCTTTTGAATAAATGTAACAAGGTCAATTTGATAGCCATACAGACAAAATAATAATAATCTTAACCCCTGTGTCATTGAGATAAGTTGCAAAATTGAACCTAAATTCCCCCTATCCCTTTAAGTACATCTCTTTTCCCTCTCCTCTCGTAAGAAGGTATGTCTAATTATTCCTCCTCTCAGTCTGGTGACTTATTTAACCAAAGAGACATTAACAAATGTGATGCAAGCGAGAGCACTGAAAAGCACATTCACATTGAGACTTGCCCTTTTTTGCTGCTGGAAACCCCCAGACTTTATCATGAGATAAAGCCTGGACTAGCCTACTGGAGGATGAGAGAACATGTAAAGAGAGGCCACAACTAACCCAGTCATCTCAAGCAGCCACTGAATTGTGAGCTAAATGAAATGGTTGCCCTTTTAAGCTACTATGCTATGGGTTCATTTGTTACACAACAAAAGCTAACTGCTATAGTTATACTACATAAAAAGAAATTCCAGTTATAAAATACATGTCTTGGACACAGACAATAGTTTAGTGGTTACCAGAGGGTAGGGAGGTGTGGGGGGTGGGAGATGAGGGTAAGGGGGATCAAATATATGGTGATGGAAGGAGAACTGACTCTGGGTGGTGAACACACAATGGGATTTATAGATGATGTAATACAGAATTGTACACCTGAAATCTATGTAATTTTACTAACAATTGTCACCCCAATAAATTAAAAAAATTAAATTAAATGAAATTAAAATATATGTCTTGGGAAAGTAATGTACAGTATGGTGAGTAGAGTTAATAATACTGTATAACAGACAGGAGGGAAATTAAAATAAAACCACTATGAGGTACCATTAAACAACCACTTAGAATGGCTAAAAGTGTTAGCAAGAATATGAAACAATAGAAATCACATATATTGCTGATGTGAGTATAAAGTGGTAAAATTACTTTTGAAAACTGTTTAACAGTATCTAGTAAAGCTTAAAATAAGCATACCTTACAACCCAGCAAATTACATTTCTAGGTAAATAGAAATGTGTACATATGTACATCAAAAGACATGTATAAGAATGTTCACAGCAACAATATTTTAATAGTCAAAGCTAGAAAAACCAAAAAATTCAACATTAGAATGAATATAATATTCAAAAAGTAAAGTATTAATATATAAATATAAATATTATACAACTATAAAAAAGAAAGATAGAAAAGTATATGTACTGAAATGACAAGATCTTTTTGATATATTAATGCAAGAAAAAAACAAAATCAAGAACAAAAATAGGTAATAAAGGAGGAAAATAAGAGCATATACTTGTTTTTGCTTGATTTGGCATAAAAACTGTGATGAGATAAACAAGGTACTAATTTGTTATCTATAGTTGCAGAAATGGAGATGGAGAAAAGACTGGAAGCTGATTGTCTTAGCGTATACTGTTATTATTGTTTTGATATTTGAAACACAAAATATGCATTATCTATTCCAAAATTAAGTTAAATTTTTAAAATTAAAATAACAAATTCAATAGTATGAGAATATAATTATAATTCCCCTTTTACATCCAATTCTAATACTCAGATAAAGATTATAGCCTGGTGACTGTTATTCCTGATCTTTTTCTAAGCAGTCACATACAAACATACTATATTAGTCAGCTATTGCTGCAATAATGCTGCATAACAAATGATCTCAAAAATCAGTTGCTCAGAATATTCCTTGTTATTAGTCAGGAGATTATGAGGCAGCTAGCGAAACTCTGCTTCAGGCCATAAGTCAGTTTATGTTCATTTCAAGCATTTTTCCTCTGGAGTTATCAACTACCAGGACTCAATTCTTCTCGTGGCAAATAGTGCACATATAAGAAACCAGGCAAAACCACACAAGCATATTTAAAGTTTCTGCTCACGTTGTGCCCTCTAAAATTCCACTAATCCTGACAAATTATATGGCCAAGCAAGACAATGGGAGGAATATACCACCACACAAAACTATAGGAATTTAGTATATGACAATGTTAGTATATCACATTTAAAAAAAAGAAGGTTGGTGTACAATTCTATTACAGAGATGGAGAGATGACTTGGGAAAAATTAAGGGATCTCCCATACATACATACAGTTTTGATTTGTTTGAATTGTTTGAATTTCTCTGATATTTTAATATCATCTTATTAGACATATTACCTTGAAACTTGTTTTCTTCAAAACTTAACAACCTATTCTAAAGAGTTTTCTGTGAATATATATATATATTCTGTGAATATATATATATATATATATATATATATATATATATATATTATGCAGCAATCACAATACACACACACACACACACACATATATATGTGTGTGTATTGTGATTGCTGCATAATGTCCAATTATGGCCATAGTTTACCTATCCATTCCTCCATTGATAAACATTCAGTTTGTTTCCAGTTTTTCACCATTGCAAACACTGATGCACCGAATACCTCTATATCTAAGCCTTTATGTACCTGTGAAATTTATCACATTTACCTCTAAACTATGCACAGCAGAAATAAGGAATCAACTGATATCCTCTTCAGGAAGGAGGCTATAACCACTTACTATGTTCACATACAGGCCCTAGAATAGAGAAAGTATCCAGTAAACAATGATTTAAATTTGTGAGCTCTATGTCCACAAATTTAATAACTTAGGGAAAATAGACTGATTCCTTGAAAGACACAAAAATACCAAAACTTACTCAAGGAGAAATAGATAATCTGAGTAGGTGTATATCTATTAAGGATGTTGAATAAAAAACTAATAACCTTCCAAAAAAAGAAAGCACCAGGGCCTTCTGATTTTACTGGTGAATTCTACCAAACATTTAAGGAAGAAATTATATCAGTTCTCCACCATCTCTTTTAGAAAATGCTAAGTCATTAATTGCAACAAGTATATAATACTAATTAAAGATGGTAAAAATAGGGGAAGGTGGATGTGGGGTATATGGGATCTCTGTACTATCTTTGCAATTTTTCGGTAAATAAAAAAACTTCTGAAATGAAATAAAAAGTAAAATGCTGGAAAAAAACAAAAAAATAATTTAATGTTCAAAAATAGACTAAAAGCATAAATTCATAGAAAGTAACTTAAAGATTAATTATTTCTCTTTTGCATTATTTAGCACTCTTTGCCTTATACACCAGCACCATTTCTACCAATAGATTTTGAGCTACTGTATCTTATTTTGTCAAACAAATAACAAACCTAAGAAATTTTTATAAATTGTTTACCTAGAAAATCTTGCTCCCAATCCCCTGTACTCTGCCCTATTTTCCTTGTCTTCATTTTTCATAGCACTTAGCACCGTTCCCCATACTACATAATTTACATGTCTATTATGTTATCCATTTCCTTCAACTTAAATGTAAGTTCCACAACACCAGGCATTTTTTTTAATTCTCTTCCTAGCACGATGCATATTCTGAAGACCTCAATAAATATTTTTTAAATTGATGAAATCTTTAAAACAAATTTCTTGGCATATTTATAAAATATGTATATTCTAAATATAGCCCTCAAACTATTATATGGAATCTATAAATTGTATGAAATACTGTTTTTTAAATCTAGCTTTCCCTCTCCTTGCTGCTGCTAATAAAAAAGATAATTTTACAAGGTCATTCTCACATAAACTGAGTTATGTTATATAGAATATATTCCAGAATGGAATCATAAAATATATACTCAATAGTTCATGAAATATAAAGGAAAAATACATGGAATTATGGAATATTTGTCTAGTAAGTAAGACTTACTTAGTACACCTTCTCTATAGCATTAACAAAAGAAAAACACCAGAGGGTAAGGAGGTGGGGGGTGGGAGATAAGGGTAGGGGGGATCAAATATATGGTGATGGAAGGAGAACTGACTCTGGGTGGTGAACACACAATGGGATTTATAGATGATATAATACAGAATTGTACACCAGAAATCTATGTAAATTTACTAACAATTGTCACCCCAATAAATTTAATTTAAAAAAATAAAAATAAATAAAAAGAAAGAAAAACAGTTCATTTGTTTTCTCCCCGAATGTTATATCTAGGTGGAAGCAGTTATTTTTTCTTCTAAAAAGAAATGCATATTTTTTATGATAATCTATGTCCCAGCAATCACTCAATCTTATATATAATTTTAAAATTAATACAACTTTTTAAAAAATAACTTGGTATGTCTCAGGGAATAATTAATTACTTTTCTATCAGAGTTCACTAAAATTTCCATGTTGCAATTAGGAGAAATTAAACAATTTCTTGTTTAATAAAAAGACAAGCTTTCATTTTTTTGAGAAATTGGCAAACATTTTAACAACAGATTCACTTAAAAAAACCCACAATATAATAATATTTATGGCATCATTAAAAAAACAATCATTCTGTAACCAATGAAAATGTTGTCTTATCCCATAATTACAGTATTTTATGACAGGTTCCTTATTTTTTTTATTTTAAATACATTAAAAATCTTTTTGAAAACTTTTTGTGAATTCTATAATATCCATTTTTAGATAAAATGGGCACAATATCATAAAATCAAGATTCATATCTAAAAGCAAACCTTTGATAAAACTTTCTACCAAGACTATCCCACTCCCTTTTTTTGTTTGTTTTATGCTATCGTTTTTAAAATCTTGTTTTTCACTAAGTCATTCAGCTGAAGGTCTCAATAATAACAAACTTAAAATCCCATGATGTCAATTATTGAAGAGACCTCCACATTCAGTGTATTATTTACTTTTAAAAAAATACAGACACCTCCTAGCTTACAAATTGCATATTTAAAATTTCTCCTTTAAACTTTATATTTGGTATCTGAACATCTCCCACAAGCAAAATACTTTTCAATACATGCTACTTAAAATACTTTATCATTCCCTGATGAGAGGGGTCATTAATATAATTATGATTAAAGAGAATTTCTATCATAATAGAACACTTTCAAGATAGATTATGCTTAATATAGTTATCCTTAATTTCCATCTTGTCAAAAACAATTCTTTAGAAGAGATGCTCAAGTTATGTATTTAAAATTTTATACAGAATAATAAATTACCAGGGCTTTTTAACTGAGATAATTGAATATAATACTAGTTACCTAGATGTCACACAATATTACTTAGAGTAAATTGTTTAATAAGACAAAATAAACATGTATTTATTTTCCTCTGAATTGATTCCTCAACTGAAAAATCTAAATCCAAATTTCCATGGAATCAATTTGTTTTCCATAAAGTCATGCCATGATGCCAATATATATATATATATATATATATATATATATATATATATATATATATATATATATATATATATATAAATAGATATAGAAATACATATATATTGAAATATATATAAATATATATATATATATAAAAACTTCACCTCTGTATCCAAAGGCTGTGATCTAATTTCTGGGAACCATGCCATATTTCTAGTCATTCAAATAGATGACTCAGTGCTCTTTGGGCCTCCCTCTGGCTCAGAGACCAAAACCTCTTCATCTCCTGGCAGACATCCTCAGTGATGTCCTCACTTATTGTGAAAGGCAAGGCTCCTTCAACCTGAGGATGAGGACTCAGAGAACAAAGCATCCTCATTCCATCTCATCATTTTTACTCTACCTTGGGCGGTTTCCCAGTGGGCTCAGCACCCGCTCTATGTATGATTAGGTAACTGCTGTCATTCACAGCTCTGTGGCGGTTCCTTTCTCTCAGTAATAACATTTACCTCCTGCATAAAAGAGTAAGTCATTCAATGTGGTAAGTTTTGCCTTCTGCTTTTCATCACAGAGGAAACAGTCCAAAAAAATTGTAAAATGACTATGTCTGGTTTTGACCTTTCTGCCTCATTTATCTCAGAACTCCTTCTTTTCCTTGAAAACCATAATTTCCAGAAAAATCTAGGATCTCTTTTCTGGATAGCAAAGGAAGATTGGCAAACCACATAAGAATCACTTCAACGATAAAGAGAAACAGCTAATGATTGAACAAAACTTACTTAATTCTGATTACCAATGAGCAATATTATAGTAAAATTGTGAAAATGTGAAAACTTATACTCACATGGGTACATTATTTATTGAGGGTGTGTGTGTGTGTGTGTGTGTGTGTCCATTTAAACACAGTTTACCAACTACCTGTGACATTCCAGGTACTATGCAAAGTGCTTCTTTCAAGATCTCATTTAACCCTCACAAAAACTCTGTGAAGCATATATTATCATCCTCATTTGGCAGATGAGAAAATTGAAGTAAGAAAAAGTGAATTACCTATGATTACACAGAGAGCAGAGAGCTGGGGCCACTATTCTTACCCTCGCCAGTCTGATTCCTAAGCTTGTACTCCTGCTAGTCACCGACTTTTCCTTCCACACACTTCTCTCTCTCAAGCTTTTGTACATTCTCTGAAACACAGTCCCAATTCTATCCTTAAAACATCTGCCAGAATCACTCTCAATCATAAGTGGACCTTCCCAGACAAATATTTCCATAACACTTTGGTTTGCTTGGCCATTAACAGTATGTATAGTTACCTTCCTAATCTTAGAGTGGGTAGGTATGTCTCCACCTCACCACTAGATTGAGTCACTCGAGAGCAGAATCTAAACCCCATCTTTACATCACCAATAAACATTAACACAATGAACACAAAGGTTCTGTATTGAATTTAGTTGAATCATCATAGTGAACTCTATTAATAGAACCATTGGAGCAGCCTGTTCCCAAAGTCAGAGAGGCTGTCTTCATGATGGGCATTTAGGTTCATCCTGCAAATCTGTGGGAGGCTGGTAGGCATAAACTGCCCTGTGATCTCACAAATTGTCATCAGTGGTGGTAAATTATGAGAATACCAAGAACATAGTACACAAATTTATAAATGCTAGAGACGCTCCAAATTAATAAGTCCAAAAAAAGTCCAAATTTACTTAATGAAACACTCACATTTTAAAAAATTAAGAATTTCAGTCTCACATAATGATAAAATGTATTGTCCTGAACTCACTAAAAAGTGTATTGTCATTTTGAAACTTCATTAAAACTGAAAATAGATTCCCCAAAAGTCAATTAGCAGAACTTACCAAAATTGCTTCATGTGAATCTGTCCAAAGGACATAAAACATTGGTAATAATGTATTTAATTTAGGAGGGACTTTGAAGAGAATCTAATTTAGGCAATTTGCTTCTTTATACATCTGTGTTATATAATATTGAGTCTAGAGTCTTGCTACCACAAGAATGGTTATTTTTAGATCCAATTCACTAGAAAAGATCATTGATGATTTTAAAGATGCATTATTTTATTTAAATAACCATATCACATCTGGTAGTAAAATTCATGACTTTATAATCAAATGGCCTGAGTGCAAATTTTAGCTTTGTTACCTACTAATTGGGTGATCTTGAGAAAAGTTCTTGATCTTTATATGCCTCTATTTCCTCATCTATAAAATGGGGGCAATAATGGAACCTACCTCATATGGTTCTTGTGAAGATCAGGATGACCCATATGAAATAACTGGAGCAGTAGCTGGGACATGGCATTTTAGTTACTATTTGACCTTATTAGTAGGAGCAATAACATTATAGTTCTTGTTTTTATTATTATCATTATTATGTAAGGTGTTTTAAAATAATATCTTATTCATAGTAACTACACAATTTTAGTTCCTGTCATTGTCATCATTATAAGCTGACAATAATTATATCCCTTCATAGTCTCAATATGTTTTAAATGTTAGATTTCAAACAATATTCAGTGAACAAATCAAATATTAAATAGTTCAATATTGGCAACAGGTCAACAATTTACACACTTATTTACTTTTTAAAATTTAATTATTATTATTATTTATTTTTTGTACACACACCATTTCAGAAGGGATCACTTCCAAGTAAGACCCACTTGAGTATTAGTTTCCATGTTAGACCTACTTGGATTCAAATCCTGGCTCTACCATTATTAGCTGTGTGAGCTTAGGCAAGTTGCTTCATAATTTTCTCATCTGCAACCAGGACAAAATGGTGCCTAACTTGCTAATGCCATTGTGAAGAATAAATGAGATAAGGCGTACAAAATGTGGGACACAGTGCCTGTTCAAGGCACTATGATGGGAGAAGAATTAAAATGAAGGACCCTTTATAAGGTGACTTGTATAATGAAGTTGAGGAGATTTCATTATCAACCATTATTGTTTATCTTTCCTAATTATTTTTTTAATGGTTATCAAGAAGCTCCACATTAGTAATAAAACTACCATTTGGTCTCATATGTCTGCTTTTCTAGGGAGGCTATCTGTCTTTGGATGTCCAATTGAAGCAAGTCAGAATTATCCATTTTTCCTAACTCAGGGCTTATTAGTGTAAAACTTCAGAAAACCAATCATGAATACATAGCACTAGATAGCTAAGGGTTTCACCAAGTGTTCAGCAAAGAGTCCCTGGAACACCTCCTGCCCTAGTATAGGTACGATATGAAAACACTGCATTTCCTATTACATTATTACAAGTCTTTGAAATAAAAATTCAGAAAATGTTCCATATTTTGGATAATATGTTAAACAGTATATATAATAGTCTCATAAGAAGAGACTCTAAATAAAACAGGACTATACAGAATGTAATATATTTTAATTTTATATTTAATTTCTTCTTTTACTTATTATAAATAAGCCTGAAGCCATCATTCTTGATAGATAAGTAGGAGTGATTAAAAGGTTTGTATTTATCACTCTCCAGGATGGCCTCACCAATCCATAAGTCACAATAAAGGGATGTAGTCTGGTGCCAGAATAAAGGACTTGGCAGCAGAGAGCATCTGGATTTCAGCCCTCACTCACCTGTTCAACCAGCATAAGCCCACTCAGGAGACTATGTGGCTTCACGGATGCAGTCAGATGGTACCTAGGAGTCAGACAGTACCAGGCCAAAGCACTGAAGGGGCCAGAATTTAATGTTTACAATTCTCTGGGCTATATGGCAGAGGCCTTATAGACAAATCCCTGGAAAAGCTTTGAAGTGGGGATGCTGAAATTTCCAGAGACTCTGCAAAGGGTATGAATTGGGCTGCCTTACCAGTAGATGTCTGCGGTGACTGGGAAAGTTTAATCTAAAAATATGTATCCTACCACCCACTTACTGTACCATTTTTATTCCTTTGGCTCTTGAAGTTTTCTTTCCTTAAAGGATCTCTATCAAAATATCTTTTCATTGACACTCTCAAGGCTCCAGGCTGAATCCCAGGATTCTGGGGGTGGGACCCAAGTATCACTATTTTTCTCAGTTTTCAAAATGCAGCCAAGGATGAGAACCACTGGTCTAAGCCCATCATTGTAATTCCCATTTCCATGATTGATTTAGAAATTAACATGTGACCCTATCCTTACCAAGGCATAAGAAGTCTCTTGGAGGGCTGCTAGGAAGGCTTTCTTCACCTTTTTAAAATTGAAGAAAAAAAAAGAGAGAGAGATAAGAAAGAGTCCTCCTTCTTCCGCTAGGCATTGTTAATATGAATCTGCTGCCCATCTTATGACCATGACAGAAAACAGCTTAAGAGTGAAGGTGACTTTGAAGATATCAAAAAAATAGAAAGAACTTGAGTCCTTGATGACATCTTTGAGCCACCTGTATTACCTACGCTCGCACCTGACCCACTTCTGAGTCTCCTGTAGAACAGAAGAAATAAGTTACATTCTTTAAGATGATAATAGATAGATAGATAGATAGATAGATAGATAGATAGATAGATAGATAGATAGATAGATAGATAGATAGACAGACAGATAGATCTTTCCAAAAAATGTTTGAAGAGGTTGAATTTTAACTCACTATCTGATCATATTGTAATTATCAGTTCATAATCAAGCAGAGATTAGTAAAACACCATCAGGAAGTACAAATGGCATTCACTGTAGAGTTTTTCTTAAACAGGAATTGGAGGGCGAGAGAAGTTATATGTAAACTGGAAATCAAAGCGATACCAAAGGAATACTGCAGAGTAGCAGAGTGTCATTGACAAACTGCCTTCCCTACATTTTGCATATGGTATAAAACTAAGGTGATTAATATGCTGCTGATGTGCACTTGCAAAGGGAGGTTGCTAAAAATTAAAAGGAAAATCCTGCACAATTATGTGACATACATCATTAAACGAGAAATGGTAAACCCTTTTTACAAAACCATTATTTTTATATAAATTTTAAAATGTTGGTTAAATACTGTCTCTAAAATAATGTCTTTTTTAAGTGTATTTGAAAAGCTCTGCCTTTGTATATATTCTTTTACATTAAGGAACTGTCAAAAATCCTTACAGACATGTCTATTATGATGAGTTGCCTCCGGGTGTGATGCATTTAGAGGTCTGTAAGAAAGCTATTTGAAATGTGATTTTATACAGTAAAGTAATCTATTCCCATGCAGGAAGCCCTGAATATCTCTTAACATCTTTTGGCCACCCATGAACATCGCAGCATCTCTGACTATTAGAAAAGGTTAGTAACATGTAACGTATTTATCAAACTAAATCTCAATTTTCCTTAAGTAATTTTTCCTTCTATGGTTGTAAACTGACTCTGAAGATGAAAAAGCAAAAAACAAAAAAACTCTAACTTCTTATTTCAAAATGTATTGTCAATTCTTGTAAATTTCTACCTATCAAGTCAAGATCAAGAAAGCGAATGTTAGTGGGTTAGTTAACTGTCAACAATGTTGATTTGGTTCCAGTTTATGGACCCTGGTTTTCAAATAGGGAGTATCACATAAGAATGTTAACTGTGAAGGTGAAAACAAATCCCTATTCTCGGCTTTCTTCTTTTATTCTTCCTTTATTTTTTCATTCTTTGTTGGACTTCCTTTATTCTTATTCTTTCTTTACCCCAGGTTGACCCCTGTCTCTCTCTTGGTCTGATTTCTCTATTTAGTGTCTCCCATCTCCTCTTTCTACACTCTCCTTTTCAAGTCTCATGGTTCTTTTGTTTAAGACTCTCCTCTTTAAAGCCATCCTTTGCCTCCCCAATCCTGCTTTTGTCACCAGCACCCCCCACTCGATCACTACATTTTCTCCTTACCGCCTCACCCTGGCACCCAAGGCCTGACAAAGTTGACCTGTTGGAGAAACATGTGCTACCTGAAGACAGTCTTACCTCAACCTAGTCTTGCCTATCAAAAAAAAAAAAAAAAAAAAAAAAAAGATTCAAGTGTGAGTAGAGGCAACTAACCTTGGAGTTTTAGTAACTTCATGGAACAACTTTCCAAAAATGCAAACCTAATCAGAGCCTCATGTTTATTACAGAACCAAATGCTTTTATAATGTGTCAGGAAATTATCACTCATAAATAACCTCTTCATAGGAGTGGGACTCCATTTACCACATTCAACTACTTAAATTGGGATTTTAAAAAAATCCCTGGGGGCAATGTTTGAAAAAAAGGGAAACAAAACATCTAAATAATACAGTATAATTAAAAGACGAAAAGGAAAGTTGGAATCATTGCAGACTTTTAGCAGAACTGAGTTGTAATGAATTACCTTGGAATCTAGCTAGGTGGTGCTAGAGCATGTGTGGGGATAGTTTGTACAGTACACTTGCTGAATGGTAATTACTAGTCAAAGAGATGTTTTGTATTTTTTAGAGTAAAGGACTCTGTTAGGAATGAAAGATATTACCACAATTATAATTATTTTAATCTAACTCTTCTGAAAGTGATATTTTGCATCTTTGAAAGAGACAGCCATTAATATTTATCACATACATTCTTTGACCCTGAAGTGGGACAATCAATATTCACATTCAGGAGTTTCATCATTATGAAATCCTATCTTTCTTTTTTTTAAGGCTTGCTCATTAATTAATAGTGGCAACATGTTCTACGTATTTGTGAAATTCTTCAGCAAAGATAACTGCTTTAAAAATCCCAAGGATCTTTGGGATTTATAGCACTCTGCCAGAAGCTTCTCTTTGATCAAAACTGGCAGTCACCCAGCTGATTTCTCAAAAAATGTTTCCCTCCTTCCAAACTATACAATTCCAAATAGAGCAAATGCAAACTCATAGGAGTCCAACTCCTTTATATTGCACACATTTAGTCAAGTACTAACTACTCTATGGCTAAGTTTTGTAACATGTCATTATTCAGCTTTAATTATTGATTTAATTTCATTATTTATATCTTTTCAGGAACTTTGAAGTTGAAGATAGGCCACTTTAATCAGCAGCCCACTGAAGAGGGGATTACTCTATGCTACTCTCATCTCATTTATGTTAATCTAAAATGAGTCATAGCTAAACTACTAAACAAAAGAAATGAATAGATTTTAGTTCTTGGTTTGTTTGTTGTATTTATAATATAGTACTTAGTGTTTTTATTTTTATTTTTCAGAAAAATGTTTTCAAATTCTCTTCTATAGAACATGACTTAGACAGATAATTATCACTGCCTCCCATTTCTGCTTGTAGAAACCGAGCAAGAATAACAGAATTACCAGTGCATTCAGTATTTGAACACCTGTCTTCTATAATTAATCGTTATAATGAATATCATGTGTATATATGCACAGCCATGCACAAAATATATGACTATTTCAGATTTATCTAAGAAAACCAGTAAAACTAAAATATGTACCATTTGTAGCGCACACTTTCCAACTTTGTTCTTTGGAGTCCTATGGAATCCTCAGAAGTGCCATTTAATCTAAAATGTTGTGTTTAAGCTGCTGTTTTATCTTAATCTTCTTGACTTCATTTAAAAATTTCAAGTAGACTCTGCACAATATAGTGGATAAAACAAAATTTTCTTCTGACCCTTTCTCATGGAACTTCCCTACAAGCAGATATTGAGACTATGTATAGTCCAAGCACTGAAGATTCCTGTGCTTATAGAAGTCCTGATGAGCCAACTGCATCCCCTTCCGTTGCATCTATTCCTCACTCATTCATTTAATATTTATTGAGCACCCACTTTGAACCAAGCACTATACTAGGCAATGAAAATTCAAAATAAATCATAAGCAGTCCTCCCAGGCCTCTAGAAATTCAGTTTAAAAGGGTAAGGCAGATACCCAAACAAAGAAATAGAAAACAATGAGATGGATGCCAGGATGGAAACATCTATAGTGTATGAATAAGGACAGAGAGTTCAAGATAGGCTTCCTGGAGGAGGTGATACCTGACGTAAGTGTTAACCAAACACTAGGTGTTAACCATGTAGGAAAAAATCCAACCTCAATGAAACCTCATTTACTTGTAAGAGTCCAGAGAAGGAAATTGCAAAGACCATGGGAAAGGAGAAGTATTAAAAGAAAGCAACTCTATAATAAATTTCTCTCACTCTATACTCTAAACTATTTCCAAATTATAGAAGAGCAGGTCACAGGTCTTAAATACAATCTATGTAAGAGCTGGATAACACCCTATGTGAATTTTATAACATGGGCAAGTAAATCTTTGAGACTTCCATTTCTTTTTTGTAAAAATAAGGAAATTATTACTTATAGAATCTTTGCAAGGATTAAATGTGTAATGCACTTTAAAAATATCTATTATAGCACATTATCAATATCAATTCCCTATCATCTTTAGTCTACAGCCCTTAATACCTAGAATAATTTCTGAATATGGGTTATGGAGAAAAACCATGAAGGATAAAGTGCTGGATATAAAGTCAGTCAGGTTTGAGTCCAACTCTACCAATTAACAAACTCTGTAATCTTGACTCAGTTAAGTGACTCTTTTGATCTACACTTAAACCATTAATAAAACTGAGATAATAAGGCCCCAGTATACCTTCCTAGACAGGTTTGTTGTGAATATCAAAGGGGATAATATATATTACAGTGCTTAAATAAATAAAAGACACTGTACGTATGACACAGATTTAATAAAGACGGATGTTAATATTTTATTAGGTGGAATGTCAACAATGAATGTGGAGGAGTGTGAAAGAGAGAAATGCTGCTAGAAATATTAATATATTTTATCTCTTTTACACTAGAATCAAGATCAAAATAAATATAATTTTAAAGTACTATTT
The DNA here is from genome assembly GCF_964194185.1 of Rhinolophus hipposideros. Lineage (NCBI taxonomy): Eukaryota > Metazoa > Chordata > Mammalia > Chiroptera > Rhinolophidae > Rhinolophus > Rhinolophus hipposideros. The sequence continues at coordinate 34,985,589 of NC_138050.1, read as the reverse complement.
TAAAAGTACAACATATTACTGAGAAAAATATATTTAATAAAGCACTAAAGAAAGTGATATCATTAAAATAGAATGACTCTAAAATCAATAAAGAAAAAGATAAATACCACAAAAATAAAATTGACCAAAATATGAGCCAGAACTGGACTAAAAACAGAATACCCAAATGGCTAATAAAACTGTAAAATTTGATCAAATTTGTTAGTAATCGAAATGCAAATTAAAATAAGTAAAAATTATCTATCAAATTGTTAAGAAAAATAATCATAATCCCAGTGTTGGCTATACAAAACAAGGATATGACTCTCTCACACATTTCTGGTGAGGATAAAAAATTGGAGCAATCTTCCTAGAATGGAATTTGGAAATACTATTCATGAGCCTTTTAATGTTTTTTATACAAGTAATTCACTTTTAGATTAATATGCTAAATAAGAAATCATGGATAAGCAATATGTTTGTGTAAAATAATTTTTCATAGAATTATTTACTATCATAAAACCTTAGTAATAAACTAAAAGACTAACCATGAAGTATTTCATTAATCATGATGCATTTATACAATCATATGAGGTATGACCATTAAAAAACCTGGTTTTGAAGGATTATTTAGTATCATAGAAATATATGGGGGAAAATCAGAAAACAAATTTATGTTTACATTATCCCAATTTTAATATGTATGTGTTTGTTTCTTGGAAAAAAGAGTTGAACAGAAAACAATGAATTGTTATCAATTTTATCAGTTATCTATGGCTGTGTAACAAATTACCCCAAAATTTAAAAGCTTAAAACAACATTATTATCTTACCATTTCTATGAGTCAGGAATCCTGGCATAGCTTAGCTAGGACCTCTACTTCAAAGTCTCTTACGAGGTTACAATCATGTTATAAATCATACATCCAAGCCTGAGGTCTCATCTGAAGACCTCAGAAAGGTAGGAAACCACTTTCAAGCTCACTTAAATGGTTGTTGTCATGACTTATTTCCTCAAGGGGTGTTGGACTGAGGGTTCTTTGCTGCCTATGGACAGAAGCCAGCTCTAGTTCCTTGCTATGTGGGCCTCTCCATCATGGCAGCTTACTTTATCAAAGCCAGCAAGAGAGAGTGTCTGCTAGTAAGACAGAGATCACAATCTTTTGTGACTTAATCACAAAAGTGACATCCCTCAAAGTTACTATTCTATTTGAAGCAAGTTACTCAAGAAGTGGGAATTCACAAAACTAGGAATATCAAGAGATGGGGATCATTAAACTTCATGTCAAAAGCAGTCTACCACATCAATGAATACCCCATTTTCTCATATGTCTTCGTTTTTATAAACATAATTCATATACTAAAAAATAGTTGTTAGAAAGTAAATGCAAATGGCTAATCTATTAAGAAAGCAATTAGTAAAAATATAAGTAAGTTATAAAACTATGTCCTATGATGCAATAATTAAAAAAAAATACTTATTTATACACCTAGTGTCCAGGACAGTTTAAACATATTAAAAAGAAAGGAAGAAAAGAAGGGAGGGTGGGAAGAGCGAAGAAAACCAAGTGATTTAATTACCAAACATTTGGTGAACAACTGGTTTAAAAACATAAAAATTCTGTCACCACATTAAAATATATTTTTAATTGAAAATTTTTCAGCTATACAGAGATACATGAAAAGTCAGAAAATGTTGAATTCCAAGCAAAAAACAAAATAAAACATACCATCATGTTGTAAAATAAGATCTGTGTCTGTACCATTATAATTAAGCTTCACTTACACATAGGGATGAGGTAAAGAGATATTTTATGATTTTGTCAATAGTTTATGCTTATATTCCCTATTTAAAAATTGGTGAAACAAATACCTTTTAAAAATAAAATAGTCTTCTTATACTTGACCAATGCAGGAAGATGCAAATTATTTTCTCACCTCAGATTTACCCAAAACAAGTTTAAGAAATAATCTGACCACTTCATATCAACTCTCTTTTTCCCACAACTGTTATAAGATGAACGAAATTATACAAATCTAAGGCGCTTTCCTCTTAGACTGAAAGGTGTCCTTATGCTGTACAAAATCTCTTATGTGGAGAAAATAGAGCTGTCTGTGAAAAGAAAAGACCTGTGTTTCAGGCCAGACAGTTTATCTGATTAAGGAAAGAGAAGAAGGTTTACAGTCAAAGATTAATTCTCCAGCACCACACAGTAAGCTCTCCAAACAAGATTTGTGTCACTCCAAACTTCATTCACAACAGTTAAGAGTTTTTCAATTCCTATAGTATAATTGATTCTCAGTTGCAGTTGTTTGGCCCAATCTTTTGTAAAATGCTATGAACAAAGAACATCCCTACTGCTAGTGCCAGACAGAATCAACAGTAACAGTGTGAGTTGCTCTGCACACAACATGTGTAATTGAAAGCTGGTTTTATTAAATTAAACTATAGATTTTAAAATAAATGTATACACCATTTTGGTAAGTTTCTTTTTCAAAATATATGAAAATTAAATTGTCCAAACATAATTTTAATGCTAATAAAATAAGCTGAAAGTATATTTTGCTAAACAAAATAATCACTCCAAGGGTGAGAGTGGAATTAAAATAGTTTGATATTGGACACGAAGTTGGTCATCTTTATAGTAGGTGAGCAGGTATCTGAGAGTCATTCTAAGATAGAGCTTCAGTTTTCCCTTCTAGGTTTAAAAAACCAATAACAGAAGTCAGAAACAGAATGCTGCTATGTGTCTCTTACCTATGAACATTATCTCTTGCCTAAGAACATTAAAGATATTTAAGAAGTTAGAGTTCAAAGACCATAAAGAAAACGACTCCTATATTATAACAATGCCAAAGAGTTACTTTATCTTTATCTCAGCAATAACATGCAAAGACTTTTTCTAACATATAATGTTTCTCCTAACTTGCCTTTGTTCCACTGGGTTTGTTTCGGGGTGGGATTTTTTTTTTTTTTTGATGTAACTGAGATTGAATCATTATTAAAGCAGCAACTGTAGTTCACCAGCTTAGTCACCAACCAACCACAGACATTCCAAATGGGTGAACTAAAATAAGAATTAAGCTTCAAATTAGAATCAGGATATCAATTGTGTTAAAAGATCCAGTTTGCCCTTTATGTGTGTATATCAATGACAGAATATGAGTTATGACAAAACAAGATTTATGTCTACTTTGTTTAAATTTTACAAACAAGAACTTCATCAACAAATAATCAGAAAGAAAAGAAATAAATTGAAATAAATTTTATACTGACTTTTACCTAATTCCAACAATTCCTATTCTACCACCAAAGGACTGAGACCTGACCATTTCTATCTGCCCACCCACTAAGTTCACCCATGTCCCTATTTCCCAAATTATTTGGCATTTGGACTCTGAATTCAAATATACCTAGAGTTGACCTTTGGTTCTTCCACTTATTACTTGTAGGACGATAGGTCAAATATTTACTTTACGTATAAAGCATAAGCAGTGGCAGGGCCTTTGTTCAAGAGTATTGTGAAAGAAGGCAGGTAAATTATTTAGCACAATGTCTTACATATATTAAAACATTTACTATTGTTTTATAATGTTAAAATTATTATTAATATCATTACCTATATTGATGTAATAAAGAAGTTTCTTTTGTTGTAATTTTAGAGGTAATTTACTCTTATATCAGATTTCCGATATCTTTGGTTTCAATTTGTCTAACCAAATCCCTTAAATAGCTTTGATACTAAAAATTATTCAATAAGATATTTTAAGTAAGCTTCATGGTAAACATAAATGAAAACATTTAGTAGATACACAAAAGAGAAAGAGAAAGGAATTAAAGCATAAAATGCAGAAAACTATAAAACAAATCACACTGGAAGAGGGGAAGAAAGGAAGGAACTGAAATACAGAAAACAATCAACAAGATAGAAACAGTGAGTCTTTATCAATAATTACTTTAAATGTAAGATTAAATTCTCCAATCAAAAAGCACAGAGCGGGTTAAAAAAAATCCAACAATATGCTGCCTTTCAGACACATTCACTAGTTTTAAGGACACACATAGACTAAAGTAGAGGGATGAAAAAAGATATTCTATGTACATGGTAAACACAAGAGAGCAGCAGTGGTCATACTTACATCAGCCAAAATAGACCAATTCAGTCAGAACTAGTCACAAGAGACAAAGGATGTCATTAAACAGTGATAAAGTGATCGATTCATTAAGAAGACATAACAATCATAAATATATATACACCCAACATTGGAGAATCTATTTTAACAGAACTGAAGGGAGAAATAGATAATACAATATTAGTAGGAGGACTTCAGTATGTCACTTTCAACAACGTATAGACCATCCAGACAGAAAATTGACAAGGAAACAATGGATTTGAATAACACTATACATCAAACGAACCTAATAGACATTAGAAGAACATTCCATCCAAAAGTACCAGAATAAATATTCTTCTCCAGATCACACAGAACATTCTCCATGATAGATTATAAGTGTGCCACAAAGATAATCTTAACAAATTTTAAAAGACTGATATCACGAAGAATCTTTTCCAACCAGATTGATATGAAACTAGAAACCAATTACAAGGAGAAAACTAAAAAAATTACAAATGCATGGAAATTAAACAACACTCTCCTGAATAACCAATAGAAGAATCAAAAGGGAATCCAAAGGGAAATCAAAGAGTATCTTGAGACAAACATAAATAGAAAGACAATATACCGAAATTTATGGGATACAGCATAAACAGTGCTAAAAGGAAAGATTATAGCAATAAATGTGTACCTTAAGAAAAAACAAAGATCTCAAATAAACTACCTACCTTTATACCCCAAGGGACTAAAAAATAAGTAGAAAACTAAGTCCAGAATGAGCAGAGAATGATAAATATCGGAGCAGAAACAAGTGAAATAGAAACTAGAAAGCCAATAGAAAAGATCAATGAAATTAAGAGTGATTTTTTTTGAAACGATAAACAAAATTCATAACCCTTTAGCTAGACCAATCAAGAAAAAATAGAGATTACTCCAATAAATAAAACTATAAATAAAAGAGGAGACATTACAACTGACACTACAGGAATACATAGTATCGCACATGTGCAGTCAACTAATTTTTGACAAGGGCACCAAAAATAAACAATGGGGAAATGATAGTTTCTTCAATAAATGATGTTGGGAAAACTTGATATCCACACTCAAAAGAATGAAACTGAATCTCTATCGTGCACTGCTCATAAAAGTTAACTCAAAATGCATTAAACTTATATAAGATCTGAAACCATAAAACTCCTAGAAGAAATCATAAAGGAAAGCTTCTTGACATTGATATGGTAATTTTTTTTAGATATGACACCAGAAATATAAAGGACAAAAGTAAAAATCAACATGTGAAAATATATTAAATATATTAAATATATTAATAAATATATAAATATAAATATATAAAATATAAAATATATAAAATATAAAATATAAATATAAATATAAATATATAAATATATTAAATATATTAATATATTAAAATAAAAGTCTTTTGCACTTCAAAGGAAACAATCAACAAAATGAAATCACATATGTGATAATAGGTTAATATCCAAAATATATAAGGAACTCATACAACTCAGTAACAACAAAATAAAATAACCCAATTCAAAAAATGGGCAAAGGAACTGAACAGACATTTTTCCAAAGAAGATATCTAAATGGCCAACAAGTACATGAAAAGAAAGATGCTGAACATCACTAAACATCAGGGAAATGTAAATCAAAACAACAGGAGATATCACTGCACTCCCAGGATGGCTATTGTCAAAAGACAAGAAATAACAATGTTGGCAAAGGGTGGGGGAAGGGAACCCTTTTACACTGTTAGGAACAATGTAAATTAGTGCAGTCCCAATGAAAACAGTATGAAGTTTCCTCAAAAAAATTAAAATTAGAGCAATCCCACTTCAGGATATATAGCCAAAGGATATGGAATCAGTATCTCAGAGATGTTTGCATTCCCATGTTCATTGCAGCATTATTCACAATAGCCAAGATATGGAAACAACCTCAGTGTCCATCATATATAAATATATATATAAAACTTTTTAAAATCCATCACTTTTAAACTTCAAACACTTAGGTTGTTTCCATATCTTGGCTATTGTGAATAATGCTGCAATGAACAGCATTATATATATTATAATTATATATATATATATAATTATATATATATAGCATTATATATTATATATATATATTATATATATATATATATAATTCAGTCATAAAAAGAGAGAGATCTTGCCATTTGCAAAAATGTGAATGAACCTGGAGGACATTATGCTAAGTGAAATAAGGCAGAAAGAGAAAGACAAGCACTGTATGATCTCTTTTATATGTGGGACCTAAAAAGTTAAACTCATAGAACGACGGGTAGAACTGTGGTTACCAGGGGCTAGAGGTGAGGATAACAGGGAGGTGTTTGTCAAAGAGCAAAAACTTTCGGTGACAAGATAAATCAGTTCTGGGATCTAATGTATAGCACGATGACTATAGTTAATAACACTGTACTATAGACTCGAAATTTACTGAGAGTAGATCTTAAATGTTCTCACCACACCACAAGAAAAAGTGCTAGTTATGTGAGCTGATGAATGTTTTAACTACCTTAACTGTTGTAATCATTTCAAAATGCCTACATATATCAAACTATTACATTGTATACCTTAAATATATATAATTTTTACTTGTCAATTTTACTTCAATAAAGCTGGGGGGAGGAAAGAAATATTCATTTGCCTATCAATTTAGAGCCAGTCACAAAGGAATCAAGGCCAATAAAAAAGAATGAGTTAAATAAAATAAAGTTCAAAACTATCAGGCCCAGGAAAAAATAAAGAAATGAAATGACAATATATGTTTAGTGAATTTTTTCGTTAAAGAAATCCTCTTATGAACCAAGAGGTTGGACCTCACAAATGGTTCGTAAATGACAAAAAGTGTCACAAATAAAGACTCTAATAAATGATAAACACCATTAAACAGATATCGATACATTTTTTCCAGTTATCAGCACTTAGACCTACTCCTTGATTATCTCTTTGACAGCTATCTTTCTACTGAAAGTCCATTGAAGAAATCCACAGAACTTTTTTAATGAGTGTTTTTAATGTGATAATAAATGTATTGAATGTTATGTGCTGTGAGGAAGATTCAGTCTATACCTAGTAGATGTCTTCTGTTTTCTTTACTACCTTCTCATCCCATGGCGTTTCTCCCTTAATTACATACTTACGAGGAGAATGCCTGTGGCTAAAAGGAAAATTTTGAGAAAAAAAAAATTAATGACTTTTCACTTCCATTATGTGCTCTGCAAAGAAGAGACATCACAAAAGTTTATGGTTTAAATTTTTGTACATTAAAAGCACTGTGTTTATCCAGAGGCAAAAAAACATCTACCAGGCATTCACTGTTTGCCTGGCATTGCTAAGTGCTGGGGATTCCTTTCGAGAAGATCTGGGGTGGGGAGGATGGAGAGAGGAGCTGCAGAGACAGAGTGAAGCGCTATGAAGAATGAAGAAGCCAGTGACAAAATTCCAACTGCTGGCAAGGCCAAAGGACTTTTTAGACATGGCATGGCTCTAAACGCCTGCGCCACCGGGCCGGCCCTCATCACACTTTTAACCTCAGAAAAAGGTGAGCCAGGCTGTTTAACAAGGGCACATCAAGAAAAGCCACACAATTTCCCACAACTTTTCTGAACAACTAACAAGATCACCATAAGCCACTGTTGGGAAATGGATGTCACTTCATATTAAATGTTCACTGTGAAGCAGTGTGACAGCAAATGATATTCTCTCTGAATCACACTAGAGGTAAATAAGAGCTTCTCCTAGGATAAATCATGCCATTCAAGGAAAGAACTTCTAACAAGTCCACTTGAATTCCAAAGGTAAGATTTCCTCAAAACTAATCCTGAAGAGCAAAGCCCATGTGAATGATCCGAGGGAAGCTTCTGAGGAGCTGAAAGGTTTGCATAGACGAATCTTCTCCAAACCAATTGAGACTTTCTCAGGCACTAATGTAAAGTTCCAAGGCACTATTTCTTAATGGGTGATAAGTGAGTTTGAGATCCTTATCTTTTGACCTCTGCCAAGAGCTTGTGATTTTCCTTATTTCTATTTGATTTCAAACTGTTAATAATTCTCAGAAGAAAATAACACAAGATTTTATATTTCAATAATTTATCTTTTTGTGAACCATTTGTATCTATTGACATTTAAAATATCCCAGTTTAAATCGCAGTTATTAGCAGAATTTTGAAGCAGTGGCATTTGCTCATTATAAATACCTATGATGGTCTAACCTGGAGGGGTGCAGGGGCAGTGGAGGGAAAGGAAGAAAGAACACATCCAGTATTCTTAGAGAGTAGAGTCAATTGCAACATAGGACAAAAGGTAGGATGAAAAGATGTCCTATCTTTTTATAATATATCACAATAATGAATGGTTTTGTAAATGACAGTAGCAGGATGAATTTCAAAAAGGTTCTTCTGATGCCCTATACTTTGGTAATAAAAACATGGTAGAAAAATCATACCCACAGAAGTGACATCCTCCCCATGAGGAAGTTACATATCATACTATCACCCTCGCTGTTCTCATTCTTTTATTGCCAAGACTTCGTTCACCTATGAGTTCATTTGTTCCTCTTTTGTCCAGTTAAGAGGGTATTTAGTTCCTCTTTGTAGCCTCTGTTGGGTGTGCTCTTCACCTGAGTGGGTGTGTTTACACAGGCCATTGCCTGCAAAGCACCAAGAAGGGTCTCCTTTTTCGAACTTTGTTATCAAAGTCAATAGGCCCCTGAGTTTGCTCTCTGTATAGTTTGCCATCTACATTCTCAGAAAAATTCTATGTGGAACTAAGCCCATTAGAACATCACTTAAGCAAGGAAATTAGAAAGGTACAGAGAGTAGCGAATATCCAGATAAGAGGGGGAAAGACTTTTAGAATAAGGAAAGAATCACTTTATTTTTTAAGAATCACATGTTTAACGAATACCCTGCTAAACTCCTTTCCTCCAGGTTTTCTAAAACAAGAAAACCAACAATTACCTCTATGTTACATGTGCTTTCGCATCTTAGAGAAATTACATTGAGTAGGCAATGATGTAAATTAAGGATTATTTCTAATTTGAGGGTTTTTTCCAAATTATTCTAAAATGTCAGATTTTTTTCTATTTTTGTTTACTTACAGCCCCAAAGAAAGAATGGAAAATAAGAGCTACCCTATTCACGATTTTTATTTATTGAAAAGTAAAGGTTATACTTTTTTTTTATTATTAGTTTCAGGTGTACAAGACAAGGTAATACTTAGACGTTCATCATTTATATCCCTCACACTGTGAACCCCCCTCCCCCCATCCACTATCCCTCCGACCTCACACTGAACCATCACATTATATATATAAAATTATAGTTGGCATTCATTAATGTTTAGCTTCTGGTGTACAATGCCATGATCAGGTATCCACAGTATCCCTGAGATGGTCTCCCAAATAGGACGCATGTCCATCGGATACCCAACAAAATCTTTACAACATTATTGAATACCTTCCCCAAATTAATTTTCAAAAAAACCCTGAGGCCATCTTGTGGTTACCAGCTGCTTCCAAATCCCGTCACCTTTCCCCTTATCCCCAACCCCCCCCCACACCCATCTAACAACTCTCGGTTTTTTCTTTGTGTCCCCAAAACTGTTTTGATTAGTTCATTCACATAGTCTTTTCTTTAGATTCCATATATAAGTGAGATCATATGGTACTTGTCTTTCTCTTTCTGACTTATTTCACTTAACATAATGTTCTCTAGATCCATCCATGTTGCTGCAAATGATAAGATTTCTTTCTTCTTTATGGCTGCGTAATACTCCATTGTATAAATGTACCACAGCTTCTTAATCCAGTCATCTACCGATGGGCATTTCGGTTGTTTCCATATCTTGGCTATTGTGTAAAGTGCTGCAATAAACATAGGAGTGCATACAGATTTTTGAATTGGAGTTTATACTTTTATGTCTAGTGCCACACACATGGCCTCTTATCACTACTAATCACCTAAAATTAAAGAAACATCATATATAGACTTCTTTAATTTTATAAGTGAGGAAGCAGTGACTTCCCTTACAGTTATGAATTACTGGTGAAGCTAGGGTTGGTACCTGAATCCTGAACTTTTTTTTTTTTAATTAATTTTATTGGGGTGACAATTGTCAGTAAATTTACATAGATTTCAGGTGTACAATTCTGTATTACATCGTCTATAAATCCCATTGTGTGTTCACCACCCAGAGTCAGTTCTCCTTCCATCACCATATATTTGATCCCCTTTACCCTCATCACCCACCCCCAACCCCCTTACCCTCTGGTAACCACTAAATTATTGTCTGTGTCTATGAGTTTTTGTTTCTCATTTGTTTGTCTTGTTCTTTTTGGTTTATATACCACATATCAGTGAAATCATAGGGTTCTCTGCTTTTTCTGTCTGACTTATTTCACTTAGCATTATTCTCTCGAGATCCATCCATGTTGTCACAAATGCTCCTATATCATCTTTCCTTAACGCCGAATAGTATTCCATTGTGTATATGTACCACAACTTCTTTATCCATTCATCTATCGAAGGACATTTTGGTTGTTTCCATGTCTTGGCCACCGTAAACAAAGCTGCAATGAACATTGGCGTACACGTGTCTCTATAGAGAAATGCTTTTATATTTTTGGGGTAGATACCCAGGAGAGCGATTGCTGGGTCATATGGTAATTCTATTCGTAATTTCTTGAGGAACCTCCACACTGCCTTCCATAGCGGCTGCACCAGTCTGCATTCCCACCAACAGTGTATGAGAGTTCCTTTTTCTCCACAGCCTCTCCAACACTTGTTACTATTTGTTTGGTTGATGAAAGCCATTCTGACTGGGGTGAGGTGATATCTCATTGTGGTTTTCATTTGCATTTCTCTGATGATTAGCGATGTTGAGCATTTTTTCATATGTCTATTTGCCATTTGTATATCCTCTTTGGAGAAATGTCTCTTCAGGTCCTCTGTCCATTTTTCAATTGGGTTGTTTGTTTTTTTGTTGTTGTGTTTCATGAGTTCCTTGTATATTTTGGATATTAGCCCCTTATCAGAGGAACTGTTTGCGAAAATCTTCTCCCATTCAGTTGGTTGCCTCATTATTTTGTCAATAGTTTCTTTTGCTGTGCAGAAGCTTTTCAGTTTCATATAATCCCATTTGTTTATTTTAGTTTTTACTTCCATTGCCTTTGGAGTCAAATTCATAAAATGCTCTTTGAACCCAAGGTCCATAAGTTTAGTACCTATGTTTTCTTCAATGCAGTTTATTGTGTCAGGTCTTATGCTTAAGTCTTTGATCCATTTTGAATTAATTTTGGTACATGGTGACAGATAGCAGTCCAGTTTCATTCTTTTGCACGTAGCTATCCAATTCTGCCAGCACCATTTATTGAAGAGGCTGTCTTTCCTCCATTGTATGTTTTTAGCTTCTTTGTCAAAAATTATCTGTCCATATTTATGTGGTTTTATTTCTGGGTTCTCAATTCTATTCCATTGGTCTATGTGTCTGTTTTTCCGCCAATACCAAGCTGTTTTGATTATTGTAGCCCTGTAGTACAAGGAAAAATCAGGGAGTGTGATACCTCCAGTATTGTTCTTTTTTTTTAATATTGCTTTGGCTATTCGAGGTCTTTTGTGGTTCCAAACAAATCTGATGATTTTTTGTTCTATTTCTTTAAAAAATGTCATTGGGATTTTAATGGGGATTGCATTAAATCTGTATATGGCTTTGGGTAATATGGCCATTTTAACTATGTTGATTCTTCCAATCCATGAGCATGGAATGTCTTTCCATTTCTTTGTGTCTTCTTCAATTTCTTTCAAAAATGTCTTATAGTTTTCAGCATATAAATCCTTCACATCCTTGGTTAAGTTTATTCCTAGGTATTTTATTCTTTTTGCTGCAATTGCAAAAGGAATTGTTTTTTCTATCTCTTTTTCTGAGATTTCATTGTTGATATATAGGAAAGCAATGGACTTTTGTACGTTGATTTTGTAGCCAGCAACTTTACTGTATTCATTGATTGTTTCTAATAGCTTTTTGGTGGAGTCTTTAGGGTTTTCTATATATAGCATCATGTCATCTGCAAAGAGTGACAATTTAATTTCTTCATTCCCAATTTGGATGCCTTTTATTTCTTTCTCTTGCCTGATTGCTCTGGCAAGGACTTCCAACACTATGTTGAAAAGCAGAGGTGATAGGGGACAACCTTGTCGTGTTCCTGAACGTAGAGCAAAGGGCTTCAGCTTTTCACCATTAATTATGAGATTAGCTGAGGGCTTGTCGTATATGGCCTTTATTATGTTGAGGTATTTTCCTTCTATACCAATTTTAGTAAGTGTTTTAATCATAACTGGATGTTGTATCTTATCAAATGCTTTTTCTGCATCAATTGATAGAATCATATGATTTTTGTCCTTTATTTTGTTTATGTGATGTATCACATTGATGGATTTGCGAATGTTGAACCATCCTTGTGCCCCGGGGATGAACCCCACTTGGTCGTGATGAATAATCTTTTTAATGCATTGTTGTATTCGATTTGCTAGAATTTTGTTTAGGATTTTTGCATCTGTATTCATCAGAGATATAGGTCTGTAGTTTTCTTTTTTTGTGTTGTCCTTACCAGGTTTTGGTATCAGGGTAATGTTGGCCTCATAAAATGAGTTAGGGAGTACTGACTCTTCTTCAATTTTTTGGAAGAGTTTGAGCAGGACTGAATCCTGAACTTAAAGTTGACTCCACACCCCTTTCCTTCCACCTGTGACTAGGATTTATTTCTGTTCCATTGTGTCCATGGGACGTGCCACCCATGCTCTACCACCGATTGGAAGAAGGCTGGAATTCAACAGAAGGCCCTCTGCTCCTTTAACATCTAATAGACCAATCAAATGCTCTAATAACTTTTGACACCTGTCCATTAAAGACATCCCTTGATGTCCTTCTGGATAATTGTGTTTTTCTTGAATCAAACACTAGACATGGATCTATTGAGTTTAATGAATATTATGCTTCTGAGCCCTTTCCCAAAGGTAAGTTAATTTTACGTTGATCTTTTTTCTTGAAATATGTATTGCATTCACTTTTTAAAGTCACATATTCATTTATACAAAATGTATATACATATTTTTTATTTTAACAGTTTATCTTTCAAGCTTTTATTCTCCACATAGTAGAAAATACAAACTTAGCCAGTTCTGGCTAACTTCAGTCCTTTCTGAATTAATGGAGTCAGTTCAGGATTTTTTTCTGACCAATCTTTCTCCCCAGTACAGAATCTATTTTAATGGTTACTATTTAGGGGCTTGACCCCAAATTGGGAGAGAAATTTGGCCGTTAATTAGTTGGGATCATCCTAATAGTTTTCACTCTTCTATGCTGACTCTCTTTTTTTAAATTATCGATTGTGATGACATAATAGGATATTTGAATTAATGAGCTCATAGGTAAAGCTCTTTGTTCTCCTTAAAGTCAGTGGTATGTCCTTGGGTTCTGGCTTCTCAGGTACAGAGGGAAGAAATGATGGCTGGAGGGCCCCAAATGGAGAGGCCATGTTCTTAGCTGCTCATCTATGTATACGTCAATGAAAGCAAGGCAGGATGATAGCTGAGACTGAGATGGAAAGAAAACCTGTGATACAGGTACCAAGGATTTAAATGAATAAAGGAAAGTGAACTATAAGTACTACTTAAGTTTTCCAAACTTTTCCATTAGGCCTGCTTCCTTCCATGATTTCAAAGCAACAAATAAAATTAAGTGACAATTTTAATCTTTAATTTAATAAATGCTAAGTCTTTCTATTTCCATAATCTCTAGACTATTTGGTCTAGGTATGTCTATACTCCAAGAAAAACCACCAAGGTGGAAATAAGAAAACTTTTTTTTTGTTTGTTTTTAAGAAGAATGGTATCTACTGAATGGTTCGTACTTTGTTAATTCTTTTAGAACAAACAATCTGTCTTAACATGTCAATCACTTTAATGCCCTCATCCAAAGGTGCTGGAGACATTGTTTTCCCTAGGAAGGACTTTTTGTCTAAATACCTTACTATTAAAGATGAAAAAAAAAAAAAACCTCAAGAAATATCTAAAAATCCTTAGTAAAACAGAATAGATACAGGTATGGGATGCAATTAATTATAATTAATGCAATTCCTGACTTAGTACAAATCATTGAACGGTAGAAAAGGAAAAAGAGGAAAACCAAAATGTTTAAATTCTGAGGTGGTGGTCACCAAATTTGAATGGGGTTTTGTGATTAATTCAGCAAAACGCTGACCCACTAATAAGAATGTTGGATGTGTTCTCTCTACATCTAATTCTAATCTAAACTTACCTAATTCAGAATCTTAAATACAGTCTTCCAAATACATCTGAGGTGTCACGAAGCCTATGACACTCCATGTATCTCATGGCTGAACAAAAAAAAGATGGTATTTTTAATTTAGGATAATTTTACATGATCAGAAGCAGAGAAGAAAATTTCTTTGGAAATAGACAGTCCTAGTTATTGTTATCTGATCAAACAAAACTTGATAAATTAAGACCAAATGACACAAAATGTAAATGAATAGGAGGACTCCAATCCTGATCCCTCAAACAACACTGCCTTTGGTTTAGTATCTAATAAAATGTGTTCACCAAACCTAACCAGTCATAATCTTTCCTATTCATCAGATACTGATGAGTATTTCACTGGTCTTTCTTTAAACAAAAATTCCTTAAAACTTTCTAAGCATGTAATTTATTCCCTGAAATTGTAATGGAATTCAAATTTGGTATGAATTTTCCAGAGTTCCCAAGTTATATACACTTGAGAAAATAAGCAATAGTTATTTCAACAAACCTGATTGAATGTTGCGAAGTGGTTTCAAGCTTTGCTGATTTAAAAGGTCCTAGAAGTCGTTATGGCTTGAAAAGGGAGATCAAAATATCAAATCAAATGAAAGACTTCTAATACACTGCTGGTGAGAATGTAAATGATTACAAATGATGTAAATAATTGAATGCAAATCTGTTAGAAATTTCTTTAAAAAGAAATCTCCCATATGATCTAGTCATTCCATTTCTAGGTATTTACCCAAGAGAAATAAAAACATATGTTCATATAAAAACTTGTACACAAATGGTCATAGAAGTTCTATTTACAGTAGCCAAAATTAGAAACAATCCAAATGTCCACCAACAAGTAAATAGATAAACAAATGATGGCATATCCATAGCATGGAATACTACTTAGCCATAAAAATGAATAAACTATTGATACCACAATATAGCTGTCTCTCAAAATAATGAAGCTGCGTGAAAGAAATCTGATTTAAAAAGAATACATATTGTTTGCATCTGTATATATAAAATTCTAGGAAAGGCAAATATATAATGACCAGGGTTGCCTCAGAGATAGTGAGGGCATGGAAGAGAAAGAAAGAGATGAGAGGGAGGGACTTAAAAGGGGCTCAAAAACACTTCTGGCAATGATGGAGATATTCATTAACTTGAATGTGAGTGAGGATTGTATGCGCATTTTCATATCAAAATACATTACACTGTACACTTTAAATATATGGTGGTTTTATACATAAATTACACTTCACTAAAGTTGTTTAAAAATAGAGATTTTGCAAAAAGTAGGCATGCTATTAAAAATAATGCTACTTCTTATTTAAAAAGAGTTTCTTAGTGTAAAGAATATAACAAAAAAAATAATTGTACACCTGAAATCTATGTAAATTTACTAACAATTGTCACCCCAATAAATTTAATTAAAAAAAGAATATAATAAAAGATATATTTATATAGTAGAAACTTTGGTTATCAAACTGCAAGAGTTTTGTTTTCTATACACTGACTTAGGCATGCGTTAATTATACTGGCAGAAAAATTTTACTTTATGTCTTAACACTTCTCAGTATTAATGGTTTAAATAACCAAAGGTGTAAAGAATTAAAGGACTGCCCTTAAAGGTGCTTCTTTTTATCCAACACTGCATTTTAAATAATTTGAGATCATGTAAAAAGTAATAAATTAGAAAGAATTAAAAGTTGGATCTACATTGTTGAACTAAATATACCAAATAGGAACCTGAACCTCCTCCAATCTTATTAACCCATTTTTTCATATCATCCCATTACTACCTAAACTTTCTCTCGTATTCGTCTCCCCTGCCCATTTCATACCTTTTGCATTCTGTTCTTTCACCAATTCTCTCCTTTTCCCTCTGCATTGTTTCTTTTTTCATTTCTCTTTGTCTATATTTATGCATTATCACTCTACTTATTCTTCTACTGAGGAAAAAATAAATTCCATGTGTAGGTTACTTTTTTCAGAAGGAGAGATATTAAAGATTTCATTCATTCTTCAAACAAACAAACAAACATAAAACTATAAACCCAGCAACCATAAAATATATACTGCAACAGAGGTAGAAGAAAAAAGAATATTCAGACAGAAATCAAAAGGCCTATAAAGGGGAAAAAAATTCTAAAGAGAAGAAGACCAAAAAAAAAAAGGCAGGAAGAGGAAGGAAGTCCTATAAAAGACCATCGAGAAAAGTCAGTAGGGTTAGCTATTAATGTCAAAGCCTATTACTGATTTTCACCTTGCAGGTCTTCTGTGACCCTTTTCACTCTCTGATTTAGAGCATCTCTTTCTAATGATAGTACAATGTCCTCTAGAAGTTGACCTAAATTTGTTCTCTGAAAGATTATAGTTATCTTACATCTCAGCAGATTAAAACAAGGCTTGGTATCAGTATTGATTTATTCTTCTGAGTCATTTTGGCAATGATCAAAATTGTGCTGTTTTGGTTTTGCTTATTATTGAGGGGAGGGACATTTATTTCATCCTAGTGTGCATTTTAAAAGCTTTCACTCACACACAAAGCATGAATTCCTCTATAGTTCTTTGCACAATTTTTGATGAAATTAAGAAGCTCTCTTTCCAAAAAGAACAAACCATCTGGGATTAAAAAGAGACCACAGGCTTTGGGCCAAAAGACACTTTTAATCTCTATGTTGTATGTAGTAAAAATAAGCTAAAGGCTAATGTTGACCTCCTTGGCAAAAATTCCTCCATGCCCTGAATTCCATAGGTCTCAGCTGTTCCAGCAGTCATGACAGTGTAGAGAGGAATGAGCAGGAAAGCATGAATAGGATGATGAGATAATACAACTCATTTCTTCTTTAAACCATGGGGTTCCGTAACTTTGTGGAAATTTCTTTGATAATAATATCAGTATCAAGACCAAGTGCAAAAAAGGAGTATGAGGCTCTAGCAAAATCCTGCACTGAATATAATTTCCATATCAGAAATGAATGCTCTACAACTCAAAAGTACAAGAATTTTTTAGCAACTTACATTATCTGTGCAATCAGGTATAGAATAGCTGTTAGTACCACTATCAGCAGGTGGTCAAGATATTTCATAGGTAGGCATTAAACCAATGGATTAGAGGATTGTCAGATTTTACTGGTATTGTCACCTTTGCATATTTGAAATGGTAGTTATTACAAGGACAGCTGAAAAGAGATAGCACTTTGCTATGATTTCAAAGGCAGAGAATAGACTAGCAAAAATATAAGACACCTAAGGATGAGCTTAAAATAGTGTTGAAATACCCCTCCCTGATCAACAGTCTACCACTGTTCTAAAAACAAATATAAAATCTGTACTTACATTGTCTTGAAATATCCAGGAATAACTAAATTCTTAACCTATGGGATATTGACCATGGAGGCAAGATAGAGTTTTACATTTTCCATTCATGTTAGTGTGGTATCATGAACTAGGCATTTTTTAAATGGTCTCTCATAATTTTCACAAGTCAAATGTAATTGGTATTTCTTGTTTACCATGAAACAATGGATGTTACATTGAAAGTTATTGAAAAACATTTATAAGAGAAATTAATTAGGGATCTTCTAGCTAATACTGAGCTTTGCCTACTTTTGACCTAGAAGCCAGAAATAATCCTACAGGTGCCATCAGAATATCAATCCCAGAAAATATAACCCTATGCTTCATCAAATGAAAATGTTTTCAGTAGTACTAAGAAAAAAACTTGATAAATTGCAGCGTCATGAGAGCTTTATTTTCTATAATGGTCAGGTTTTATTGAACATTGAATATGTGGATTTATGAAGCCCAAGTGAAGTACTGAAAGTTCCTATATATTAGTCAGGTCAGGCCGGCATAACTAAATTCCTTAGACTGAGTGACTTAAACAACAGGAATTCATTTTTTACCGTTCTGGAGGCTGGGACATTCAATATAAAAGAGTTGGCCAATTAGGTTTCATGGAGAGGGCTCTTCCTGCCTATAGATAGTGGTCTTCTTGGTATGCTGCTGTGTGAAATTAGATAGATGTTAAATAGATGATAGATAGATAGATAGATAGATAGATAGATAGATAGATAGATAGATAGATGATAGAGCTCTCTGGTATCTTTTCACATGAGGGGTGAACACTCATGATTTTATCTCAATCTAATTACCACCCAAAGGTCCCATCTCAAAATAATATCACACTGGAAATTAGGGCTTCAATATACGAATTATAGAGGGATACAATCAGTCCATAGCAGTCCCTCTGATGATCCTATAATTTGTAGCACTCTAATAACGTCGATATTGTATGTGCTAAAATAAACTCTCAAGAGTTATTGAATTGTCTTCTCCCTTCCCTTTTGACTTCCATTATGCCTCATAATTCTGGTTCTCGTATTTTCATAACCACTTTTCTATTTCATTTACTAGCTTCTTTTTTTCTTCTTACCCATAGCTCAAGAATGTGTCACAGTACCTCACATGTATAGCAGATGAGAAACTAAATCCAATGGAGGAATACGAAATGCAAAAAGTCAAGTCAATGGTATAATCATAAATGAGGAAAGCTAATAGAAATCAAAGAGATGCAGATTCTGGAGGTCTGAACAACAGCCATGATTCTCTTAACTTGAGAGTTTAGCAAGAGTTGAAAAGTAGGGTAAGACAGGTAGTCAAAATACCAATAACATAGAAATAAAGTCATAATAAGTAAATATATTTGAATAGATAATGAATCTAGATTAAGGCGCAAAGTATTTTCCTGATTAGTTCTCAGCCCTTTGTGCTCCTTACTTTATAGTTTCTTCTTTGATGAGAGTATCTCTTCTCACAGTTTCAATCAATGTCTCTAATCTTATCACCCTCAAATGATGGTTACAGTCTTAAATGCTCACTTAAACCTAAATTCCCCTCCTGTGCTTGGGTAGTTGATGA
Organism: Rhinolophus hipposideros; assembly: GCF_964194185.1. Taxonomy (NCBI): domain Eukaryota; kingdom Metazoa; phylum Chordata; class Mammalia; order Chiroptera; family Rhinolophidae; genus Rhinolophus; species Rhinolophus hipposideros. Next base: position 34,966,209 of record NC_138050.1, on the reverse strand, counting down.
TGATACATTGCAACTAAATATGTTTGAATACAAATTTACCATCTTTCTAAGTCAGCCACAAATACTTAATTTCCTATTTTCAGGTTAGTGGTACCACAATTCTCGCTAGCAACCTGGAAATTCCTTCCCTATAGTCAATTTGTAATAGATTTTGTCAAATTTTCTTACAAAGTAATTTTTACATCTGACTTGCCTTTTTTATTTCCATGCCCACAGCTTCAGCAAGGCTTTAATTTCCTTACTTCATTGGACAAGTGGGGACACTGATGCTTTTCTAAAACAGAGAATATGGGCTACAGAATAGTAGAGATAAAAATTATACAAAATGTGGTAAGCAGTGAATGTACCTTATAAACGAAGACTCTGTCACAGATGTGACTCAAGACACATCTATTCTAGAAAGTCCTCATTTCGATTATGAATCATTTGAAAGGGACTCCAATTATCAAAGTCTCAGATACATTCTGGGTCATCTTGAAGGTCAGTATTTAACCAGGCAGAGTAAAGAACACATAACATCACTTTTACTTAAAATAATAACAGAATGGTAAACCACCGAGGTGTGTATAATCTTCAGAAATTAATTTATAATGTAAACTTCTACATTTGATAAGTTGAAAACATTATGGAAAATTTAATCTCTGAAATGCATATATAATTTTAAAATTAAAAATCAAGAATTACAAATTATTTGTATACAATGTAATTTCAGTAAGATGTTTTAATAAAATAAAAATTATTAAATATATCTCATTTTTAAGGAGGGATGAAGGTAAGATTATTATTAGTGTTATTTTTGATCTTAAAATGTATGAATTGTAAGAACAGAAAGTAGAGAGGAAACTAAGATCATAGAAATTTCTGGTTGTTGAATTAAGAACATGGACTTTATTCTGTTAGTAATAGAGAGATTTTAAAGTATTTGAACAGAGAAATTATGTCCAAAAAGAAATTTCTTTTAAGATTTACATGTTTAGAAGATTTTTTTAACAGATTTTTAAAGATTAACCTGACCTAGAATAGATTGAAACAGGAAATATTTGCAGGCAGAGAACCCAGTTAGGAGGTTGTCACCTTATTTATACAGGTGAGCAGTGACTGACTGTGTGAACATAGATGAAAATAGTGTGAAGGAAAAGGGAGATATAATCTTGAACAGTCTCAAAGAAAAACAAAGTAACAGACTTGATCAGCAACTATGGGTGGGATGATTAACAGACAAGTAAGAGGAGGGATGATGCTGAGATATAGGAAAACGGCAGTAATATTGAGAGAATTTGGAACTTCAAAAAGAAAACTGGTTTGTGGGAAAGGATGATGATTATAATTATTTAGTGCTACTGTATGTGAAGTGAGAACAACATATGCAAACTTCTCCAGAAGTAGTTGGAAATGAAAGCGTGGGACTCAAAACAAGGGTCAGTGTTCAAAGCATTCAACAGATACATTTGGGAAGTATTATATCTGTATATCTGTATCTATCTATCATCTATCTATACTTCATAGCTAAAGAAATGTCACTAGGCACTGAATTAGGAAAAGGAAAAAAGGGGTCCAGTTGAGTCTTGAAGAATTCTTTTATACCACTATGTTTGTAGTGGTGGTCATCATTACCAGTGTGATGTCTCAGCTCTATCTTTGTTTTCGATATTTTAAAATCACACACTTATATGCACATTTTCCTTTTTAAAAAGCACTTACTAACATATGTGATGGAAAAGAAGTAATTATGTTGAAATGTTTAAAACTGTCTTTATTTTCTAGTGATGATTATTTGCCCCCTTGACAGTGCTGGAACAACGGTGTGCACTAAAACAGGAGTCCGAAGTCATTCTCACCCTCCAATTCCATCAGTCACCTGCTAATGCAAATTCAATTACTTCTGGCCTTTAAGAATAGATGCCAGACAAGAGCCTAACCTGAAAGCCTCTCTTGCTGGCTCCTTCCTGAAACTATCTGTATTTTCCCATCTTCAGCACTTGTTTTTCAGGGAGGCATTTCTCCTGTGCCTTAAGACCCTGGGTTCTCATCCCTGTCCCTTTTAAGGTTTCCTTGGTTCCCTCACCTGACAGTGGCAGGTTATCTCTCCTAAAAGCCTCTTATCTCTTCTTAATTTGTTTTTTAAATTAACCCAAATCCCCTTATCTTCTTTCATTTCTTTGTGTGTTGAAACTCCCATAATTTCCTTTGGACATGGTAAGGAATAAGAGGATCTTGGTTTGTTCAAAATGCTGACTTAGCAACGTATAGAAATCTGTATAACTAAGAGCATTTGGTTAAAACAGAAGGCATTTGTGTCCCCTGGTCCTATAATATAAAGAGCATGGCTGTGTTGTCTTGTTCTTGTCATCTACGAAAGACTATAAGAATGCTTATGAATTTCAATTTCATACTGCTTAGAGAGATGTTATGGGAATGATAGACATAAAAAAGTAACTCCTTAAGGAGAAATACTATATAAAATTACAGATGTACATATGTATGTATGTATATAGGTATGCATATGTCTATTAATATATAATATATTAATGTATATATATAGTACATATATTATATGTGTATATATGATATATGGATTGTATGTATGTATCCCACAGATATTTTTAATATGAGAAGCTGTTACTTTTGAACTCCTAAAAATATCAGTACCCACTAAGCATGTGGGTAGAAAATACAGATTCTTACAAAATAGGCAGTCTAGTTAGTAAAAAACAATTTCACATGAATAAGTAGTAAGATTAGAGCAAAGAGTAAATGCTACATTACCAGATTATTTCTAGGTTGTGGTCAAAATTTCCCCCGAGGCCTCTGCATTTAATGAAGTACTCTTGTATTCTCCTAATTAAAGGGATCATAAAATTTATCACTCAAACTTTTACATAATTGACAGGGAATAGACACACTATTAGTAATTACTTCAAAGAAACAAGTCTAAACTGAACTGTCCTGGAGAAACCAATCTATGGTCACTGTTGTAGGTTAACTTGTGTTCTGCCAGCCCCTCGATCCCCAAATTCATATGTTAAAGTCCTAACTGAATATCACAGAATGTGACCTTATTTGGAGATAGGATCTTCACAGAGGTAATCAAATTAAAATTAGGTTATTAGGATGGGCCCTAATCCAATATGACAAATGACAAATGCCCTTATGAAAAGGGGAAATTTGGAGACATATACACATGGGGAGAACACCATGTGAACATAAAGATGACTATGTGTAAGACAAGGAAAGGAAACTAGAACAGTTTCCTCCTCACAGCCCTCAGTAGGAACTAACCCTGCCAACACCTTGATTTTGGACTTCTAGCCTCCAGAACTGTGAAGCAATACATTTATATTATTTAAGACACCCAGTTTGTGGTACTTTATAATGGCAGCTTTAGCAATTAATATAGTCACTTGACTAATAAATCTCTGTATTATAGTTAGTTTGTTTAATTAATTTTGATTACTTGCAACCAAAAGACCTTTGACTTCAAGACTTCAGAAAACCAATATGAACCTCTTAGAACTGCAAGATCCAGGCAATAGGAGTGCTTTAGGCTCACCCAAGGAAGAAGGCTAACAATTGGCAAGAGTGTGATGTTTCAGCTCTCTTTGTTTTTTCACGAATCTATCAAGGGTGGAGAGTCAACAACAGCAAGAATGCCTTCAAGATTTAGGGCCATGATTGCAGTAGACTAGCATTCAGCATGTACTTATTTCATTCTCCCCCCCCAAATCATGGGACTTGCTTTAACCTCAGGTATATGGCTTTCTTTGGCCAATGGAATATTAGCAGAAGTGGTACTAAATGAGGTAGGAAATGTGTAAGAGCAATTGAACACGCCCTCTTGCCCCTCAGCATTCAAGCAAAATGAGTTTCTCTTGAATAGTTCCTGTCTCCCTGGACCACACAATTAATACACCTGGAGTAGACCTGAGTCTTACCCACTGGGGAGACACCAAACCCAGTTGGCCCCACAGCTTGCAGCACAGCCAACCAGTCACCATCTAAATCAGCCGATCTGTAGCCAACCCTATCACATATACGTAAGTGATAATAAATGATTGCTATTTTAATGCACCAAGTTTTGGAAGAGTCTGTTACACAGTATTATTATGGCAATTGTTAACTAATATACAGGACTTCTCTTCATTGCGAATACTATTAATTGTACTCTGTGGTAACTATTGTGCTACCATATTTCCCCGAAAATAAGACCTAGCCAGACCATCAGCTCTAATGCGTCTTTTGGAGCAAAAATTAATATAAGACCCAGTATTATATTATATTATATTATATTATATTATATTATATTATATTATACTATATTATATTATATCATATCATATTATATTATATTATAATTATATTATATTATAATTATATTATATAAGACCTGGTCTTATATTATAGTAAAATAAGACTGGGTCTTAAATTAATTTTTGCTCCAAAAGACACATTAGAGCTGATGGTCTGGCTAGGTCTTATTTTGGGGGAAACACGGTAATCTTTGTGCAAATATTGAAGGAGATCATATTCCTACGTCCAAGGAGCTTCTAGTTTGGAAGAGAAGATGAAAGCACATTTTAAAATTGGCAAATAATGCTCAGTAGTATTTATCTACGTGCTAAGTAATATAGCATTAAAAGCTGTAAAGAGCATTATCAGCAACAGAGACAAAGATCTTGGTCCCAGCTAAACCATGAACTAGGCAATCTATTGGGGCTTCTGTTCTTTCAACTATAAAGTGTGTTTTAAATTAGGTTAACCCTGTGGTTACTTCCAGCTTAAAAAGGCAAGACCTTGTGCTTACTCAGAAAACTGACTCAGACAAGATTTACCACATAAATGAAGGAGAGAAGAATCATAGAGAACCATAATACAGTGTTAGATTCAAAAAAATGGGTTGAATTTAGATAGGATAATATATAAAAATATAAAAATTATGTGAATAAAGGTTCTGAGCATATATTCAGAAAGATCTGTACCAACAGAGACAGGAATTATGCCAAACTATGTACTGAATTGTGCCCTAACTGCTTGATAAATGTTACTGCCAAATGAAACACCTTGGCAGCATTTTCTTTCTAAGCATGCTCTTATTTTATGAAATTTAGAAATTATTCAATGTTAAGGACTGTCCTTTCTCCTGACCACTTTTATATTCTGAGATTGTAACAGAAACCTCTTCCACTACATTTTTTTAATTACTCCAGCCCTCCTATTGTCCCTAAGAAAGTTTTGAAATTCATTTTTGCCTTGGTGGCAAATCCACACAGCACAATTAAGCTTTGTCTCTACACCTCAGTGAATAGCCAATCAGTTTTCAAAATTCAATATGGATTGCCACATAATCAACTTCACACTGTGAAGGTCATAATGAAATCATGAATTATATTATATATACTAGAGCTCTCTGCTCACTCTATGATGGCACAACCTTGGAATCCTAGAACATCATTAAAAAAATAGCTTGAATTCAATCACTTAGAAAAGTGAGGTCATGTTTCTTGTAGTTACTTGTCTTTGAAGTATGAAATTAGGATAAAGGCTGCTTTCAAAATATTTCAAAGTGTCTTGGGATTTTCCTGGAAGTTGCATTTTATGCTACTGTTCCCCAGCTGCAAACTCTCCTTGGCAGAGCAGAATCTGTCCAAATGCCTAACATTTTCAGTGTCAGTAGGAATAAGGAGAAAGGCAAAGTCATTTGATAGAATATTTCTGTTTACTCTTCAAATCCATGCCTATGAAAAATAACTAAGGGAATATTATAGTACCAACAATTACACAAATATTATAATTAAAGCATAAATTATTACTTCCCTATTCCTCATTACCTATCACTTAATTTTTAAATTAATTCATAATTTCAAAATTACTGTGCATTTTTAAATTTCTCTGTACCTAGCCTTGCACAGTTTTCTAAACTTACTCAGTAAAACGTTTTTGTAACTCTACCAAAAAGAAATTTTTCTTTTTTTAGACTTATCCTGATGCTGGATCTTCAAAGAGTGCTCAGCAAAGCAAACTCTGCAGGGAAAGGAGTGTGAGTGGATGTTTATAAACACGCTTCCATACTCTTTTTTGAAATTATACTTGTAAAAGTTATTATACAGGAAATCCCCATGGATGACTAATACTTAAATTGAATAAATATCCCACACACCATAGGAATCCTAGAAGGACCCACAGAGGAAAACAGCCAATTGACCTCTTCTACACTTCTGAGAAAGGCAACAAAAGACATTCATTGATCTTTACCCACTGAACAGGGATGAATGATTATTTGTCGTATTACTTAACATAAAGAGAAAATAAGAACTACTCTCAAGTTCCTTTTCATGTATAATGCCACATATTGAACATTTTGCAAGAATGGTACAGGAGGCATTCTATTGTTTTACTGCATCACCATAATTTAAAACAGCTAAAATATTAGGTCTGAATATTTAATATGAATTTATGTATAGGTTAATTACTCTTTGGGCTACATATCTTAATTTTACTATTTTTTTATAAAAATAATTAAGTAGTATAATTATGGTCATTTTCTTTTTTAGATCTGAGAGTACAAATAAGGGTAGATTATGAAGGAGACAGAATAAGAAACTAGGAACAAAAAAAATTGAAAAATATGCAGTCTTTAGACATCTATACAGGGATGTATTTGAGAAACTAGGTTGATATCTATAAACCAATAGATCCCAAGTGCCAGAAACAAAGTTTACACAATAGATCAGAAATTACATTTGAAAAATCTAGTACCACACAGAAATGTCAAAGACAAGAGGTAAAAATTACTTATATCAGTGCTTCTCAAACTTGACTGTGCATACATATTAGCTGGAAATCTTATTAAAATTATAAGATTATTAAATACTTTGCTTACTTCCTCTCATGACCACATCAAAATTACAACTAAACTACAGAACAACCATCATTGAGAATCACCTGAAGTCCAACTAAACCAAAACCCTACAATTAAGGACATATGGAAGAAGCCACCTGGAGACTGGTAGGAAAGGCAGAGAGACACAGAATAGGCTGGTCCCACAATGGCATTTGACCATTAAAAATCGGTAGAGATATCTCAGTTTCAGAGGTTCCTCACCCACCCAGGAGTGAAGTGTCCCAGCCCCACACCAGGTTCCCCAGTCCAGGATTCTAGTGCCAGAGACAGAAGTTCCCATGACTTCTGTCTGTGAAAACCACCAGAGATTGTGGCTGAGTGAGATGGAGGGTGGCTGCAGTCCCAGAGGCTCTTCCTAAAGGGCCCAGGCACAAATTTACTCACTGATGGACTCACTCACTCTGAGGTCCAGTACAGAGCTGAGCACAAAAGGCACCAGCAGTTCAAAAGGCACCGGAAGCTTACAGGGAGAAACTGAATTGTTTGGCTCCAGGGTGAGGGTTGGAGAGGCAGCTTTTTCCCTGACAGAGGAGCTGGTGGAAGTCATTGTCTCTTTGTTGAGCCCTCCTTGTTGTGCAGATACCATGCAGCCACCATATCTAAGTCTCCATCAACCTAGCTAAAACAGTTCATCTGCCCCACCTTGGTGATTCCCTGGGACCCTGCCCCACCCAACTTGTGGGCATACCCATGCCAGTTCCAATCCAGCCTGTCTTGGCTTATGCTGAGGACTTTTCTAAAATCCCTCAAAGGTTCACAAAACCCAAACAAGTAGCATTTGGCTTTGGTGTGTCCCATATCTCTGGCTGAGCAGACCTAAGACTGGTGCAGATGGAAGCCATCTGCAGATTGCTTTGTGGCTCATGCCAGGTGGCCCTGGGCAGGACATAGGCTGCTGCTAAACATGAATGTAGCGTGTTCCCTCCCAGGAGGCCCTCGGCCTGCCAAGTTCAGAGGTCCACTTCAGACCAAGCTAGAGCATCACATAGCCACCTCCAAGGACAACACACCCAAAAGGCATACTGAGCTAACATCAGAGCCCTGTCAGAGCAAATCCTACGTATAGGATCAACACTAGCACCACAACTCCTCCACTGTAGTTATGGCCAGTTCTCACAAACAATCAGCCCAAGACTCAGTCCCTCCCATTGATATAGAAGCAGCAACCAAGGCTCAATTACAACAGAAGAGCACACACAACCCACACAAGGGACACACCTGGAGCACTCAGCTCTGGTGACCAGGGAAAATGTGCCACTTGGCCCCATAGAAGACCTACTATACAAGGCCACTCTACTAAGACTGGAAGACATAGTAGCCCTACCTAATACATAGAAAAAAAATAAAGAGGCAACCAAAATGAAGAGACAAAGAAACATGCCCCAAATAAAAGAACAGAACCAAGCTCCAGAAAAAGAACTAAACAAAATGGAGACACGCAATCTACCAGATGCAGAGTTCAAAACACTGGTTGTAAGCATGCTAAGTTATCTCAGTGAGAACTTCAACAAAAAGATAGGAAACATAAAAATGGAGATAGAAAACTTAAAAAGAATCAGACAGAAATAAAGAATGCCATAACTGAATTGAAGAATATATTAGAGGGAATCAAGTATAGATTAGATGAAACAGAAGACTGAATCGGTGATTTAGAAGACAAGGCAGCAGAAAACACCCAAACAGCACAGCAAAAAGAAAAAAGAATTCAAAAAAATGAAGACAGTTTAAGGGGCCTCTGGGACAACATCAAGCCTACCAACATTCACATCATAGGGGTATCAAAAGGAGAAGAGAGAGAGCAAGGAATTGAAAGCCTAATGTAAGAAATAATGATGGAAAACTTCCCTAACCTGGCAATGGAAATAGATATACAAGCTGAGGAAGCACAGAGGGTACCAAATAAGATGAACCCAAAGAGGCCCACACCAAGACACATCATAATTAAAATGCCAAAGTTTAAAGCCAAAAATGAATCTTAAAAGTATCAAAAGAAAAGCAGTTAGTTACCTACAAGGGAGCTCCCACAAGATTGTCAGCAGATTTGTCAACAGAAAATTTTGCAGGCCAGACATGATTGGCACAAAATATTCAATATTATGAAAGGTAAGGATCTACATCCAAGGATACTCTACCCAGAAACAGTATTTATTAAAATTGAAGGACAGATAAAGAGCTTCCCAGACAAGAAAAAGCTAAAGGAGTTCATCACCACTTAACCAATATTACAAGGAATGTTACAGGGACTTCTTTAAGACAGAAAAAAAAAATCAAAGTTATGATTAATAAAATGGCAATAATTACATATCTATCAACAATTATTTTTAATTTCAGTGGATCAAATGCTCCAATCAAAAGACATATGGTGGCTGAATGGATAAGAAAACAACACTTACAAGAGACTCAATTCAGATTGAAAGACACACAAAGACAGAAAATGAAGGGATGGAATTTCATGAAAAAGGAAACAAACAAAAAAAACTGAGGTAGCAATACTTACATCAAACAAAATAGACTTTAAAACAAAAGGTATAACAAGAGACAAAGAAGGACCCATAATCCCACTTCTGGGTATTTATCCAAAGAAACCCAAAACACTAGTTCAAGGGGACATGTGCATACATTCATTGCAGCATTGTTTACAAAGGCCATGATGCAGAGGTAGCTTGGGTATCATCAATGGATGAATGGATAAAGAAGAGGTGGTACATATATACAACAGAATATTGCTCACTCATGGAAGGAAATGGGTTCTTGCCATCTGTGGTGGCATGGATGGACCTGGAGGGTATTGTGCTGAGTGGAATAAGACAGATGCAATGTGATTTCAATTATATATGGAATCTAAAGAACAAAATAAACAAACAAACAAAATAGAAACAAACTCATAGATACAGAGACTATTTTGATCGTTACCAGTTGGGAGAGGGGTTTTGGATAGATGAAAAAGGGAAAGTGATTAAGAAGTACAAACTGGTTGTTACAACATAGTCATGGGGATGTAAATTAAAGCATAGAGAATATAGTCAATAATGTTGTCATAACTACATATGGTGTCAGATGGGTACTAGATTTATCGAAGTGATAGATGAGAGGGGGCTTGGGGGGCAGGATGAAAAAGGTGAAGGTAATAATAAGTACAAATAGTTACAAAATCGTCATGGGAATGTAAAGTATAGCTTGAGGAATATAGTCAATAATGTGGAAATAACTATGTACATTGTCACATGAGTACTGGACTAGTCCAGAGGGTCACTTCTTAAATTACATAAGTGTCTAACCACTACACTGTAGCTGAAATTAATATAAAATACTAATAACATTGAATGTCAACTGTAATTGAAAAATTTTAAAGGGGCGGCGGTGAAAGGGAATAAGAGCTTCAAATTTCCAAGTATAAAACAAATAAGTCATGAGAATGTAATATACAGCACAGGGAATATAGTCAATAAGATTGTGATAGCGTGGTACAGTGTCAAATTGTTGGTGGACTTATCATGGTGATCACTTCTTTAGGTATAAAAATGTTGAATAACTCTGGTGTATAACTGAAACTAATATTGCACATTAGCTATATTTAATAAAAATCTTTTAAAAAAAGAAAACAATTATAAGATTATAAAAATCAATTCAATAGTCCTGTGGTAGGATCTGAAACCTTGCATTTCTAACAAGTCCCAGGTAATGCCGATGTTGATAACCAGTTTACTACACTTTGAGTACCAGGAATTCAGTCTACCCAGAAATAGTAATATCAGAATGTAAGGAAGATCATCTAGATGTTGCAACATAACAGCTTCAGTCATAATAGGCTAATGATGCCTTATGCCTCAGCCACTATATTTTGTAAACCTGCTTCTTGCCAACACAGCAAAGAATCCCAGGGCATGGAGAGCCAAAGGCCCCTAGATACAAGCAGGTGATCAGGAGAAGTAAGAAAAACAGACGGTAGGGTTAAACAGAAGGCAAGTGCTAATATTATCTAAGTGTGAACTCAAACAAGGTATTTCATTGACTCCCACATTCTGATTTGAATGAGACCCCAGCAATTCAATATATCTTTGATATAAGCTGTAGAAAGAAAAATGTTTGGGAACCTTCACTGACTTGTTTAACTCGAGACAATTAAGGATATTTCCACGTACATAGCATTAGACAAGCAGTTTAACAGAGTGTATAAGTGTCTAGTGATCTGGAAGTCAGACTGCCCGAGTTTTAATTCTGACCTAACATTCATCAGCTATGTAACACAAAACAACTTACTTAACTTCACTGGGTCTCAGATTTCCTCACTTACAAATGGGGGAATAATAAAAACATTTACCTCATAGAAAGATTGTGATGACCACATGAAAACGTATAAAGGTCTTAGAAGAGTGCCTTGCACAGAGGAAACGATAAATATGTGCTATTACAGTAAGACCTTGACTTGGTGTTTCTCCGATAACCTCTCTATAATGCAGAGTTAAAGAGCTTTGGGTCTGCCTTGATAACGCTAAGCCAGATAAGTACCTCCCAGAAACTCTGACCCATGAGCAGCCCGGCTCATTACACCCACAGACATAGGAGTGGAATATCAAAGCTTTGATATACTTGGCACTTACTTTCTTTATACATTTTCAAGGCTATTTTGGGGCGGGGGGTAATCTATTACTGCTCTCCAGTCATTATCACTTTTCACCATTTCCAATCTTAATTACCTCTTTTTATCCTCAATTATTAACATATTTTCTATAACTTTTCAGATGTTAGTGACCTGTATTTGAAAACATGAGTTAAGATTATTTACTATTTTATTAAAATATAATTTAAGGAGAAAGATTTAGGGAAAAGCACTCCATTACACCAAATTTAATGGACTCCTCCTACTATCCATTAATTTAGCCAATTACATGCCAAATCCGAATTCCAGGGATTCTTCACATAATTCATCTTGAATTTGCCTCTTTTTGGGCGCCACCTTCTTTCTGCATTCTATGAACCTCATGTCATGAATGTAGATAAATATAGTTATATTTTCTCTCATCAACCCCTACTTCAGGCTCTCCTGTGGCCCACTGCTTTATTAATCTTCCTAAAATACTGCTTTTGTCAAGTTTCTGCTCGTCTCAAGAATCTTGTCTTCCACATCAAGCCTAAACTCTTTTGTCCACCATAGCATAACCTATCTATTTGACCTATATATAGCTTACCCATCTTTCAAAGCAACACATTGTGCAACACTGCATTCACCTACCATGCTGTCCTTAGTTGTCATTATTCTTTGCTTTGTTTGCCACCTTTTCCATTTGACTCTAATGACCATAAAGCATTCCCAAAGATATGCATGAAGTGAGTTCCATGAATTTGACTGGCAGTTGATTGGGGTACACACATTAAGAGAAGAAAAACAGAAAGGACTCTAAGATACACTTACTCATATGACTTCCTCAAAATTATGATTTCAGCTGAAGATTTACACAAAAGTGACATATACCAAAGTGTGTCATATTTTAGAACAAAGTTCTCGTACTGGAAATGAATCCTGTGACTGACATATTATCCATTGTTTGACCACAGGTCAACATATCTGAGCTGAACATGATCCCTATACCCTGCCCTGGATCATATTACTAGGCTACACATGGGTACATAAAGCTGTCCAACTGTTATTTTAGAAGATTTGCAAGGAAGAACATGATGACATGGGTCAACTGCTGCCAGGCATATAGCTTTATGGCATGATATAGCTGTTTAATGGTCCATTGATAGTTCTTCAGGACACCTGAGGTGTTTAAAGCTTTAGCCACCCAGGGTGTATAGATGAACAGTAGTCAAACTATACAGCTTTAACTAGCTACTTTCAAAGTTTGTTTTTTCAAATATCAAAACTAAATTTAATAATTATATCTTAAATTTCAGTTACAGAAAATGTCTAAATTATAAAGATGGAAGAGGTGTAGCAAAAGTACTCTTCTCTATCAGTTTTATATTAGTAAAGAAGCATGATATACAATGTATATTCTTCTCTTTTGAAATCAGTGACATTGCTTTCAACATTTGCTTTCTATTGAATTGCCACGATTAGGAAGTATAAGACTATTTGAAAGCAAATCACTCCTATTATTATTTTTTTAAAAATTGATAACCAAAGACTTATTCTTCAGAGGAGATGAGAGATAGAAAGATATAGACAGATGGGTAAATGATAGATAGATGGATAGATAGATAGATAGATAGATAGATAGATAGATAGATATAAATAGATCTTAACAATCAAGGCATTATTCATCTGCAACACTCAACATTTAATTGGAGTTGACACAATGGCTCTCTCCCACTAAGAAAGATAACATATGCTATTAGGATCTATGCCTGTGTCTTCAATCTTAGCCCAAAATCAAATAGAAAGAAAGGATAAAGAAAGGGAGGGAGGACAATGGAAAGACAAAAACTAAAGAAAATAATATTTATTGATCACTCCTGTGCATCAGGCACAATGTGATGCAGGATTTTTCACATTTGTGAAAATGTATTTCCAACTCTTAAGCTTAAAAGGAGTGCATATGAATAACTCACAAATTCATATTTGGAGCATTTGTGTTTCAAATTAAGCCAGCTTTGGTTAATTTATTACTTTATTAACCATTAGCATTCTACATAGTTTATGATATATTAATCCACACTTGTTTTTAAAGCAACATGGTAAGCATTTTATAGGACTTTTCTGTTCCTGCACACTTTTTATGTTCATGATTCAATGCTTATAGATTATGCTTGACATAAATATATTACCCAAAAAGTAATTCAAATAAATTTTTCTGATTATAAGACCAGAAATAATAAATGCTTCTAGTTTAAAATAGTACTGGGGTAGAATCAGTAATAGAGCCATTCCTATTTCTCAGTAAAGTACTAAAGAAACAGAAAAAAACCCAAAACTTCAGAACAGCACTGAAAACAAGTAATTAAAGTCAAGGTGTTACCACAACCTAGATTTCCACTAACTTCAGACTGATGAAACTAGATCAAAATTTTAAACAATAGCTGCGCACATTATACCATAAGAGAGAAACTTCTTAATTGGAAAAGAGCCAACAGTCTCACACCACAACTACATACTCTGTGGATCAAAAACTATCAAGTCTATATATTAATTAGGGAGCTGGGCTGCTGGGACAGAGCAAGGGTGATGGGTGGGGTTGGCACCCTGCATCCTTGCAGGAATAGATCTACAATTAAATCTCCAGGTGAAGGAAGAGGCAGGAAAAGGCCTGGTCACAGCACATAATTTCATGGGTGATTATTCACATGCAATGTTGAGGACGTCAGAAAGAGAAGGTCCCTTCCTAATCCAACAAAACTGAACAAAATAAAAACTGTTAACATCAGGGATTGGACTGTGAACAATTCGTGGGAAAGTAGCAGAGTTGAATAAGGAATTTAATAGCACCCTGATGAATAACAAGAGACATAGGGCAATCCTTTTACCCTATCTTTTGGCAAAAACTTAAAAACAAATTGATGAAAATACATCAACTCTGTGCCTGTGGGGAACAATATTCTCACAGGTAAAGAAAAGTGTCATATTGGAGAGTCAGAAAAATAGCCTGTAAAAATAGTTCACAGCAAATAACAAAGAAAATCTTGGTTTTTGTTGGTAAGTTTTTAGAAAAATATTGCTTTTATGAAATCAAATAAGATAGCAACAAGAGAGAACAAATAAGATAAAAAGAAAGCATGACAGAACTTTAAGAGACAAAGGAGAAATAAGGGAGGATTCTTACAAAGTGTAAAATACAGTAGCAGAATTAAAATGTAGAAAGGAAGTGGTGTAGTGCAGAACTTGGTGACATGAAAAAACAAATCAATGGAGTATAAGACTATGTGAAGTCAGAATATTCCAGGACACGGAAACAACAGAAGTGAAATCCTTGAGGCAAGGAAGGTGAAGCGCAGTGTCTGGAAAGTCGTAAGCTGTGGGAATGTTGGGGCAATGGGGCTGCTCACTCAGGGCCAAATTGACTGTGAGGGATTTGGGGTTATATTGTGGAGGTAGAGGGAAGCTATGGAAAAATTTTAAAGCAGGTGAGGGATGTGAGCCAACTCATATTTTAAGATTACTTTGTTGCTAGGAGGAAAGCATATTGGCGGAGAGAAAGAGCGGAACCAGAGAATCAGTCGGGACCCTGTTGCAATGGTCTGGACAAGAATCAGCTCCACACAGTACACTGCTCAAATCCCAAGCCCTCTTCAAGCAAATGTCCATTCCCATGTTCCCTGATGCTATGTTTTCTTCCTAGACAACCATTTTAGCTTTGTTGCCATGGATGCTAGAGCTATCATTAAGATTGCAACTCTTCTAAATCTATGTCCCTTCTTATGGCTCAGGTTCATGTTTTTGTCCCTGTTGGAATTATCCTCCATCAAATAATACCGTTACCCCTCTCCTATCACTCTTGGATGTACCTGTAAAGTTTTTCTCTTGAAAGATTTCCTCTTGAAATTTCAGCTCTTTTGGCCCCATCCTGTAAACAAATATTTGTTCCCATACCTTCTGTTTGCCCAGCACTGCACTAAGCACTAGTGATAAAGCTGTGAGCAATAGACCCTCTCAGAGAGCTTGCACTCTACTAAGAGGTTTAATCCCTCATACAAAGAATTTGAAACAATTTTCTCAAAAATTTGATTGAATAACTCAAAGGCCATTTCTTTCTAAAGGATGGCCAAGTGACGTCCTCAGATATAACACATTTTTATATTATCTTCTAATGTTCACAGGATGACTACTCTTCCACGGCAACTTCTCAGATCCTAAAGCAGGCTGGATTTTCTGGTTTTCTTATACAGTCTTCTACAGTATGGTTCTGGTGTCCCTATTCAACTGTTTCTTGGCCGACTACTCATCTTACATTCTCTGGGCTAGCCATTCTGAACTTCTTTTCTTTACTGTAAACATCTATACTCACCTGTAAGTGGTTTCATTTATCTGATACACTCTTTTCTCTAAGAGTTACAGGGCTAAATCCTTTTCATCCTTTAGGTTTTAGCTTAACATGTCATCTTCTCAAAGAAGCATGTTTTTCCTTATTACTCTGTTGGTAGATTACTTCATAATAATTGTAATAACACATAATTATTTTATCATATCTCTTGCTTGCTTTTACTTCCTCTCCTTCATTCAATTGAAGTTTCATGTGGGTAGGAATCTATGCCTATCTTGTTCATTACAATGCAGCCTGACACATAGAGGTACCTAAAGATTGCTTTGTAAATGAGAGGATGAATAAATGAATTAATGCCATTCTCTGAGTCCAGAATACTCCCCCTCTTCTTCTTTAACTTAGTTAATACCAAGTGGGTCTCAGATTATATGGCACTTCCTATGGAAAAATTTCCTTGAATCCTCTTAATGTCTTTCTGTATGCTCCCATGCCTTCCTGTATGTCATCGACTCATTTGATAGAATCCCCTCCAGAACTAACGATTCAAGACCTATTCTTATATTCTTTCTTCTCTGTCATTCTGTTTTTCTATGACAAATGAAAAAAAAATATGTGTACAAAATTAAAAGAAACGTAAGAAGAGAAGGCATATGATGATATATATACACATATCAGACAAGTGGCAACAATTGTTGATAACATTAGAGCCAGCTACTCAGTCATTAACTATTAATTAAGCACCTATAGTGTGTAGTTGTATATTGTGTTTATAGAATAAGTGAACTTTTAACAATTTGTCAGCATATCTTTTTAGTCACCAGCTCAAAGATAAAAGACATTTCAGATGACACCAGATTTTTTATAAAGAAAAATTTTTCAAAACATAAAATTTTAAATTGTTTACATAACAATCCATTCATAATCATGATATGTCTTAGAATGCCTTGAAGAATCCAGGGCCCTGCCCTCTAAGAGTTTGCCTTCTACAGAATAAACTAGTATTTGATACTATCTTCTCTCTGTGGGTTTCATGTGGTCATTGAACTAAAAAGAAAAAAAACTTAAATGTATGTGGTTAAAGCTCCTGCCAGAATGCAGCTTTGTTAAAAGGCCCCCAATCACAAATCTACAATTAAGGATTAACCTCTATAGTCCTCTATAGTCAAATACCAACAATGCTAAGTGTCCCGTAAAGTGGTAGTATCCTAGATGACAGATTACAGTGGAATTTAAAGCCAAAAAAAATAGCACTAAAATCTAAGGTTAAGGAAGAATTTTCTTTGAGTTTTAAGGATTGGGCAGAGGATCAGAACTGGAGCTTTCTTAAAGAGGCACTATTTCGTTTTCTACTGAACATACATCAACATCTCTTATGAGCATGTTTTTTCCTGGGCTAGGATTATTCTGTTACCATAGGTATACATTTAGGAATAAAAAAGCACACTAGTTTGGTAAAATGAAATTTTCTGATGGTAAATAAACATTATATAAAAATGGTAACCTTAAAGAGTATGATTGTAAAGCACCTAATCTTGTCAGAAAGCAAAGGAAAATAACACTCAAGTACATATCTCAAAATTCATTTTTTCACCATTTGGGGGAGCCTGGAGATCTAGATTCAAATTCATTTTATTCAAGAAAATCTATCTATTTCATTTCTTTTATATGGGAATTTTTGATTGATTGATTGATTCATTCATTCAGCAATATTTAATCTATTACTTCTATGTGTCTGTATGATTGCATTGATAGAAAAGAAGATACAAAGACACAAAGACGTGTTCTTGATCTTTGAGGGTTAGACCACTGGGGAAGACAGGTACTTAACTGGAGCAGGAAAAATCCTCTCATTGTTCCAGACAGTGTCAGAGAAGTCTTTACAGGGAGGTGTAGTTTGATCTAAGCTTTAAAGAAAGAATTACCAGGAATTTGTTATCGGCAAGAGGGAGCTATCTTCCAACAGAAAGGAAAATTACAGGACAATTCTTTTACTGTTTTCTCTTGGTGATCAAAAAACAATTTCTGAAGGGATATCTGAGACTCTATAAATAGCTTCTTCATCTAATATTTACCCACTAGTTTTAGCATGTCTGAC
This sequence comes from Rhinolophus hipposideros, assembly GCF_964194185.1. NCBI lineage: Eukaryota > Metazoa > Chordata > Mammalia > Chiroptera > Rhinolophidae > Rhinolophus > Rhinolophus hipposideros. The sequence continues at coordinate 34,948,295 of NC_138050.1, read as the reverse complement.
GATTTTTCTGGATTAGCAACAATCCTATAATAAATGCAAAATGGACAGTTTCTAATTCCTTCATTCCTTTAGTACTTATTGGTTGGTATTCTACCCTAAGGAAAAGTTTTGCCTTCTCCTTTATTTATTTGTTTATTTGGTTAGTTGCTTGGTTAGTTGATTGGGTGTTTATTTAAACAGTTGCACTAAAATATTATTATTTTATTCTATAAATGTCTTGTTTTTATCATTATTTATTTTTATGCTTAAATTGTGCACAATATGACCTACGTTCTCCTGACACGTCCTCATTACTTTTTGAGTACATGCTTGCCATCTCGCACCCAAAAAGTCCCCAGTCCTGGTGGGAAATTTTCTCAATTTGGTCAACAATATCTATTATTAAAAAAAAAAAAAAAAGCACAGCTAACATCATACTAAGCGGTGATAAACTTGAAGCTTTCTTACTAAGATAAGATCAGGAACAAGGCAAGGATGTCTCCGCTCATCATGCCTTTTCAACATTGTATTGAAACTATGAGCTAATGTAATAAGGCAAGAAAAGGAAACAAAAATTATATAGATTGGCAAGGAAGAAATAAAATTGTTTTTGTTTGCAGATGACATAATCATCTATGTAGAAAATACAGATAGCAACAACAACAACAACAACAAAAACCCTCCTGGAACTAATAACAGAGTACAGCAAGTTGCAGGATAGAAAGTAAATATACAAAAATTGCTTTCCTATATACTAGCAATGAACAAGTGGAATTTGAAATTAAAAACACCATACTACATACATTAGCACTCCCAAAATGAAATATTTAGGTATAAATCTAACAAAATATGTACATCTATATGAAGAAAACTGATGAAAGGAATCAAAGAAAAACTAAATGAAAAGACTTTACATATTCATGGATAGGAAGATTCAATATTGTCAAGATGTCAGCTCTTCCCAACTTCATCTATAGATTCAATGCAATCCTAGTTAAATCACATGAAGTTATTTTGTGGGTCGTGGCAGATTGAGTCCAAAGTTTATATGGAGAGGCATAAGACCCAGACTAGCCAACACAACACTAAAAGAGAGGAACAAAGTTGGAAGACAGAGAATGTTTGACGTTAAGATTTACCATAAAGCTACAGCAATCAAGACACTGTGGTACTGGTGAAAGAATAGATCAGTGAAAGAGAATACAGATTCTAGAAATAGACCCACATAAATATAGTCAACTGATCTTTGACAAAAGATCAAAGGCAATACAATGGAGCAAACAGTCTTTTCAATAAATGATGCTGGAACAAGAGGACATCCACATGCAAACAAAACTAATAATGTATCTAGACAGAGACCTTACATTCTTTACAAAAAGTAACTCAAAATGGTTCATACACCTAAATGTGTGATGCAAAATTATGAAACTCCTAAAAGATGACATAGAAGAAAAATCTAGATGACTTATCATGATGACTTTTTATATATAGCACCAAAGTCATCATCCATAAAAGATATAACTTGATAAGCTGAAATTCTTTTTAATTTGCAAAAAGAAAAAGAAAAAGAAAAAATAAATAAACCTTTGTCTTTTGCAAATACTTTCTCCCAGTCTGTGGCTTGTCTTCTCATTTTCCTGAGATTGTCTTTGGCAGAGCAGAAGGTTTTAATTTTAATATCCCATAGGATAAAGGACTGTTGTCCACAATTTACAAAGAACTCTTAAAGTTCAACAAGAAGAAAGCAAACAGCCCAATTAAAAATAGGCCAAAGACCTTCACAGACACCTCACCAAAGAAGGTATATAGATGGCAAATAAGCATATGAAAAGATGCTCCACATCATTTGTCATTAGGGAATCACAAATTAAAACAACAATGAGATACTACTCCAATTAGCATGGGCAAAATCCAAAACACTGACAACACTAAATGTTGGTGAGGATGTGGAGCTATGGGAACTCTCGTACATTGCTGGTAGGAATGCAAAATGGTACAGCTACTTGGAAGATAATTTGGCAGTTTCTTACAAAACTAAACATATTCTTATCATACAATCCATCAGTCACACTCCTTGGTATTTATCCAAAGGAGCTGAAAACTTATGTTCACACAAAAATGTGCACATAGATATTTACAGCAGCGTTATTCATAATTAATAAAGCTTGGAAGTAACCAAGAAGCTCTTCAGTAGGTTAATAAATAAACTGTGGTACATCTGGACAATGGAATATATTCAGTACTGAAAAGTAATGAACTACCAAAAACACAGAAGAAACTTCAATGCATATCACTAAGTGAAAAAAAAGCCAATCTGAAAAGGCTACATACTGTGTGATTCCAACTATATGACATTCTGGAAAAGGCAAAACCATGGAGACACTAAAAAGATTAGTGATTACCAGAAGGTAGTGGGGTCAGAGGGATGAATAGGTGGGTCACAGGATATTCCGGACAGTAAAACTACTTTATATGATAGTATAACAGTGATTACATGTCATTACACATTTCTCCAAACCCATAGAATGCACATCACCATGAGTGAACACTAACACAAATTATGGATTCTGGGTGATAATGATGTGTCACTTTAGGTTTATTAATTATAGCAAATATACAATTCTGGGAGGAGATGTTGATAATAAGGCAACATCTCCCTTATTATTATTATTTGTATGTGTGGGGGCAGTACACATATGGGAAATCTCTGTGCCTTCTGCTCAGTTTTGCTGTGAACCTAAAACTGTTCTAAAAAGTAGCCAGTGAAAACAAATACCTCCAGTGGTTTCCCATTGCAACCAGAATAAAATTTAAACTTTTTACCACACAAAAACCTTTACTAAATGCCCATCCCTTGTCTGCATAACAGCTTTGATTTTATTAATAAAATAAAATTACCTTTATAAAATATCATTTAAAACATATACTAACCTATTCAGTAATTATGATTATTATTATCAATTATATTTTATAGGTTTGGAAATAGAGGTGTAGGTTATATAATATAAAATCCTAGGCAGCTTGGCAACAGCCAGGATCAATTAGACCATTTTTATACCTGTTTTCTGACCTGAAGGATTAGGTTTGACTCAATCTACTATAAACTTCAAATATATTATTCTTGTTACTTAGTATATGATATAGATATCTAATATTTAAATGTTGTAGAAAAAATTAAAAATAATTTTAATCCAGTCAAGATGGTGCAGTAGGTAAATGCTGTGTTTACCTTCTCTCACAACCATATCAAAATTACAACTAAACTACAAAACAACCATCATTGAGAATTGCCTGAAATCTTGCTGAACCAAAGCTGTACAACTAAGGACACACAGAAGAAGCCACCTAGAGACTGGTAGAACAGTCAGAGATGCAGATCGGGCTGGTCTCTCACACTCACACACACACACACACACACACACACACACACACACACACGACCATTAAAAATCACGAAGGATATCTCAGTTGCAGAGTTCCCCCCCACCCACCTCCGAAGGAGCAAGGACAGTAACCCAGCCCAGGGTTCCAGTGCCAGAGAGAGAAGTCCCCATAAGTTCTGGTTGTGAAAACCAGCGGATATTGTGCCTGAATGAGACAGAGGGCAACTGGAGTCCCATGTACTCCTCTTAAAGGGATTACGTACAGACTTACCAATGGAATCACTGGCTCTCAGGTCCAGCGCTAGGACAGCAGCTGGAGAGGTGACAAGTACATATGGGAAAGGAACTGAGTTGTCTGGCTTCAGAATGAAGCCTGTAGGGGCAGCTTTCTCCCTGATGGAGGAGCTGACGGAAGCCATTGTTTCTTCGTGGAGCCCTCCTCTTCCCTGCATGCAGACGCAGGCAGCTGCTAAGGGGATTCTCCATAAAGTTGGCTGACACCATTCACTCACCATGCCCTGGTGATTCTGAGGACCTGCCCTGCCCAACTTTTGGGTGAATTCAAGCTGGTTCCCATGGCTTTTTTTTTTTTTTTTTTTTTTTTTTTTACAAGCTGCCTGCTTTGGTTCATGTTTCAGACTTTCCTAGAGTTTCTCAAAGTTTTGCAAAACCCAGACAAGCGGCATCTGGCTTGAGAATGTGCCATGCTTCTGGCTGAACAGCCCTAAGCCTGGTACAAGTGACAAGAGCCCCAGAGAGCAGTTTCCAGGATCTCAGCTCACGTGGAAAGGTGCTGGCTCGGGTAGTAGATGGCCATCAGCTGTGACTACTTGGCCATCAGCTGTTACCCATTAGCCATTAGCCAATGACGGCAGAGAAAGTAAAGGGATGAAAAAATATATTTCATGAAAAAATAAACAAACGAACATCAAAAAAGCTGGGGTAGCAATACTTATGCCAGACAAAAGAGACTTTAAAACAAAGACTATATAACAAGAGACAAAGAGGGACTACTAGTAATCCCACTTCTGGGCATTTATCCAAAGAAACCCAAAATGTTTCTTTGAGGGTACATGCTCATCCATACATTCACTGCAGCATTGTTTATGGTAGCCAGGATATGGAGGCAGCCTGGGTGTCCCTGAATGGATGAATGGATAAAGAATAGGTGGTGCATATATACAGTGGAATTTTGCTCAGCCATAAGAAAGAATGAAATCTTGTCATCTGCAACAACGTGGATAGACCTAGAGGGTACTGTGCTGGGTGTAGTTGGTAAGACAGAGAAGGACAAATGTCCTATGTTATCACTTATAGGTGGAATTTAAAGAACAAAATAAACAAACAAATGAAACAAAAACAATTTTAAGATTGGTTAGTTATTTTTCAGAGCTCTCTACTACACACACACACACACACACACACACACACACCACAAGTTAACAAGGTAAGGAAGTCCCTCCGAATTCTCAGAAAAGGATCCCTCGGCTTCTTGGATTTAGACCATAAGCTTTAAATGAATTATTTCATTTAATCTGCACTTCTTTAGTTGGTAGATACTATTATTATGTTCATTTTACTGATTATTAATCTAGGGTTTAAAGAGGTTAGGGAAATTGGTAAGGAAAGCTAACAGAGTGTTTACTGAAGAGCTGAGGTTTTAAAGGTTTAACTGTGTGACAATAAAGCTCTGATTCTGCTCTATACAATACTGCTTCCAAACCATGAATTTAAAGTGCTTTATGGTGTATAAAAACACCTTTACAGATTATTTGTATTTAATCCTCTCAGAGAGGCGTGCACATTTTGCATTGTATGTGAAGCCTAGATTCAAACCCAAGCCTACAGCTACCTTTATCTCAGCCCAATTTAAACAAGATAACTCGTCAAATAAACACCATTTCCTTAACTAACAGCTAAAATCATTCATATTTCTAAATAACAGCCACAAAGGAAAAAGGTTGCTACAGCAATGTGTAACAAACATGTGGATATTTCTAAATTATACAAATATTTTATAAATAAAATATATATTATGTAACACACACTTGGATATATCTAAAATATTAAAATAATTTTCTAAGTATCATGTTTAATTTACCCTACCCATCTCCCTACGATGAGGTATTCCAAAGGTAAAATGGGTAAAAAAAAATTTTATATTTAGCTAATAAAAACTGTGACTCTTTTGGTAGTGATGATCCATCCTCAAGGCAGAGGTTTTTTTACAGACATGTAAATGATGGAAAAAGTAAGAGAAGTAAAGCAACATCTCAAGCTTTGTTTTTCACTGGAATTTTAAAGATTTTTAGCAGGTCATTAACACACAGAATTTTACTAGATGTTTTCTAAGTTTCATAACAGAAAGGCTAGGACAGAAATGAGGATGTTCCATTAGCTAAATTCATGGATCTAATTGCTGATGTTATCTTTTCAAAGCCATTTTGGATGTTTTTTAGACCACTCGGCACTTCCCTAAGGATTGTCTTGCTAAGACCAATGGTGATAATTTAATTAATCGGTAGAATCTTACTATACATTAACTATATACCAAGGCAACATTTATCTTCCGGTTATTCCTGCTACACAACATTTGGAAACCAAAGAGCTTTTTCTTTCACTTTATCATATATTTAATCTGTTTATTTTCAAGAGTAGTTTCCTCAAATGCATATTTAACTTACACAATGTGCTTGGCAAAAGAATAATAAAGATGCAATTGAAAAATTTTTATATACCCTACAATTATATTTTAAGTATTCTTTATTATATATTATATTTTAATGTGTACATAATTACTACATAAGGCTGTTTTCATAAAATCAGATGTGCTGTACTTCTGGAAGATGCATGGAATTTTTAAGCATAATTTTGACTCTGTGATTTTTGCATATTCTAACTTGAGAAATTAGACTCCAGTAAGATGTGGCACCACTGTATTCAAAATGGAAACAAGCAGTTTTTATTCACCTTTTCTTCTTATTAAGAAGATCAAATTCCAGTTTTAAAACATCAATAATTATTTTATGTGAAGAGCCTAGGTTTCTCCATAAACACGCAAATATATACCTAATGTATACCAGCCACTAGGTCACTTTGGAATGGAAGAATCAAATGTCATGTATCCAAAAAATTATACGTAATTGTTACTCTCAATTCAGAAAACTTAATAGGTGACTATGCCTTTGGATCTCCTCTTTCATTCTCTATTATCCTTTTTTTTTTTTTGTCCCTAAAATGTGATTGAAATGACTGAGGGTATTTAACATCTTTAACCTTTAAGGGAACCCTAAAAGCATTCCACGCCCTCCTGAACATCACATGACACTGCAATAAGGTGGGACAACTGCATCTAGAGCACATCTGATTTCCAGCCTATAACCTCTTACTCTTAAGCTTTAACTGTCTCAGAAATTGCAAAGAAAACAATATAAAAGCACCTCATAGATTAACAGACCATTACTAGTCCTTGACACTTCAGCAGATGAAACCTCCTTGATCCCAGACTATAAAAACGCCTTCTGAAGGCTATTGAGCTCCTCTTTGATTCTCGTCCCAAGTCTTAATTTTCTCACAGTGCTGAAGCTCTGTATTTCATTAGAGATATCATCTTAAATCCTTGTGTGCCCCTACTTGTTTTAACGGTGTTTCTCTTCTACAGACTCATCTGTATCTATTTTAAAGGTGAACTAATAAATATCAAAATATGTTTTTAAAACCTATCGATAACAAAGACTGAGCTGGATTTGTTTGTTTTTTCGACAAAACCCAATGGTGATAAGTCTGAATTTTTCGACAAAACCCAATGGTGATAAGTCTGAATTTTTCTCATTCCAGTCCAATGTAATCACTTCATATGGAGTTTTCAGTTTAAAAACATATCTATTAGACTCAGGTCCAGATTTTGTTCTACAGCCATCTAAGTTATTCTTGCACTTTCTGCCTCAATTAGATTTATAGAATCTCAAATGGTGATAATCAAAAGTCACAAGAATCTATTCACTCCACACAAAATAATATTGCCAACAGAATTGGGGTTCGTAGTTCCCCTATAAAGGCAAAATATGAAAACCTTAATCTTAGTAGCAGCCCAACCCTTAGTGTACTGAATGTTGTTCATTCTGTATGCAAGATATTAATATGATCTGGAAATGGGGATATATTGGTTAAAGAGTACAAAGTTCCAGTTATAGGACGAATGAGTTCTGGGGATCTAATGTACAGCATGGCATTTATTTATAGTTAATAATACTGTGTTATATACTTGAAAGTTGCTAAAAGAGAAGATCTTAAATGTTCTCACCACAAAAAAGAAATGGAAATTATGTGACACGATGGAGGTGTTAGCTAACACTATGGCAGTAGTTACCATTTCGCAATATATAAGTGCATCAAATCAACACATTGTGCACCTTAAACTTATGCAATGTTATATGTCAATTATATCTCAATAAAGCTGGAAAAAAATAAATTGCAAAGGATGGAAGAGGAATCTGAGATTAAAAGAGACTTAATAGCCATATCAATTAATTACAATGTATTAAACTTACTTGGATCTTGAGTCGCCTAAAGAAATTGTAAATACAAAAAATATGGTCGGTTTGGTACATCTAACCTACTCTTTAACAATGGTTACATAGTAGCTGAAAGTATTTTTGTTTTACATATAACCTTATATAATAACTTATTTAATATAAAACAATATACTTTGTTTTAACACATTGCCTTTACTTCAAGTATCCTGAACAACTGAGAAAACAAGTAATGATATTTCCAAAAGAAGTATTGAAGAACAGTCTAAGAAAGAAAAAGAAATTATCTTAAAATGTTAAAATTCAACTAACTTTCAAAAACTTAAGTGCACATAATGTTCTTTAAGTTTTACTTGCCTATGAAAAACAAGTTACAGTTTTCTAAATCATATAAAAATATTACAGATTCATAAGTGCTTATAAATACACTCACATTAGACTTAGCAATTACACTAATAGAATGCACTAGAGGCTTAGCACTGTATTATTTTAATGTTGTAATTAAATTTGTTAATATGTGTTTGAATACGAACTCTATAACAAAGACTGAAACCTAGCTAAGTAGCTATAATAAGCTGGGTCAGTAAAAGACAATTTTTAAGATTAAAAAGAAGTTGTTAACAGGGTGACTCAGATTAAGCAGTTACATATCATCTTGACTGAAGTTACTGTTTTTGTAACAGTTATGTTAATCAATTGGCCTATTATAATAGAGTTTATAACCATACTATGAAGGATACAAAAACAAAATGAAAAAATAATGCAGGATTTAAAGTAAGCTCTAATTAGGAAGAAAGGCTGCTTTTAATTAAAAGTAGGAACCAACATTTATTGAGCCTCTATTGTATAGTACTCGTGAGTTTACATTTGTTAACTCAGTTGAGTTCATCAATACACCTTTGAATTAGGTTTATTTTCTCCATCCTCTTCTGACACATTAAAAATGCAGAGTAAAAACACTTAGAAGAATGGTGAAAACGAAAGAACAACAAAATTCATAACAAAGCATAACATTTGCCAGTATAATTTTACCATAGAGAAGAGAATATAAGGACAACACTTACTCATCCAGCCAAATTCTGACCAAATTTATGCACATAGTTGTCACCAAATTTGACTGACTCTGAAGCAAGGGACATATCCAGGTGACACATGCAACATTTGAAACAGAAAGGTCCAGGCTTTTTGCCTCTTTTCTCTTCCCAATATTATCTTTTGTCAATGGTAAGATTCTACATAGATACAGTAACACTTCGATAACTACACTAGAATCCTTAATTAACTGATTTTATTTTTCTGACAATTTTGAAAGACAGTGGCCAACCACACACAAAGAAAGAATTTCATGTTAGATTTAAGCAAATACAAATACATTTTACAACATATCCTGGACTCAATAAACACTTAACCTCAAACCCTGTGAATCATTTACATTGAAATTTGTTCAGTAAAAACTGATCTAAAGAGTAAGGCTAGCATGGAATATATATATCCTAGTTCTTGGAGTCACAGAGGCCTAAATTGAAAAGAGGCCTGGCTTTTCTGCTTGTTTGTTAAATTATTATGCTTCATTGTATTCATCTGTGAAAATGGGAATAATAATAACAGTATCTGTTCCATAGGGTTGTTGTGATAATTGAATGAAACTGTCCTTGTCAGCCAGGGAAGTTTGCATTATAATGTTACCAATTCAGTTTTCCTATTTTAATTCTCTTAAGGTAATCAAGTGTGTGTGTGTGTGTGTGTGTGTGTGTGTGTGTTAGAAATCTTTTGGTAATATAGTCAGACCAATGCAGATGTTGTTAATGTATGTACGTACTCTAACCTGAAAATGCAATTGATTCTAACACCATATTATACACTTCTTTCTTTTTTAATATTGTTTTTTTCTTTACTGAGAATCATATGCCATGGTAAACAAAGAAGCTGAGAATCAGATGGGTTTGGGTTTGAATTCTAGCTGTCACTTATTAGCTGTGTGACTAGTTACTTAAACTTTTCTCGTTCTTAGTTTTCTCGTTCTTTAAATAATTCTGATATAAAGATTAAAGAAGCTACTTGACACAGAGTAGGCCCAAAAATAAATAGCAACTTTTATTATTGTCATAATGTATGTGGTTATTCAATCTTTACATAACAATTTGTAATAGAGTACTCAATATTTAATTTTATTATCAGCAAGGTTTAACATTAAAAGCATGTAAAAGATATTTTTAAATTCTTTAATAAAATGTCTTCATCTTACTACCAATTTCTGTGTCTTAAAAGATAAATGAATTTAATTGAAGAAAAATGCTTTTTAGTTTGCCAAATTATTGACATTTGTTGAGCCACATAGCCTCTTCTCTTGGGTGATATAAACAGAAATGTTAACTGATTACAAAAAAGGAACATGTGATACTAAGATGTTTAGAGAAATCAGTGTTGTCACAGGTTGACACTCTGGAGTCCTGGCAACCTTCCTTATACTTTTTCCATGAGATGCAAATATAAGAATTACTTTTCCATTTGAGTCGTGTTCAGACAAGAAGGTAATTCAAAGTATAATAGATGTACTTTTCCACCTGGATTGCAGAATGACAATAACATATTTGGGTATACAGAATATAAAATCATTATTATATTGTTTTAGCTATTTCAGAAAGGACCAAAAAGCCTGCAGTGAATGATAGATTTTTAAATCAACAGCTGGTTAACATTATCAGAATGAATCATGGAGCACAAGTGACAGCTGGATTGGAGCCAGGTAGGCCAAGGGATACCAGAGATAATTTCTGTGTTTTAAAGGGAGATTTTCTTTAGTGCCTCTGACCTGGTGCTTCATACATCTTAATTAAAGGTGACAGATAGTGTGATAATAAAAACAAAGTATAATAATGGTTTAAAGCCAAAGGATCTAAACAAATAGAAGTATCTTAAAGGTGATATTTTTGCCAACCAGGGCAAAGCATTCACTTTGCTCATGAACTCTTGGCTAAATGCTGGAAATATCTAGCGTTCTATTTAGAACCATTTGATGTTTATTTTTTTTAATAAGGCATAAACTGTATCTGTTTTTATGGTCAAGTTAAAACAAGACTCGTATCTATAAGCTTGACAGGTAAAGCCACACCAATCTTTTCAGCTTTAAAACCAGAAGAGAAAAAAATCCGTTCCATGCTTCTCAGAATAGACAACAAAGTTATGAGAGGTTTTTTTCCCTTCAGATTTAGTGTAAATGTCCCCACCTGACATACACAAAAGCCGAACTATCAAACAGAACGATGGTGCTGATGTTCAACACCTGCACGTTCAGAGCCGCCAACAAAGGGAGACAGAGGCTTCTGCTACCTCCACACCTGCTGGATGGGTGGACGCCTTTAACCTCTTCTGCTCTTGATGGGTCCCCACAAGACAGAGGTGGAAAAGCACACTCTTCAAAGGCTGACACTCAGAGAGCAAGCAAACAAAACCTCTCTACATTACAAGGTTTAAATGCTAATTATGGAATATATCCCACAATATGCTTGGAAGGAAACTATATGTTAATAGGAGAAAAAAAAAGATACATAGTTACTCCTAATGAAACTGGGGTGGGAGAAAACAAGTTTCTAAAAACACCAAAAGATCAATTAGTATTCAAAGCAAATTAAACTTGGGACATCTCATAGTATGTATGGCAGCCAATTTTTATCTTATTACTAGACAATTTATCAACCTTAAGTACAGAACACACATATTTCTAAAAAAATATTTTTGAAAGACAAGGTTATCTCACAGATATCAGGCATATAACTTATAGACTTTAGACACTTGCATACTTAATCAAGTTAGTGCCATATTTGTTCATTTTTTATTATTTATTTTAAAGAAAATATAAAATTGTTTTAATCCACTTTTTTGAAACCTTGAGTTGATAAGTAGATGAGCATGAAGTGAAGAAACAGCATCTCTTTTGGAAAATGTTTAACTCAACTACTTATTCTAAAGTAAGAGAAAAACAAAAAGTCTAATAATTGTGTAACTTAAAGTATATAGAAACTCCAAAAGATTTCACTTCGCAGCACCATTTAAAATGGCAGTATATGTAAAAGATAATAAACTATTGGGATTTTTTTACATATTCAAGCAAATGGAACTAAATTGCATTTAAAAGTATTTTCAAACACTAGATTAAATGCCTATCTAATCAAACAAAAGTTCTTTTAAGCATCTTAATTTATAAAATAATAATTTTGAATTGCCCCATATATCTAACTGGTTTTTACAAAACAAGATTGTTGACAAGCTTTAACAGTTAATGATTGAGATGCACAGAAATAATTTATTTTCACTGATTAAAAAAATAGGGATACTCAAGTACACCACCTTCATTTGTAACACTGCAATTTGTTTCAAGACTTGCAGGGGAAACTCAAAGGTTGTGTGTATATCCCGTGTTAGATGTGGGCAGGAGCAGAATCCCCTTGGAGTTTCTGGAAGATGAAAGAATGAACAACTTTCTTTCATGCTCTTTTTTCATCCGATATAGAACAGATTTGTGAAGCTACCACGTACCCAAATACTATTCCAAGCTCTGAAATTCTTCCCAAAAGTAATGACTGGGTAGTTTTTTATTCAAGTGAAGTGATTTAGTCATCTATCTGATATCCCCATTCAAGAGGTAAGCCCACATACCAAAGCAACGCATCATTAGAACAACCCATATTTCAATGCGCATTCTTCTAACCCATGCTTGAACTTTGGCAGTAGTTAAAATTCAAATTGGATTGTCCACTACCTATAAATGAAGTTAAAAAGTGCTGACAGTGTGAGGATACATTTCGAGCAAGCTAATAGGTTTTAGTGTCTGAAACTTTTGATAATCTGGCTTTAAGTGTCATGGGTCTTTCAAGGTGGATTCCATCTGTCCTATAAAGTTATGTATTGAAACATAAGGCATCCCTTTGATCTCCTTTGTGAAAACCTTATGAAGTCAACAAAATGCCCCCATTGACTCAACAGCCAGATCCCCAACCTGTTGACATGAAAGATTTTAACACGAGTAAGTGTTTGTAAACAGTAAGTGAGCTATGTGTTGAAAGCCTCGCAGTAAAAAGATTCAGGGATGGGCTGAGTCTTGCCACAGGTACAAGCTGTCCTATAGATATTTCGTACCAAAATAAAACAAAAGAGCACAGCTCAAGCCAGGATTAGGCCTGATAATGTCCATTGAAGCAAATTTCCAGTTAATCCCTAATAAAGCATTTCTTTTTAAAAGCGTAATATATTTTATTTCCAAAACACTATGTTAGTGGGCAAAAATATTCCTACAATATAAATGCACACCATGGTAAAGAACACAAGTGTGTGTGTGTGTGTGTGTGTGTGTGTGTGGTTTCATTTATTTATATGTATTTATGTATGTATGTATTTATGTATGTATGTATTTTAGTTCGTTCATAATGCTATGTACTTGTGTGTATATGTATATTGTATACTCAAGACAAGTGCATAGAGGCAACAAGTGTGCAGTAAAAATTACGTTGACGTTTGCAGTCAGAAAGATCCACATCTAAATATTGACTGATACTGCTGAGTGACCTTGAGCATTTTCATTATCTTTCAAAATGAATAAGTATTAATGCCTACTTCGCTGATTTTTGGATTGAGACTAGCTATATGAAGCACTGTTGATTGGTAAATAGTATCAATCAACAAAACTATTGCTCTGTTTTTTCCCCCATATTAGCATCACATTAAGACTTAGGTTCAAGTTTTTAATCCAGTTTTAGAATTTATGTAGTCTGCTGCTTCAGCATTAACATACGTCCTCAAGTTCTTGAGTCCCTGAACACAGGCTCAGTAGGCTCTTTTGGAATGGCTGGGAAATGTGGTTCTTCTGAAGTCTGCAATTCCCTGTTGACATATCTCCTAACAACGCAAAATCTTGTCCATCCTTCAACAGCCAGGTCAGGTGTCACCTCCTCTGTGAAGAAGCCCACAATCTTGCTGGGCAGTAATAATTCATTGTTCTTTTCTCTGTTTTCCTGAATCTCAGCTCATGCTATTATCATCATGCTTATTAAATTGCATTATAATTAGTTCTTGTCCTGTCTGCTTCCTCTTTGAGAAACTGAGTTCCGTGAGGTCAGGATCTGTGTCTTCGTCTTTCTGATAGCCCAGCACGTAGCCCCAAGTCTGGCAGATAACAAACACATAGCAGAAGGGAGAGGGGAGCAGGAAAGGAATCCAGAAGTAATGTTTGCCTGCTTTTCTTACATTACTGTTTAAAAATAAATAAACTGTGGCCACTAACTCGAAAAATCAATATTCTAAGTCTTTCACAATATTGGACATACAATTCTATGTTTTTCAGCATCTCACTCTTCAGTTGCCTCAAAGAGCTGCTGGTTTTCTAACACCATCTAGCCAAGCATATGACAGATGGCTCTGACATCCACACTGAAATTTTGTGTGTGAACCAACAACTGTTCTACCCCGTGACATATGTGTACACATATTAGAAATGCTTGATGCTTCAAGCTTGCCAACAAAGCCCTAACTGAGGAAATGTGAATGCCATGTGCGTTTTTTAATAAACACATAAGGCTTTTATTTAATTCAAAAGTAATACTCGTGTATACCTCCCCATTTATAGATTTATTCCCTTTTCTCATTTAGCCAGTCTTATTCAGCTTCCTTTCTGGGGATACATTTTTCTAGGCATTTCTATTTGCACACACACACACACACACACATACTTTTGTGTTGGAGTTTAAAGCGAGAAAGGGAAGCATGCTATGTCACCCTTCCATTATCACTGGCTTCTCTGTTTCTCTCTGAGGACACAGACACAATGCCACAGACACACACACAGACATACACGCAGACACACAAACATGCGTGCATGCGTGCACACACACACACGTACACCTATGCATATACATACATATGCATGAGTGCCACTTTCTCTCAGTCATCTTCTAAAGTAACTGCCACCCAAGTGATGTGCCTAAAGCTCATATCTGATCATTTCACTTCTCTACCCAAAATTCTACATTACCAGTGATAAAATCTAAACTAAATATACAACAATTTTGACCAAACTATCTTCCACTCACCAAATATGTCATGCTCACTTACATCCTTATTCTTCTGCAAATATTGTTTTCACATTCTAAAATGCATCTTTATGTGTCTTCTATTTAAAAAAAAAAAAAGTTTTTTCTTTCCTCTTGATTTTAGGTCAATTGTCAACTTCTCTGAAAAACTTTTCATGATTACACTTTCTCCCCTATACCACTGAAGAGTTGGTTGCCCACACGTTTTCTTCCCCAGGACACTGTATAGACATACAGACCATGCCCCATAAAACTGTGAGTAATTTTTTTTATTTATTTTATTTATTTATTGGGTGACAATTGTTAATGAAATTACATAATTTCAGGTGTACAATTCTGTATTACATCATCTATAAATCCCATTGTGTGTTCACCACCCACAGTCAGTTCTCCTTCCATCACCATATATTTGACCCCCCTTACCCTCATCACCCACCCCCCACCCCCTTACCCTCTGGTAACCACTAAACTATTGTCTGTGTCTATGAGTTTTTCTTTCTCATTTGTTTGTCTTGTTCTTTTGTTGTTTTTGGTTTATATACCACATATCAGTGAAATCATAGGGTTCTCTGCTTTTTCTGTCTGACTTATTTCGCTTAGCATTATACTCTCAAGATCCATCCATGTTGAAACTGTGAGTAATTTTTATGTATACATTTGCTTCACAAGTTTGCATGCTACTTGAGAATAAGAACTGAGTCTTTTCATTAATGTATATGCAGCACCTGAAACACTGTATACATTTAAATTTTTGTTAAATGAGCAAATCACTATATAGATATTGTCCATAAAGGATTCAGAGTATTATATGAACATACACAAAATTACGAAGTTTAAATAAAACATTGGAAGGTATAACTGAAACCTTGGGGATAGGGATTGAGGAAGTTAACGTATTAGAGTGGGGTTAGTCACATAAAAAAGGATGCTTGAAATTATGTCAGGTTATTTCTTTAAGTAAAATCAAGTCAGTTTGGAACCTTTACATATCCCCTTACTAACCAAGAATTCCCTGAGAGTTCCAGTTAATGTAGAAGCAACCATGGCACATGCTTCAGTGGGATACATTTTTATCATCATAGCAATAGTCAAATTCATAGCTCCAGGGCAGTAAGACAGTGAAATAAGCACTGGAGTACAAAAATAAATGGTTGTCTCCAGTGACTGTGGTCTCTGGGCTCCTGCTGGCAGTGTCAGAAAAGCACAGCCTCCTCTGAACCTCTGGAAAACCTGGAGCAGCAGCTTTCAGACCAGGGGGTGTCCTGTGATGCACAGGAATAAGGGTTGGCACATAAACCATGTATCCCCCAGTTCTGCCCAAGACTTACTTTCTAAGTCCAGATCTATGCCATGAAGCTTCATCAATTGGTCTCAGAACCAGAAGGGTAAAGAATTTAATAGGTTGTTATTTTGTCTCAAGTAGGATATAGCAGAGGTTTGTCGTTTTCTCCTCCCCAGGAACTGATAGGCTAGACTCTAAAGGAAGCCAGGCCTTGGCTCTCATTATGGAAACAGAAAGAGTGACAGATACTCCAGGTAGCCAGCACATGAACAAGAGACGAGACCCTGCCTGATTGGTTACTCTGGAGATTTTGCATCGTTGGGGAGGGATGGAAAAAATAGACAAATGAAAAACAGACCCAGACTAAAGTTATTGACAGCGTGGCATGCACAGTATAGAATCCAGCATGCACTAGCAGTATTACTAGCTGAAGTTGCCTAACTGGACTATCCTGGTGGCAGTGGGATTGTAGATATTCACTTCATCTATTCGTTTTTGCATGAGTTTTCTAAGTTCTCATGTTTCCTAACTTTAAAATTTTTTATTGAGTGTCAAACTCTGTAAAACTATCTCCAGTTGTCTTCCATTCCTGCTAGGGAAAACTCAAATCTCTGTATCCATGATTATTGAAAGGTGTATGGCAAACCAAGACCTGTAAACAGGAAGAAACTATATATCATGTAGTCCAGCCACTTCATCTTTGAGTTGAAGGAAATGAAGCCCATAGAGGTAGGTTACTTGTTCTAGATTATTATATCCATTAAATAGGATAGAGGGAACTTTAGCCTTAACCTACTGATCACTTTTCATGACACCTTGCTAGTTCTGTTGCCACTACCAGATTAGCAATATTCTTATGGTAAAGATTCTCTTTCTTGTTCTAAATTGTTATAAGAAAAGAAGCACCCCATTAGTTCATTTTGAATGTGTTCAAGCCCTTATTATAATACTTCACATGTGTTTGACTTTCTAACATGAAGCCTGGAATCAGATTCGGACATGTCAGGTTACACTAAATAAAGTGGTCTGGATTTTTTCATATAAAATGGTTTAAATAAATTAGTACTTCATTCCAAATACAATGTCAATACTAACAACAGTGTAAGGCTCCACTCAATTTCTACAAGCATAGCCAAGATTTTTGATTCACTTAGAGCAGTGCTTTACCCACTTAAATGATATGCAGGTTATTCTAATTCTTGAGTTCAGATTCCAGGCAGTAGACTGAGTGATGAGGAGACAGGAGAAGAGTGATGAGAGAGAATATAATCGAGCTTCAGGCACTTAAGTAGACAAAACAAATTCTAAAGGAAGAAGGAACACTAGAGCAAAAATGTAGCCTTGTGGTTTGGTACTTGAAACAGTGACCCAGAGGTGCCTTAAGTGTTTGTCATACTATGGGGGACAATCAAAATCTCAAATGATATGGAATTATATCCAGATTTTATCTTAATAGATTAATTTGTAAGTACTTGATAAAAATATTTGGAAGAGAATAGATATATTAAAATGCCTTTAAGTAGCCATTCTAGTGTAAGTTTTATATAGCATTTTAGGCAACATGTTGATTTTCCACTTTGTATCTGATGCCATTCAAATTGTCAAGCATTTCAGGTTAGAGATATTTCTGTTAAACTAATATTTAAGAATAAATAAGTCAAGAATATTAACATTAACATTACAAATTAATAAAAATATAATAACATAGAGTTGTGGTCTATAAAATAAAAGTAACTTTTTAAGATCTCTGTTCTTAAAAAAGGGAAAATCCAACACGTATGGTATATATATATATATATATATATATATACACAACTTAATTGAAAAAGAAAAAACTAAATAAAAATAAAAATCTTTTCTTAGCAATCATAGAAAACAAGGTAGAGAAGAGGAAAATAAGTGAACTGAAGGCAGACTGTGATTAGATGGCCAATGTACTGTGGATAATTTTCTAGTCCTTGGGAAACCCTTACATACCATGTTTCCCCAAAAATAAGACCTAGCTGGACAATCAGCTCTAATGCATCTTTTGGAGCAAAAATTAATATAAGACCCGGTCTTACTTCACTATAATAAAAGATCGGGTCTTGTATAATATACCATAACATAAGACCGGGTCTTATATTAATTTTGCTCCCAAAGACGTATTAGAGATGATTGTCCAGCTAGGTCTAATTTTGGGGGAAACGGGGTATGTACAGAATTCGTAAAATGACGGTTATTGGATCCACAGCAATAAATTTTTATATGATATTTTTAAATTATGAGGAGTCATCATTTACTTGTTTCAGAATGTTGCTGCATAATCTATCAAAATAATCAAATAGGCTTTTAGGCCTCAGCATCTCCTTTTGTTACAAGATCCTTAAAGCTTAACTATGGCTCCCATCCTATGTAGAGAACAAAACACTGTTCTTCACTCTCACTCTCCCAAGTCTCTTGCAAATTTTCCCTTTAAGCTCCATTTTATGGTAAAGAAATTCTGCATGTGTCAGGTCAGTACAAGGTCAAACCAGAGGTTTATTTTGTAAATAGCAGTGTGACCCTTCCAATGATTTGTTTCATTTTCCTGTGCCAATGTTATTTGAAGTAAAGATAATACATCCGTAATTGATATAATCTTTTATTCTGCAACAGCTTTGTACATTGGGTGCTTTCAGACTTCAAGAGAGCTGTGTACATGCTTCTACTTGCATGAATTTGGGGATCTGGATCAAAATTTACTAGTTAACATTCTCCTCAAGTCTATAAAGGTTAAGGGATGCTCTGAAAGAAAAAGCTACAATAACAGTAGAAGAAAAGCAAATTTATGTAATTTATATTTACCTCATTAGATGGCAGCACAACCTTCAAAACCAAAGTTGAACATTTTGGTGAGGACTCTGTCTCTTAGAAATTATAAAGGAAAATTAAATGTGTTGAAAATAAGTATTACATGAGCTTTCTCTATCATATCATGAATGTATCCATTTAAACTCAAAAATATTTTTGGAAAACATATTTCACATCACACAAAATTACATTCATTTTCATTCATTAAAAAGAAAAAAGATATTGATCATCTACTAAATGACAGAGACTGTCCTCGATGCTTCAGGTACATATGTGAACAAAAGGAATAACTGCCTAACTGGAGCTTACATACCAAAGGAGGAAGGAAGACAGTTAATGGAAATGGAAATGATACATTGGTAAAGTATCTGGTATGTTAGAAAATTATGAATGCCTATAGAAAAACTAATGTGCAGTAGGGTACAGAGAGAATCAAGAGTGCTGGGGTAGGAGGTCAGAATGTAATATTAAATAGGGAGATCAGTGTAGGTCTCATTGAAAAAATGACAATGAGCCAAGAATGGAAGGAGATGAGGAAACCTATCATGCAGATAACTGAAAGAAGACTGTTCCAAATAGAGAAAACAGCTGATACAAAATGCTGAAATATTGCTGAATTAGAATAAAAATTTGCAAATGAATAAGAAATTAGAACAAAGAGATGAGTGTGTAGGGAGAGGGAGCAGATCCTATAAGGCTTTGTAAATTATTGTAAGAACCTTTGCTTTCACTGAGTAATCTGGGGACATGTTGCAAGGTTTTCAATAAAGAACCAATCTGAGTTACATTTTAAAGGCATCATTCTGTCTGCTGTACTGAGAATAGAGAAGCCAGGAGGTGGGAGCCATCACTTAGAGCACTGTTCTCCCCACTCAGTGTTCAGGCTCCAGGAGTGAGACGGAGAAGAGTGATGTGGGTGAGAATAGAATGGTGCTTCAGGCACTTAAGTAGACAAAATGAGGTATAGAGGAGGAAGGAACACTAGAGCAAAAAGCAGGGACACCAGTTGGGAGGCCATTGCACCATCCATGTTAAAAAGGACAGTGATTTGGATCAGGACTACAGGAAAAGAGGAGGTGAGGAGCAGTCAGATCTTAGACCTAGTTTGAAGATAGACACAGCAGGATTCTGGACATATTTGGTAGAAAATGTGAGAAAGTGAGGAGAGTCAAAAATGAATCCCAGGAGTTGTCATTAAAAGAGATGGCAAAGGCTGTGGGTCAGATAAGTTTGAGGGGGTGAGTAGTTCCGAACACGTTGAGTTTAGTATTAGACATCAAAAAGGAATGTCAATCCAGCAGTGGGTATATTACTAGTCTGAAGTTCAGAGGGATGATCCAGGCTGGAGATAGATGATTGGGAGTCACCAGCATTTAAAGCCATAACACTAGATAAGATCATCAAGGGTGTGAGTGTAGGAAAAAAAGAGAATTAAGGCCTGAGCACCACAGTACTGTAAAATTTAAAAGTTAGGAAGGAGCTACTATCAAAGGAGACTAAGGAGAAAGGATAAGTAAAGTTGGAAAAAAATAAAAAGGATATGGTGTCTTGACGTCAGTGCAAGAAAGAAAATGTGGTGTTAACTGGTGGGAGAAGTGGAATTAAGACAAAGTTTGTTGGTTTGTTTTTTAAGATGGGGAAATAGCAGCATACTTGTGTGCCAGCTGGAATGATTCAGTAGAGAGGAAAAAAAAAATGATGATTCAGGAGAAAAAGTGGAGAACTGCTGGCGCAATGTCCTTGAGCAGATGAGGGAAATTTGGATCTTAGTGCACGAGTGAAGGGATTGGCCTTTGACAGAAACGTGAAAAGTTCAAAAGGTAGGAAAGCAAAGTATATAAATGAAGACGCTCATGTGTGAAAAAGGTGTCTGAGAGTATAGGAGTAAATGCATTATGAAGCATAGTGTGATTGCCTGGCTTGAGGTTTGTGATTATGATTCTAAAAGTATGACAGTCAGTGTGTTCAAGTATTTTTCTGCAGCCTCATTCAGCTTCACAGGTGAAGGTGGAAAGTAGGCACAGTTGGATTTTACCAAGATTGTGATTTTGGAAAGTAAGTACAAGTTCAACAAAGCAAGACAGGAGCAATGAGGTCATCATAATGATTGACCATAAAATTTAAGTCTCGCAGCACAGCACATAAAGCACGTGAAGGATATTATTGGTTCTTAGAATTCCTGCTTTTCTGTGCTTGTTTACTTATTTGTTCTAGAAAATATTGCCTCCTTCCACTTAAGGATTTCAGAACGCAGTGGTTCTTTGAATGTTATCTTATCAACCCAAACACTAACAGAGCTCTCATTTTAATAACTCTTTTAATAATCATCTATTTAAAAATGATTATGTAGCATATTAATTCATGATTGCTGACATTTTCATCTGGATGCAACCTGATTTTCATGCACATGGAGTCTATTGAAGCTTTCAGGTATGGTTCCTCTTATCTCCAATTCCTTATTAAGTTTTCCTGTTGAAGAAACCATTTTTTTATTTTCCC
The DNA here is from genome assembly GCF_964194185.1 of Rhinolophus hipposideros. Lineage (NCBI taxonomy): Eukaryota > Metazoa > Chordata > Mammalia > Chiroptera > Rhinolophidae > Rhinolophus > Rhinolophus hipposideros. Next base: position 34,926,706 of record NC_138050.1, on the reverse strand, counting down.
CTTTCCTAATCTCTTTCAGATTAGAGCATTATTATTTTGCAAAATGTGCTTAAATGTGTTTCTTCTTACACATAGCATTACTATAAATTAATTTGGACAAGATAGAGTATCATCCATGGATAGAATTATTGTTTTCAAGTCGAAAACCTCATGTCCTTTATCAGGTATAATTTGGTTTGTTTCTATTTCATGACATTTATATGGACAAGTAAACTCTGTTATTTTATTTCAATAAATTTTTGTATACTTGCCTGTCTATATGTATACAAGTATTATACCTTTTTTATATGTGTCTATGCATAATAGAATAACAAGATTAAAAATAGAAAAATATCTCTGCTAGTCCACCACTGTGGAAAAGATGACAAAGAAACTTTAGAGTGGCAAAAAAAGTAACCCATCAACAGTAAAAATATACAGTTAGAAAAACTCACAAGTACTTCTTGAAGATTCATTCTAGCATCTCACAACCCTTAAAAAGTCACTCATCATTTTTCTTTTGCCCTCTAGACACCACTGCTTGAGGCACAGGGAAAACAGGTGGAGTAAAACATTGCCCAGGAGCTTAGGGAAGTAACCGTTTAATGATATAAACAAGTATTTAGATTGCTCATTTCAGATAGAAAGATAGAAAGATGAAATTGATGCATCGATAAAATGTTGATAGAACAAGGAGCCAGAGAGTGTTTCACAGACAAAATGGCATTTCACCAAGGACTTGAAAATTGAGTTTATTTGGCAAGGGGAGAAAAATAAAACCTAAAACAATAAATTGCATAGAAGAAAGCATAGGCACTAAACTTATGAACCGTGGGTTCAGAGAGGATCTTATTGAATTTCATCTCAAAGGCAAAAGAAGTAAAGGCAAAAATAAGTGAATGGGACTATATCAAACTAAAAAACTTCTGCACAGCAAAAGAAACCATCAACAAAACAAAGAAGCAACCAACGAAATAGGAGAAGATATTTGTGAACAACACCTCTGGTAAAGGGTTAATACCCAAAATATATAAAGAACTTGTACAACTCAACAACACCAAAAAGAAAAAAACAAAATAATCAAATAAAAAATGGGCAGAGGATCTGAACAGAAACTTCTCCCAAGAAGAGATACAAATGGCCAACAGATATATGAAAAAAAAGTTCAGCTTCACTACCTATTAGGGAAATGCAAATCAAAACCACAATAAGATATCAAATCACACCTGTTAGAATGGATATTATAAACAAGACAAGGAATAACAAGGATTGGAGAGGCTGTGGAGAAAATGGAATCCTCATAAACTGCTGGTGGGAATGCAGATTGGTGCAGCCACTTGGAAAACAGTATGGAGGTTCCTCAAATATTAGGAATAGAATTGCCATATGAGAAGCAATCCCTCTTCTGGGTATCTACCCCAAAAATCTGCAAACATTTATCCATAAAGATATATGTACCCCTATGTTCGTTGCAGCATTATTCACGGTGGCCAAAATATGGAAATAACCAAAGTATCCTTTGATAGGTGATTGGATAAAAAAGATGTGGTACATATATACAATGGAATATCACATGGCCATAAGAAAAGATGAAATCCTGCCATGCCATTTGTGACAACATGGATGGGTCTTGAGATTATCATGCTAAGTGAACTAAGTCAGACAGAAAAAATTGAGAACCATATGACTTTACTCATATGTGGGATACTAAACTGAAAGCAACAAATAAGACAAACAAACACTCATAGATACAGATAACAGTTTAGTAGTTACCAGAGGGTAGGGGAGAGGGTGGTTGAAGAGAGAAAAAGGAGTCAAATATATAGTGATGGAAGGATGAGTGGTGAACACACAATGCAATACATAGATAATGTATTGATAATGTATTATAGAATCATATACTTGAAACCTATATAATTTCACTAAGCATTGTCACACCAGTAAATTTAATCAAAAAATAAATAAACAGAGGGTAAGGGGTATTAAATATATGGTGATGGAAGGAGAACCGACTCTGGGTGGTGAACACACAATGGGATTTATAAATGATGTAATACAGAATTGTACACCTAAAATTATGTAATTTCATTAACAATTGTCACCCCAATAAATAAAAAAATAAATTAATTAAAAATAAATAAATAAATAAACAATAAAATTACAGAAGAAAACAAAAATTTAAATTTTCAAGCAGAGGTTAAAAAAAGACACTGAAAATTTTTAAAAGAAAATGCTTTTTCAGGAAGCCAAAATAATTTTTACACACCTGAGTCTTAGATGTGTGAAAGGCAAAGGGAAATTAAAAAAAAAAAAAAAAGAACTTGTTCAGTGTGCGTTCTGTGCACATTTCCCTGCTTCCAACTGTAAGCCTATAGTGTGTATGGTGCTATAGCTAGAGGAGAAATGATGATGAAAAGAATAGCTAGTCAGTGTTTATTACTGTAGACAGGGGAGCTCAGTGAATAAACAGTGACTGAAGTCAGACTACCTGTATTTGTACCCCACGTACACTGTTTACTAATTATTTTGCTCTTATAGCAGTTGCTTACCCACTTTGAGCCTCAGTTCTCCAGTCTGAAAAAGAGAATAATAGTCACTTCACAAGTTCGTTGTACAGAACAAATGAAATAATCCACGTAAAGTGCTTATCTCTGTGTGTGCTAAATATTGTTATTGTTATGTGCTATCAATGTTGGACCTGAATTACTTTATTTCATCTGAGCAACACTCCTGTGATATAGGTGTTATATCATTCCCATTTCACATATTCAAAAACTTAGGCTCAGAAAGGAAAAGGTACATTAACAAGATGATGCAGTCTATTAAATGATGAAACAAGGAAAAAGAATTTTCAGCCTAGTGAAAGAAGCAGAGAGGTAAAGAGATGCTTATAATACAATAGAATTAGGAATACAATATAGATGAGCCCAGGCTGTGGAAGAAGAGAAAGCCTCTAAGCCAGAAGAGAAGATTCTGGTAAAGGTTTCCTAGAAGAGTCATGCTGAAACTAAGTCCTAAAGGATGACCTTACTGAAGAGTAGAGGGAAGGTATTTCCTCTCCTTAGAGTTATTTGGATGCAATGAATTGTCAAAAAAATGTACATCATCTGGATGCCACAAATAAATTTGTTCTTAGAAATGTCGCTCTAGAAATGATCCAAAGAATAAATGAATTGCAAAGGGGAGACAGAAGACAAAAGGACTAACATAAGAGTTGTGAAGGTCCTATAATGAGACAAAAGCAGCAGAGAGCTAGAGAGGAAGCTAGGGTCAAGAGTCATTTCAGTAGTGGAGCTGCCTCTGCTTCTACTTACAGAGAACACTGAATCCTCATTTTGTCTTTGATGGTCCTTCCAATTGTCTCATTTTTTGAGCCTGCAAAGATAAAAACTGAAGAATTGAGGATGTCAAAAGAAGAGTGGGAATGTGGATGAGTCAAGAAGGTTGAATCACATCACACAAACAATTTACTTCAGCTATTCCCACTTTTTGCACATGGCACTCGTGCCTACCCTCTTGCAGGGTTGCTCACAAAACCCGATTCAAGATGGCAAAAGTAGCACTCTCTCTTCTGAATATGGGATAATATAATATCCACAAGAATAGCCATGACTGTTAGGAGAAGCTAATGTCTACAGTCAGGCAAAGCTTTCAAAACAGCTCAGTACTTTGATGCTTGTGTTGAAAGAGCCTAGCTGTTGAAAGAGGAAAAATTGAAGTAGCATTTGCTTATGTTTGTACCCTTTATCATTCGTGACTATTTTAAATGGCAGCCTCACAGATGAATGATATTATGTTTGCAAACTTATATAAGGATAAATGTGACGTCTCGTATGAGCCAAAGTCTCTTCCTACTATTCAAAGACCTACTTGTGTTTTAACAACATTTTCCCCACATTGAGTTATATCTAAACCATATTTAGTCCTGTTATTTCATGTGTATTTTCCTTTTACTAGTGATCTATAGCTTTTCTGTTGAAATATGCACCTAGAAAGGAGAATTTTTGCTCCTTTATTCCTTTTTTTCCCCCCTGGGTTAGTCCCTTTTTAGAGGTTTCAGAGGTTTTTGCTTAAGTATTTCCCGGGTTAACAGCACAAGATAACTAATACTTGTTATATAAGTTATTACCACTGATATATATATATATATAAAAAAAACTTCAAAGACATTTTGAAAGTAAATAATCCCACAGATGTGAATTATTTGTCAAACAATTTTAATCCACATTTTAGTATAGCTTAATCATTCCATTATTTGGAACACACAGGCAAATGAGAATTTGCCTTTGATGGGAAGAGAGCTGTTTATACCCAACTAACTCCTCCTCCTCACCATCTTCATGTTACTTCCAGGGAGTGAACCATCATTTTCAATTGCATTGTTGCAACAGGAGATGTTAAGTAACCTATTAATGTTGAAGGATGGCTGGTAGAATTTTTCAGTTACTACGTGTTACTTGGTAATTTTAGGTTACCCCACAGGATCTGGTAACCCAAAGAAGACTTGGATTTCCTTGACCCTTAGGGTCTGTGACAGGCTAAGTCTCTGAATTTATGGCCTTCTGGGGTTAGAACAATAGAGTTTCTTTAGAAGGTTAACACTCTTCCCCTTTTTATTACCTTCCCCTACCCTCATTTCAATTTCTCATCTTTCAATTTTGTTTTCTCTCTGTGATCTCTCAGGCTTCTAGAAAGTCGTTTTCTCTGTGAGAAGGATGTGTTTGAACAAAGTGAAGGTGGTCTACCCACAGAGTTGTGAGTCTGACTTAGAGCTCTGTTAGAATGTTGTAATGGAAGACACCAGTCAATACAGTTCTGTGCTTTGATGGTTTCCTAATTGACCAGGCAGTAATTCAACCTGGAATCACCTGATTTCATCACTGTCCAAAAACATTCCTTGAAAGCAGGACTCAGAAGAATTTCTTTTACAAATAAATATCTAAAATAGCAAAACAGCATGTGGGGTCTACCAATATGCACATAAAGTGTTCTTGTTAGTAGTTTCAGAGTTTCTCAAAATAAGTCCCTTTGTTTCTGAAGTTTCTGATGAAAAATAGATGAAGTTGGAATCTTATATATAAATGACTCTTCAAAAATTTTTTGATTTAAAGAACACTGAATTTTTCATGTCAGCAAAAATTAATTGTAGATTTGAGAACCAGATGCATGAAGAGTATTATTGATGTCTTTGTTAATAGAATAGCATATCTAATGATAATACCAATTTAGACATATTCCTAAATATACAACAAACAGCAGTCTACTTTTTCTTCTAAGATATATTTTATTGCAGAATCTTTAACATTCTCTTTTACTTTGCAATTTAACATTTAACAATTACAGTAATTATAGTCCTTCAGGGAAATGTGGAAAACAGAGTAAAATAAAATGAAGGATAAGGGGGTAATATCACTGATTAGTTCTAATTAATCAATGTTGGTCTTTTGAAAGAGGAATAATATGCTTGGATAAAATTTGGGATCTGATTAATAAGAATGAAAGAGAGAATGAACATTAATAGACAACTTAGAGTCTCTTTTACAGTAGACAAATTAGTAAAAAGATAATCATAATTCAGTATGATGACCATTAAAACAATTAAAATTATTATATTAAAGGTTTACGATGTACCAGATTCTGGGCTGGGTCATTTACAGACATAACATCCCTTAATCTTCAAAACAACCCATGAGGTGATGTACTAGTTTCCTAGGGCTGCTGTAACAAAGTACCACAAAACAACAGAAATTTATTGCCTTACATATGTGGAAGCTTGAAGTCCAAAATCAAGGTGTCAAGGCCACACTGCTTCTGAAACCTACAAGGGATAATCTTTCCTTGCCTCTTCCTAGCTTCTGCTGGTGGCCATCAATCTTTAGTATTCCTTTAATTCTTCACCAAAGAAAATATCCAGATGGCAAATAAGCATATGAAAAGATGCTGCGCATCATATGTCATGGGGGAATCACAAATTAAAACAAGATACCACTACACATCTATTAGAATGGTCAAAATATGGAACAGTGACACCACCAAATGCTGATGAGGATGTGGAGGAACAGACACTTTTATTTATTGCTGGCAGAAATGCAAAATTGTACAGCCATTTTGGATGACAGTTTAGAGGTTTTTGACAAAACTAAACATACTCTTATCATATGATCCAACAGTCGTGCTCCTCTATTTTACCCAAAAGAGTTGAAAACTTAGTTCCTTGCAAAAAACCTTCACATGGTTGTTTATAGCAGCTTTATTTATAGTTACCAAAACTTGGAGGTAACCAAGATGTCCTTCAGTAAGTGAATGGATAAATAACCTATGGTACATCCAAACAACAGAATATTATTCAGCACTAAAAATAAATAAGCTATCAAGCCACGAAAATACATGGTGAAAACTTAAATACATGTTACTAAGTGAAAGAAGGCAATCTTAAAATGCTACATACTGTATGATTCCAGTTACAACATTCTCGAAAATATGAGACAATGGTTGCCCGAGGGCTGGGAAGAAGAATAGGCAGAGCTCAGAGGATATTTAGGGCAGTGAAACTATTCTGGAGGATTCTTCAATGATGGATACATGTAAATCTACATTTACCAAAATCCACAGAATGTACAACATCAAGTGTAGGCACTAATGTAAACTATGGACTTTAGGTGATAATGATATTCAATTGTAGGTTCATCAACTATAACAAATGCATCACTATGGTACTGAATGTCAATAGTGGGGAAGGTTGTACACATATGGGGACAGAGGAGATAAGAGAAATATGTATACGTTCTGCTCAGTTTTTCTGTGAATCCAACACTGCTCTAAAAATAGTTGTTTAATAGAATGAAAAAGATGATACAAAAGGTTAAAACACTGTTTAATTCTTATCAAAATACATTTTCCCAAAGTCATGGATAACAATTCATAGTATTTGTAGTGCTCTTTCAAGTTTATAAAGTACAGTTACATGCCTTATTTAACTTAATCTTCACAATAAATGAACAATGCAGATTAATTCCCAATTTGAAAATAAACAAACTAAAGCATAGAGTAGCATTTTTTTTAATTTTGAGAAAATTTATCACTACCTGGAAATGAATGTTGTCAATAGCAAGATTAAAATTATTATTTTCAGATTTGTAAAGTATATGGGCTTGAATGTTATTAATTCTAGACTTTTTACTACCGAATAAGAGTCCATTATAATTAACCCTTGTTTTAAGGGTGATTCTAAAGCATAAAGCTCAAACACTTAGAAAGTGACAACTAGCACCCAGTAAATGTATAAATAGAAAATAATTTCACATAATGTTTATTACCACATTTGATCCTCACATCAAGTCATTGAAAAAGACAGGAGAATCACTTCTATACCCCTTTCTACGATGAGAAAATTAAGGCTAAGATTATTTGCTCAACATTTATACCTAATAAGTGGCAATCGAGAACTCATACAATTAGGAATAGAGACAGTGGAAATGTAATGGCTGTGTGCGATGTCAGAGGGATAGTGGATGGGGGGAAGGGGGTTCACACAGTGTGATATAAATGATAAACGTCTACGTATTACTTTGTCTTCTGCACCTGAAACTAATAAAAAAAGAACTCATACATATTCCCACTCCCAAATCTATACTCTTTTTTAAATGTATTTTTCAACTACAGTTGACATACAATATTATACTAATTTCATGTGTACAACATAGTGAGTAGACATTTGTATACCTTGTAAAGTGATCACCCCAAAAAATCTAGTATTTTTCTGGCCTCATACATAGTTATTACAATTTTATTTGACTGCATTCCCTATGCTGTACTTTACACCCCCATGACTATTTTTATAACTGGAAATTTCTACTTCTTAATCCTTTTCACCCTTTTTGCCCTCTAAAATTCCTCCCATCTGGTGACCCTCCCGCCTATAATCTGTAGGTGCATATAGAGTACAGTGCACTTCATCCAATTTCTGATTCTTTTTTGGTACAGAAAGTGTATTACATATACATATATAAACTTTTAGGGAAATATACCTCTAAAACTCATGGGAGTTTTAATCACTTAGTTTACTTGGTTCTGAGACTTTGAGAAGGCAATAAGTTTACATTTCTAGAAGTTGCTTTAAGTTGAGTTCCAACATAAAGAAAGTGGAAAATATATGCAAAGATTTCAAAGTCCATTTTTATCATTCAAAGGATATTTAGCATTAGATGGTTAGAGTAGAAACAAGGCATAGAGAGTTTAGTGCCAAAGAATATAGATTGTGAAGATAGGCTTGGTCATATTAACTTAATATTTCTGAGTCTCTGTTTACTCATTTGTAAAATGGGCTACCTCACTAGTAGTAGTATTATTAAATATCATAAAAGTGCATGCAGTTAACATAAAGCCTGGCATGTAGTAAACACTCACAAATGTTATCACTTCTTATTACAGCACACAGTCAAATATTTGTTGATTAAATTAGCAATAAAAATATAGAAAAAGAAAGCCTATGAAAAATCACTTCTAAACAACTTTAAAAAGAAATGTGAGCAAAATCTTTACAGGCACTTTAAATCTTATAGATCACAGACAATTTTTAAAGCTTAAGCTCCCTCCCATTTTTCTCATGTGGATTTGTACCAGAATTCAAACTTCCCATATAAGTCTTTTTGCATAAAATAATCATCAGAATCTCTTGCCAGGAAGAGAAAACAAAGCAAATGTACTCCCTTTCTTTTAATATCCTTATAAGTACTTCTGTTTTCTTGTAAATTAGTCCTACAGTGTCTGGTATTTTCTTTCTCTTTGTTCACTAGAAAACCCTGAAGTTAAATGTGGACTCTGCTATTTATTATCTATATGTCCTTGGGCAAGTTAATTAACCATAGATGAAGACAATAATATGGATATCATAGGGTTGTTATAAGGATTAAATAAAATAATGTATTTTAAATATCAGGCATAGACTCTGGTGCATTAAAATTATAATTAAACTTAATTTCCTCTTTCTAGTATTTGAGACCAGAGAACAGTTTCCCGTAAACATATTTTTTCTCAAATTAAGGTACATAAGAATCATGTGGAGTTTGCAAAAAAAACAAATTTGGGGGCAAAATCCTCTAAGATTTTGATGCAGTAAGTCTTGTATGAGGCCAAGAAATTTTCACTTATGCCAAGCCAGGTGATTCTCATGAAGTATCATGCTTTTTAAATGTTAGTTTAAAATTTGATATATAACTTAAAAGACATAATAGGAGAAGCAATGAGGGAATTAACATGGTACATTAGAAAACATATATTTAGAAAAGAAGAAAGCAGCGATGGAGATACAGAGGAACAAAAAAGACAAGAAATATAGAAAATAGCAAAATAATAGACATGATAATTATCTTATCAGTAATTACATTAAATCTAAATGGATAAAACATTCCAATGAAAAGGTATAAATTGGCAGAATGGATTTTTTTCAATTAACAAGTATGTATTGAATACCTGGCAGAATGGATTTTTTTAAATGGTCCAACTACATGCTGTCTAGAAGAGACACATCTTTGATTTAAAGACACAAATGGGTTGAAAGTGAAAAGATGGAAAAAGGTTAAACCAGGGGTGTCCAACCTGCCGCCAGCGGGCCAACTGTGGCCTGCAATCCATCTTTAATTGGCTCACAGCAAATTCCAAAAATATATTTAGTTTACTTAAATAAACCAGGTGAGGCAATAGTACTTCACCTCGAGTGAGTAGCCCGGCTGTTTGTGTATTTTACCCCATATGGCCCTTGGTGAAAAATGCTGAAAAAAGTTTGGACACCTCTGATTTAAACAGTAATTAAAAGAGAGCTGTATTAGCTGAATTAATATCAGACAGAGTGTTTTTAAGACAATAACTATTGTTAGAAAACAAAAAAGGACATTTCATAACAGTAAAAAGATCAATCCATCAGGAAGACATAATAATTATAAACACATATGCATAAGCTAATAACAGAGCCCCAAAATACATGAAGCAAAAACTGACAGTTAAAGGCAGAAATAGGCAATTCAACAATAATAGCTGGAGATTTAAACCAAACCTCAGCCTCTATAATCCCTCACTCATGCAGTCAACATCAAAAGATCCAAGAAACTAATTATCTCAAGCCAGATCTGAATCAACTTTCTGCAAAATTTGTCTTCATGTTTAAGTCTACAGTGTACCCTTGGATATTACATGGTGGGTTACATCATCTCATTCACATCATTACCATTCATACTTTTTAAAGGATAAATTTTAAAGATTAAATATTTTAACAACAGGCATTTAGAAACAAATGCACTTTAAAAAAAATTTTAATCAGCTTTCCATGCCCCCACACCCAACAGCTATATACTGACAACATCCACTATCTCTTTGAATTTTCTGTTAACATTGTTCAGTCAGATTTAGGAGCAATTCTTTGCTGTGACTATATGTAGTTGAGAGAGTAGTTGTGATTCACACACTGTTGTCTTCTCAAGCTGGTCCCTGTTAATTTCCAAATGACCTTTCCTAGTGTCTCAACCACTTTTAACTTTCTATTTCAGTGTGAAATTCTCAGTTATGAATTTATATCTGAAAATTTATTCCTAACTTCAAAATTTTTCTTCAAATTAAATATGTCTTCAGACTAATACAAATCCTTTATACACAGAAAATTTTGAGGACAGATTTAGTTGTAACTGTAAATCTCTTTATCATTAGGTAATTATTATGCATTGTGCAGCTATGTTGTGTTTTTGTTTTTGTTTTATAATTTAACCTTATATTTCTATAGGTGTTTCTTTGTCATGTTTCTCTTTCTTTCTCTCTGAATATCTTTTTTATTCTCTCACCTCAGTTCCTCACTTTCTTTTGCTAGCTTTTTCTACTGCTTACCTCTTAAATGTTAGTAGTTCCCTGAACTTCATCCTTGGCCTACTTTTCTTTTTGTTTTGCCTTTCATGACTTATGGTATTACAGACCTATAAGCCAATGATTCCTAAATCTCTATTCCTTTCCTGAAAAATTCTTCTCTGTTCTAATCTTTATTTCTACATTCTTATTGTGTAATCCATTTGCATGCCCCATGGCATCAATTCAACATCTCCCCAAAATATTCAAATCCAATCTCCCTGGACACTTCACAAAAAATATTACCCATTGCTTGAATTAATGTACTGCTATTTACTCCACACATGAGTCATCCTTGATCATTCCTCTTCCTATTTTCCACATCTCGTTTCAACGCCCCCAGTACGATCAATGTTGCCTTCAAAAGTCTTCAAACCATTTGTCATTAAAAATGGACACAAATTATTTGCCACTGCTCTCACCATAACCGGATTTGGCCGTGTGATTTCATAGGGCCAATTGAATATTAGCAAAAGTGACACAAATTAGGGGCTTAATAAACATTTGTACCTTGGGGCTTGTTTTCTTGGAATTCTGCCCTGAGACCACCATGATGTAAAAAAGTCACTCTTGCCTCAAGGATAAGAAGTCACATGGAGGAGAGATTCCTTAGCCCACTGTCAGCTCCAATAGCCAGATAAACAAGGTTGGACAATTAAGTTCGCGAACTTTCCACCATGTAAGTGCACGTATCAGTGTGTCCCTCTTGAAACATACAGGATTTCCAGTCAGAGGCATATGCCCCAGCAAGAGCAGCAATGGAACCTTCCAGGCAACCCATATAGTTATGAGAAATAATAAATCATTATTTGTTGCAGACACTCAGTTTGAAGTGGTTCGTTAGGCAATAATAGTTAATAGAAACACCATCCTTCCTTCAATGCATTGATGGCACTCCCGGAAGCTCACTAAATCTCTTCTGGATTTTAGAAGTAAAAAGATAACCAATCTCCCTAATTCCTACATTTCCTCTTCCAATGTTTCCCAAACCACCATCTTTACTGCATTCACATATAATCATATCATTCCTATGTTTAGAATCTTACAATAAGTGCATTGCTATGAATAGCAGCCAAATTCTTTAATATCTTTAATGTCTTTCACACTCTCTATCCAAAGTCCTATTCCAGCCTTTTCTCACCACATCCACCTTCGTGTACTCCTGTAGGATATTGCACATGTTAATATTATAGCACTTATCACCTATTGACATGATACTTATGTATTTAAGCATTTATTTCATCATTCGTAGTAACCATAGGTGACCATGGTACCTGAAACAAGATAGACATTAAATTACTGCTTGTTGTATGAATGATTTACCATGATCAGAAAACCTTGTTTTACTTTCTTTCATTCGAACTTCAGTCTTGAAAACAAGGCCATTCTATGTCTATTTTACTAATGATGGAACAGGTTCAAAAAAGTTATGAGCCTTGCTCAGGTTGCAGAGTACTAGAGCCTTGAAAAAAACTGTAGTTATCTGATTCCGAGCAGAGCACACACTTTGCCCTAATTAACCATTCTATTTCTTCAAATCACCATATATTTGCATATTTTCAAAAAGAAAATGTAAATATTCTACCAAAATCAGGCTCTCTGTCAGTGCTGTATAATTTTTTATAATATTTCTTTGATTCCATGCTATAAATATATAGCAAATTTCTTTCTTTTAATCTAATGTCAAGTTGTATGGCAAAAAATAATTAATTAATGTTCCCTATTATGGTCAGCTTTTAAGTAACCCAATCCCCTCTGCCAGTATCTTCAGAGAAAGATTATGATTCCACTAGGGTCTGCCTGGTAAAATCAACATATTTAATCTTCATGTGTAATGGTTGGCTGGTTGCCAATAGAATCAAAAGGGCAGGTCTGAGCAAGGGAGAAAATAGGCAAGTGTAGACGAGCACAGGGGTAAAACACCCCTTCAATAGATGCAGTAGAAAGTGTGTGCTATTCTGTAGGGAATGAAAAATTCTGTTAGGCTGCATAAGTCTCTGATTGCTTCTTCCAATTACCTGGCTGTAACTTTGGACACAATCTTAATTTCTCAGTCTTGAACAATTAATCTGAAAAATAAGAGTAATTATCCCTCACAAGGCTATTGAAGGCTTAGCTGAAATATGAATAGTATATGTAGAGCACATTGCACAATGTTTGGCATATAGCAAGAGAGCAATAAATTGTAATGATTATAACTGTTATGTTAGATAACAAAAATGTTTTTAGTTAAATAGAGTAATTGCTCATTATCAGTACGGGAGTGTTGAAATATCCAAAAATTGAAGTTATTTCGTTAACTGTGATAATATTTTATTTAAAACGTTAGTGTTAATCATAAGTTAACACTAGGAATATATTGGCCAGAATGTGTAAAGAGCTCATGGTTAACCCAATCACATGGCGAGGTGAATGAGACTACTATGGTTGATTTGGAAAATATCAATTCACTGCATTAAGAAACTTGACCACTCAGAAACCGTTGAAAACAAACTGGGGTTCTGTTAGCAGTGGGAAAACAGCTGTGAGGTAGCCAACTAATGATGTCTACCGCAGTTGTCTCTACCTTTTTTCTCAACTTCCACATCTCCCTTTCTCTCTTCAGTCTACTCCCTATAACATCTGTCCCTCTTGTTTTTAAAGTCACATTCTGAAGTGACCATTGACTCCTACATTCCCAAAAATCTAATCTTTATTTTTTTAACTTTCATCTTATTTGACCTCTCAGTAACACCTAACACAGCTAATTGCTTCCTCCTGGAAATGCTCTTTTCTTGGTGTGTGATGCGAAACTTTACTGATGTTCTTATCTAACATCTCCCTCCTGCTCTGTAGATGATCTTTTCTCTTCCACTTGACATGATGTAACTGAGAACTTTCATTTTGTTATCACTATCATATGTATGCCAATAACTCCTAAATTACATTTCTAGCCTACACTTCTAGTCCTATATGTTGAGTTGTTACTGACCTATTCGGCCTATTCACTTGATAATCTTACTGGCATCACAAAATTAACATTTCCAGAACTAAAGTTTTGATTTTCTGCCAAGATTGTTTCTCCTCCAGTATCACATTATTTCAATAAATGCTCCTATCACCCCACACACACCCACACACCCATTTACTCAAGTGAAAAAAATCTGGGCACATCTTGACATAGCTCTATCTTATCCTAAGAGTCACTGATTCTACTCTCTAAGTATCCTGAATTTATCCATTACTCTCTATTTACATCCAACATCCCAGTCCAAGCTATTCCAACTCTCACCAAGACTAATACAGTTATCTCCTAACATCATCTATTTTCTTCCACTCTTAACCCAATCCAATGCAATGTCCATAATGCAACCATGTGGTCTTTAAAAAATATAGGTGAAATGATGTCACTCTCCTACTTAAAATCCTTCTGTGACTGCACTAAAATCAGACTCAAACAATTCAGTATGGTCCTCAATGGCCCTGCCACGTGGGTGTGGATGTGGTCCATCCATGCCAACATCTTCAATCTCATCTCAGGCTCTGCTTGTCGTTACTAACTGTATTCTCACCATCTTGGCCTTCTAGTTTCTTGAACATACAAAACTCTTTCCCAATTGCAAGGCCTTTTTTTTATGCTGCCGCATACATCCTGCGTCCCATATGCAACCCACACCAATTCTTTGTCTAACTCCTATTTATTCTTCAGAAAGGCTTTTTATGATTGCCCCAACCAAGGGAAATGCCCATGTTCTTTCTTATAGTACCTTATTCTTTTTCTTCATAGTACATAACACAATCTGTATTTTAAATTTTATTTTAATTTTACCAACAAATTATAAATGTGCAATTATTAAAATTTGTTTCAAGCTTTTGCTGCCTGGTAGAAATTAGGTGAAATTTAGAGTATTTGTTAATTTACCTGCAAGTATATACTTTTTACTAGATGCTTAGAACACATCTCCCAATGTAGGGACTACTATGTGGAAATACAAATACACACACACACACACACACACACACACATGTACACATGCACACACACACACAAGTATGCAGAAATTTCTTTATAAGTCATAGAAGTTAATGAAATTCTAAAATGTGTGTACATAACTATGGAATTCTAACTACCATTTTAATCCGACAAAATTCAGTCCTTGTTAAAAGTTATTTTATTCTTGCGCAATATCAGATGCAAAAAAGGGAAATATAAATTCAATAACATTCAGCTTCTACTCTCAATAATGAATGAGAAATATCTAATCCAGTGAAATATAATTTATTTTGATAAATAGTTGCCAATAAAATATCTGTACGTGTTTATGGACCACTGTCTTGTCCTTGATTTTAATTTATTAGAATGCATCAATTGCTGTATGTCAGTTATTTTAAGGGAAATATCAGTAACATTTTGTCTTTAACATCTCAAATAGGAAATCCCCATTAGTATAATAAATAATGTATTTGTCAGGGAATTGGCAAGCCATCTTAATCAGAAAACTTCCTGGCTGACAATCACACAAAATCGAGACCACAAAGCATATCTTAAATGTTTCAGCACTTGGATTTTCCTAAATACTTCTTTTAAGTTCTTTCTGAACAACTTGCACAAAGATCAAAACGTACTAATTTCATCATCGCTGCCCCCCAAAAAAAACTCATAAAAGTGTACAGATACATTTACTAACTTAAAAACAACAAAATGTTTCATGGTTTTATTGAACAGAGTCAGTAACAAAAGATTTTCCTCTTGTATAAAATGGGGACATTGAACTAGATGACAGATAGCTCCAAACTCTAAAAATTCCAATTTTTTTAGTCTTACACTAAATATAGTACATACTCTTCTCATAAGGAACGTTAATAGTAACTATATTTAACCATTTCTATATTTTTACTTTGTGTCTATTCGTGTGTAGTGTGTTGAACTTGTATACTGGAGAGCTGAGCTCAGTCTTACCTCTCTGAGAAGTAGAAATACAAAAGAGTAACGTATTACCACTTCTTAGCTTGAATAAACAGCTACTTTGGAGAACTTTCTGCCACTCCTCCACTCTCTCTTTCTATATCGCCCTCTTCTATTAAACACACACACACACCACTACCACCACCACCAGTCCATTATGGATATAACCTTTCTAATCTGTTAAGAGCAGCAGAGAGCACCCTCAGGAACCACAGAGTAGAAAAATACTTTCCTAGAATCCATTTCAGGTGTCTCTCCTGACAGCACAGCTAGAGCTGTTGCACTATGGAGGCATTTTTCTCAGATCCTTGTTCACAGGCTTGGAAATGGTACTACACAGTAAAAGAGTTCAAATCAAATCAAAGCAAAGATGCCCCTAAGCAAACAAGATATTCCAGTACTGCCTATTGTTGGGTCCAAGCTGTAGCCTGCCACTTGAGCCAACAGACCCTCTTATGTTAGAGATATCCGTGGTGGGAAAAGACACTGTGTGGAATTTACGGGAAGTCCCAGTGGGAAAATCACAATATATGCCCCTGGGGTACTACATCAAGGTAACACAATCTGCAAGAAAGAACGCATGACTTTTGAAAGGCAACTCTTGGCATGGTTTTGAGCCATGGTACAAATTGAAAGCCTGACTATGGGACACCAAGTAACCATATGGCTAAAATTTCCCATCATGAGCTGAATTCTGCCTGATCAACCAAATCAGATAACCCAGACTTCTGTAATCCATCATAACTGCACTAACATCCTCAGCTTACTTACATGGCCCATAGGGGGCATCTCTGAGGACTAGCTGATGAAGCATGGTTTACAGATGGGTCAGCTCAGTATGTGGAGGCAAGCCACCACAGCCTAACTCAGGGAAAATCCTCCCAATTGTCAGAGTTTGGGACCATGTGTCTGGCCATCTACTTTGTGTGATAAAAGCAGAGACCTGAAATTAGGACATATAAGGACTCATGGATAGTCTGGCTAGTTGACCAGATCTTAGAAGAAAAAAGATTGGAAGATGAGAGACAAAGATGTCTGGCAGAAAGGAATACATATATGTGAGTGAGTATAAAGAGTGAAGATCTTTGTATTAAAAATTAACAGGAATCTAAGAGCTCCCCCAATGGAAGAGGCACTAAACAACCAAGTAGATAGAATGGTTTAGCCAGTTGAAGGCAGCCAGTGGTGATTCGTCATTCCAGTGCTGGAATAATGGACATATTAAAAAGCGGCAATGGTGACAAAGATAGAGGTTAGACATCAGCCCACCAGCATAGGCTACTACTTTCCATATGAATCTAGCTCCTACTTCCTCTGAATGCGCAACCTGCCAGCAACAAAGACCAATGCTGAGCCTATGATTTGGCACATTGTTTCAGGGAGACTATGTGTCCACTTAATGGCATGTTATTTTCCCTGGGCTCCATCTACCCTGAAAAATCTTGTGATGGATTCAAATAGGAATAGATCTTCTGGGCAAATTGCTTTTCCTGCCTATAGCATCACTATCCAAGGGCTTGTTTTACCTGCACAGAATCCCAATACAGCAGAGTAAGCCCATCACAAAGGGATATAGCAGTTATAAGACGTTCGTGAAAATGTGAATCTGAGTAACAACAGGTAGACAATTATAGACATGGAGATTCATTGTCTACATGCCTCTGCAAGGAAGGATTTATTGCCCTAAATGCCCAGATACTTAGGAGCCCCTTCAGGAATTGCCTCAGCTGCAGAGAACCCCACTTCCTGTGGAGGGCCACATTCAGCAACTGATCCAAACATGACTCAAAAGTTTCAGCCAACTCATCCCAGTGAGTTAGGGCCATTTTAGCTCCAGAGCTTAATCAAGATGGCCAAGTCTGACATCACAGCTTAGCTTCTCCTCCCCAACCTTATTTCCTCACCTTTCCTTCCACAGTTGTTGATCCCAAGGTCACTGCCTAATAAACATATATTCTTTAAGCTCCATTTACATGAGGTTCCTAGAATAGTCAAATTCATAAACAGAGAAAGTAGAATGGTAGTTGCCAGGGGCTGAGAGGAGAGGAGAATGTGTTTAATAGGTCAGAGTTTCAGCTGGGAAAGAAGAAAAGGTTTTGGAGAGAAATGATGGTGATGGTTGCACCACAACATAAATGTACTTAATGCCATAGAACTGTACATTTTTAAATGTTTTGAAAAGGTAGATTTTATGTATTGTATATCTTACCATAATAAAAAAGAGAGGAAGTGAATACAATATGTGAGAAGAAAAAGTAGAAACCTCTTTGAAATTAACACTTTATTTCTATGGATAGGGAAGTCATGGAAACCAACATGAGCTGATTTGCAAGGAATAGTGGAACAACACTGGCCATGGAAAATTGATAAGCAAGGGATCAAGGGGGTTAGAAAAGAAGAACTTCCCATAGCTTCCATCCTGACCAACAGGGTAAGAGAACCCAATGGCCCAGATGATTGTCTTTGTGCTGAAATGCAAACAAATGGACATCTTCGGTCTCTCCTGAAGAGTTGTTTCTAACTCTGAAAAGCTCTTCATGGGAGCATAAATTTCATGGGAAATTGATGGAGAACTGACTAATGGAAAGATTGGGATTGGATTGGGCCTGCTGTTTGCACAGCAATTTCCCTGTGGGCTAAGGCAAAGGGTCATTAGATTTGGGATAACATCCCCCACTTCCTAAGTGGAACACTGGCAAATTGCTAAGATTCAGAGCAGATCAATAGGACACAAGAATCAGCTAAACTTGCAGGCACTGCAGCCATAGCAACAACCTTGGCAAACCTTCCACACAGATAGCAACAAGCCACTTCAAAATCCCTGGGAGCTGAGCCAACAGAGGGAACACTGAGACAAGGACTTCATAAATCTTAAGGATAAACTCCCTGCACATGAAAAACAAAGAACAACTTCCAAAGCATTTCTTTTGATTTCTTCTGATCTCTCTTAATTTAAGAAGCCTGGCCCTAATGTCTGCAGATCAGGCCCGATTTTTAAGGGGAAGGACATATTGCCTCAAAGTCCTTAACTTACAGGTCCATTAAAACGTTAGATCTGCCTGGAGAGACTCTAACCACTGTGACCTGTTTCGCACAAATAACAATATTCAAGAATTTCAGGATCATATAAAACCTTAACTTTGAGAAACTTGAATATAAGGAGAAAAAATATTTTGACTATTGAAGGATATGGAGGAGGAAGTAGCTGAGGTTGCTGGGTTGTGATCATTGTTAGACATAGGAGACCAAAGAAGTTCTCCTGGATGGTATCTCCTTTCCCTGAGTTTATAATTGCAAGGGACTTATTGCAGTTCTAGGGATGGAAAGAGTCTTCAAAAGGTTAAAGGGTAGGACCCCAACAATTGAGCATGCCAAAGGGGAACTTCTAGAACAACCCTGTGTCACCACAATTATAAATATGAACTATTACCAAGATACAGTAGGAATCTACCAAATTACATAATAGAGGTTTTGAAGAAACAGGGAATAACCTCGTACACCACTTACCCCTTTAATTCCCTGGTTTGATTAGTCCAAAATAGAGATGAACATTAAATCAATCTTTTGGTAATCTGTGGTCACTAATGTAGCAAATGTATGTTTTTAGATCCCTGTTAATTTTGGTCACCAATGTGATTTGCTTTCATTTGGCCAGAATTATACCTTTACGGCCCTATGATTCTCTAGCACTAGTAAAAATAGGAATTATTTTACGCTGAAGACTATTAAACCATTTTTATTGCTGTTCCTACATTCATAAAACCAAGATGTCTGGAGCTGAAACAGTAAACACACATATTCTCATGCAACTTTATTCAAGTTATATGTTGAACTCCCTACCTTCTTCCCACCTATCATCATTAATTCACTTAAGCAATGAGAGAATGAATAAATAGGAATAATGCCAGACAGTATTAAAGCAACAGTCTTGCCATTCGAGTGTGGTCCATGGTGTAGCTGCATCAAGCACCATCCAGGACATTGTTAGAAAGGCAAAAATCTCACCTCCCCCACATCCCTCCAACCTAGAGTTTAACAGATCCATCCTTTAACAAGCCCCCCACCCCAGGTGATGTTGTGGGTACTTTAAAGTTTGAGAAACACTGCTCTAGAGTAGTGTTTATCGAAGCATGGTCTCCAGACCCACTGCATCATTATTACCTGGGAACCTGTTAAAGTACAAACTTCTGAACCCCACCCCAGACCTGCACATCAGAAACCCTGGGGTTGGGGCCAGCATTCTGTTTTACCAGGCCTTCCAGGTTGGGAACTGGTGAGAGCTGCTACTCTTCATATTACCACACCCCCCAATGATGATTCCTACATTTAACAGTTGTGACATTGACAGCTGCTGGACAGAAAAAAAATAAATAAACCTCAGAAAGGTGTTTAAAGAACATACAGGGTTTGTATCTACATAGCATTCTAAAATCGTTTGTGTCACTCTCCCAAATGATCACTAAGCTCCAGCCCCAAAGCTCTTTCTCATTTTAGGCACTCCAGACTCAGTTTCCTCTTCCTGTAAGGCTTTTATTCTCCTCTTAGCCTGCCTGGGTCTCTTTTACCCTTTAGAGCCCATCAAAAATGTCACATCTTTAAAGAAACCTTCTCAGACTCATCATATCGAAATTTAGTCTTCTTTTTCTGAATCCAAACCTTGTTTTCCTCTGAGAGCACAATATCACAATTCACAATGATGGTATTTGTTCATTTATTTGTTTACCATCTGTTTCCTTTGCTAGATATTAGACCCCATAATGCAGGGCCCACCTCTGTCTTGATCACCACATTGTTCTTAGTACCTAACAATATCTTCTGTATCGCAGGCTTTAAATAATACTTATTGAATAAATGACTAAGTAGGAGATATAATGGAAAAGATGCTAGACTCAGATAGGTAAATGGGTAAATGGAGTCTTATTATTATTAGTGGTGGCGCCACAAAGACTAATTCTTCCTGTGATCATAGTGGGTGAAAGAAATGGTCTTTGCATACTGAATCAAGAAAATAAGTAAGCATAAGTTGCCTAGAATGTTTGTTAATTTTCAAAATTAGAAGTTCTCTGAGTACCAGATTTTCTCTAGAGCACTTAAATTTTTGTTATTTTAAAAATTACATTATATAAGTAGAACAACTGTCACCTGAAAAGGAAGAAAACCAAAACATAAAATAAAAATGTTTAATTCCCTTTTGAAGGTGTGTTGAATTCCATACAAATTGACAAAGCATTTTTCTAGGTCAAAAGAACCAATGTTACATTTAGAAGGCAATTGACTGCAAAAGAAATAGTCTATGCTATACTTTATTTTTAAAAAGAAATTCAAGATCTTATTCTATGTTTAATGTGTTGCAATAATGATGTCTTCTTTATAGCCTAAGACACCACAGCAAAGTGATAATGGCACAATAAAGGAATTTTTGTTGTTTTTTTTTTCTCTTTGTCATATCTTCATATACCAGTAAAAAATAAACTCTTTAATAAATAAATATATATAATAAATATTTGCAAATTGAAAATGTATAAATAGGTCCATCCTTTAAAAATAATGTTCTGTTTTGGTGTGGCATGATTCATAGTCCACATTTCACCCAGGTTTTTTACATATAATGCCATAACCTGCAAAATTCTTCAAGTTCCTCAAAATTTATGTAGCAATAATCTTGACCAACTGTGTCAATCCATTACTTCAACATGAAGTATCTATTTTTAATGTAACTTGTAAAGTAAACATAATCCAGAGAAGCACCAGCAGCAAACTAGGTGGGGTTCCCATCATCCATAGTTTAACAGATTTTCAGCTTCAATCTACTAGTAAGGACCAAGCCAGTGTACCTAAGGGAACTTAATCCACATATAAAGAGAGATCTTGATCTACGTCAAGGCAAAATGTTTTGTTTGTTTGTTCTCAGTATTCTTTCCAAATTCAGTCTCCCAGTGGAAAATAGACTCCATAACATTCTGAATGTCTTCCTGGGTTATTATTTATGATGGGAACTGTAATAAGAAAGAATAGTTGCAGTTTGGTTCTTCAGTAAAGACACTATCACACTTCAACTGTATATCAGTATGTCCTTATACAATTCAGGAACTCTTTCTGGATCCACTGGTCTGGGCAGGAAATGTGTAAATTTCTGATGTCTTTTAGACCTAGCACCATCTCTTGGAGTTCCATCTTTGTTAAGTGCCACAAAATACCTGCGGCCAGTGTCTCCATGTTTATATATGTTGGACGAATAGGTATTATACCAGTTCTCTTCAAATTGCTCCCTAAAGATGCATTCGGATGTCAGTTTCTCCTAAAAGAGAGAAGATAACTACCATTAAAAAAATACCTTTCAGAGAATTTCCTTAGAAAAATTTCAACTTTATATTTTTATTTCTTTGTCTATAATTATATCTTTGTCAAGGATATAAAAACTTTGCTTAATGTCAGTTCTCAATTTTATTTTCAAATATTTAAAAACTATTCTGAACTATGTCATGCTCCATTTTATCTCCCTCCTACTACCATCATCATCAAACAGACCTCTAGTTTATCTTCCATCATTAGATGCCAAAGTTCTACATTGCATATCTCTACTACATCTTGAAATATTTCAAGATATTGCTAACATCAAAATTCCTAACTCAAGATCATCACTCCAAATCATATATCTTAAACTTTATGAATTTATTAATTATTTGATGATACATTCCCTATGATTAACTTTGATCTGGATGTTACTATTAAGTAAACATAGTAAAAGCCCAGTGATTTCCTATCTTTTCAAGATCGACTGTATATTATTGTAAGGGCTAGACCACAGCTGATTTTTTTAATCCAACACATAGATGAAGAAGGAAGATTATGTGCACGTTTTTCTCTTTCAACTGTAATTCTAGTCCTATGATTATTACACATGCATTATTTCTCTTTGTTATGAGCTGATAGAAAGCCTGGAAAGGGCATGGTTTGCCCTTACAAAGGACAGCTATTAAGTGGAATACCACTTACTAAAATATTAATGTCAGTTTTTCTCAGTATATATTGAGATCCTAACTGTATATTGTATTCTCAGTTGAAATTTTAAGAAAAAGAAGATACCACACAGTGTCATCTGATAAATCTTAAAAAATAAATTCTCTTTGTAAATAGTTACAGAGACTTTGACTTTAAGAAGGGATTTCATATGAAAGGATGAGTGGAAGAGTGGCACACATTTACACTATACCAATTTTCTTAAGATTATATAAGCAATTGTGAACAAATTAAAGATATTACCAGTGAAAATGAAAAATCTATATTATATTCCAGATTGAGTTTCATATTATCCTGTTACTCTAATCCTTGGGTTGTTCTAAAATAAATAAATAAATACTTCTCATATTGATGAACTATTAACCTGAAAAGTTTACTTCAAGCCCCATATTTAAGACATTTATGGTAGACCCACAAATGTGCTTTTATACTCATTGGCAAGGTAAAAACTGTCCAATACAACTATGAGTGAGCTCATGGCTATTGTAATTATCACAATGTATATGTGTAATTATCACATATACAGATATGGTCAAACTAGTGTGGTTACCATTATCTGTTGTATCTTACAGTATCCTAAGATTTCATTCATTCATTTCCTATATACAAAGATCAGCAAATAAGTGATACATACTTAGCTATAGAAGATAATAATGGGTAGAGAAAATTTACCCAAAGAATATAAAGGTGAAAAGAGTCTAACACAGCAGGGAGAAAGTACTTTCTTTTTTCTCTGTCTGTGATGGAAATGATCAAATTATGGAGAAAAGTGGAAAGACCCTAGATAACAGACAGGAAGAACTAGCGAGCTGAAAGCAATAAGGGTTTAGGGTTTAAAAATAAAATTGAGTTACTATATTATTTACCAGACACATAGAAACTTACCAGGATATATGTTTTTAATTTGCACATGAGCGTATTTTATATATTTCTTCTGACATGCATTATTAGTAGATATTTTACTTACAAAATGGATAATCATTTTTACAAATTATATAATTTTTAAAAAATACGTACTGAACCATACAGTTCTCCTTTGTCATTCATTCCAAGGTAAAGACCACTGTCCACACCTCTAATACTGACCAGTCCAACTGCCACACTGATGAATTCCAGGATACCTAAATTTACAAACAAAATAATGATTGTATTTAATAATGAACGTATGACTTATGAAAGTCTTCCAAATAGTAGACCAATATTGCTAAATATAATGATGTATGTGAAAGTCCTTTCGTAAACTAAAAAGTGCAATATAACTGTCTTATTATAATGATCCTCCCATTTTACAGATTAAAAAAAACTAAAAAGAAAAAAAATACTCATCATGATATAATGTAAAGGATGTAAAACCTTAAACCAGGCTAACCTGGGTTTGAATTCTAGTTCAGTAACTTACTGGCTATTCGACTTTGAAAGTCATTTGTCTTCTTTGAACTTCAATTTCCTCGTATGCAAAATGGGTAAAATACCTCCCATCAGGAGAGAGGTAAGGACTAACACATTTAGGCATTGAACAAATGGAAGCCATTGTTATCATAAATTAGTATAAAAGTGTTCTCAGTTTGCTAATGTTCTGTTAGTTAAGCATAACCATGTTCTAGTAATTATAGTTTTGTTTTGCTTTTTGGGTTTTTTTGCGTACTCTGAATCAAGTCAATCTTCTTCTAGAAGCAGCCAAATGTACATTAGTATTTTATAGTTTATAAAAGGCTTCTATTTATATTTTCTATCTGGTCCTCAAAAACAATCCCCTAATATAGGTATGGAAGATATTACCCTCAATTTACATATAAAGAAACTGAGGTTTATTGACTTGCCTAAGGACATGATGCTTGTAATTAATAGAACTGAAACTTGAAATCATCTCCTGAGGCCTAATCCACTGAATATACTTCAAAATATTTTCTTGAAGACAACACAGTAGTTTCAAAACTTTATAGATTACATAATATTCTGTTTTCTGTCACATGATTCAAAAAAATAAATCTTATAGTTCAAAGAAACAAAAGAACTTTATAATTCATTGAATGTGATAGCCAAATACCAAGAAGTTAGCATGCAAGTCAATTTTTCTGTCAATTACTTTCTAAAATCATTTTCATTATCAGTAGGTAAACTAGTATTGAAAACTCTCTACTTAATACACTAAAACACTGTAGTAAATAAATAAATAAATAAATAAATAAATAAATAAATAAAGCCTTCATGCTTACCTCTACATCACTTGTTTTCTCTGTATACGCTAACCTTTGGACTAATGTCTTTGTCTTGTTCTTCCCTTTAGACTCCACTGAAAAAGTATATATACTTTCTATACTTGTAACTTCCTTTCTCAATAGCTTTCTACCTTCACCCCTTCACCCCCTCTTAAGCTCTATAAACAGTATAAATGTGCACCATTTAGCCTGACTCTTGCTTTTAAGTCATTTCTTGATTTATTGTACAAGTTCCTGTTTGGACACGTGATTTCCCAAGGCCAAGGGAAAGTACAAAATCTGGCTACTTGCCATATGGAGGGCTCTATTCTGTCCAGAGCCTAATTCATTCTTTGGCAGAAATATAGATTCTTAAGCTGTAAATGTAGGTGCTTAACAACTCATATGAGCTCTTTCAAACTGTTAGAAAATCATGTAGAACACTAGAACTATCAAGGATCTTACAGCACCAATACACTGCTACATAATCTATAAGTGGCTTGAAAGAATCAGTATCCCTAATTGAGAGCCTAAGGCAGAGAGAAGATAAGATGTAGCAGGAAGACATGAACTCCATAGGATAGCCATTACAATAAAAAATATGTAGGTAGGGAGTAAACGTCAATTAAATTTACTGCCAAGCTCATTAGTGAGTGACTCCTGTTAGAAATTAAAAAAAAAAATCATGCCAAAATATGATTGGTAGAAGTAGATATAGTAATGGAATTTTATCCAAGATATACTTACAAATGTATAATTACTTCACGTCATATTGAATGTTAAATTCGAATCGAAAAGTGTACTATGGTTCACATGTAACTTAATTCTTTTTAAGTATCTGATTTACATTAAGATGCTCTTGTCTTTCAAAGGACAGGAACTGATTACCTGATTAGGATGTATAATAGAATCAGTTTTCAAATACAATAAAATATGTTTCATTTCCACATAGACCAATTATATACCAGATCTTACAAGGTATCCATTTTTCTAGCAAAACTAAAACCTCCTATACTTTAATTCTCATCTTAGAATAATGCTACCATGTCAAAAAAATATGTAGCTGTAGAAAGACAAAAAATTACATATATTCTTAGAATAATTATATTCAAGTTTCAACTTTTTAAAACAACATCTAAAACTTTATACATAACCAGGCAGAAATAATTTTGCCATAGCTCATAAGGTTTATGGGAAAACGTTTATGTATTTTTTCTTTTCCTCTTAAAGATTTTAGCCACACTTTTTAATTCTGATCCTTTTTCTTCTCAAGGAAATAGTATACCACATAGTAATTTGTAATCATTTGATTCTTAAATGAGGTTTGACAAGTCTTTCTTATTTATAATATGAGGTGGCAACTAAGCTAATTCCTTCACAAAGAGTAGACATGAAAAACTTTCCTTGAGAGGT
Source organism: Rhinolophus hipposideros (assembly GCF_964194185.1). Taxonomy (NCBI): domain Eukaryota; kingdom Metazoa; phylum Chordata; class Mammalia; order Chiroptera; family Rhinolophidae; genus Rhinolophus; species Rhinolophus hipposideros. The sequence goes on along the minus strand of NC_138050.1, from coordinate 34,900,264 downwards.
AATCACAGATTTTAGATAGATTTTCTAATGCCCAGTGTCCCATAAAAAGACGTGGAGGTACTTTGTCTTTCTGGTATCATTTTCAAAGCCAGCCTTTTTAAAAATCATAATAAACAGGTGAGTCAACCCACAATGCAACCACATCAGACAAATCTATGGAGAATAGGAGAGAATAAAGGAAAAGCCTTTAAAGAAATATGTTTGATCTCAGGCTAAACTTTTTTTTTAAGTAATGATTCCATGTTTATGTATTAGATCAAGTCTTCCTACTGTACTACTGTGCAGAGAAACTCTATTATAAAAATAGAGCTAACTTAGATAGGAAATTATGTTAACCTCACTGGAACCTTTTTGTCTATTGATGTGGTTTTGAAATTTTAAAATCCAGGATTCTGATTAGTACAAATTATCAACATGTTACTTACTTTAACATCTAAAATAGCCAATCTTAAGCTTTTTCAAAACTCTTATTTTGATTACACAGAAATGAGTGTAAAAGAAAAATAGAAAAATAATTTCATAATTAATAATTGAAATACTAAGAAAAGGAAAATACAAAAGCATATAATGTTATACATGCTAAACGTGACTTTTCTTCTCACCTACACTTCTTTGTAGTAAATGATGATGTCTTAGCTATCAAAGACCACTAGGGTGCACTGTAATGCATTGTGTAGTCTGTTCACTCCTTTAGGATACCAGGCTAATCTGCATTATCTCCCCTTAGTGTGACAGTAAATATTTTGTGCTGATGTGTAGCCTCCCACCATAGAGTGACAAACCATCACAAAATTAGTCTAAGTCATATTTTTATAATTGCTAAACAATTATGCAAAACTTGAGCAAAAAAAATGTTCTCGTAAGATGGTAATTCCAATATGCAACATTCATTTCTTAAGAAATGGATTTAAATACCAGTTCAACAAATGTTATCAAGTCTACAAATATTTACTAATCTCTTCTCATAGGGTCTGTCTTATGAGGAGACACAACGTGGAAGAAGCAACTCTTATCCTTGGGGAGATTACGTTGAATTATTTTTCTTAAAAGCAGAATTTCCAATGCAACATTATATATTGCAAGGGGAAGTCTGACTAGTACCTAAGCTTGATGTCTACCTGCTCTACTTTTAGGTCTTATCTCACTTGTGTCCATTTCTAAATCTTTCTGCTAGCTGGAGATTTTTTCTGTAATGAATAAAGCGCAGTGATTCTTAAAGGCAAGGGAACTGAGCCACCTGGTGTCAGCAAAGTTCTTTAGAATCAGAATCTCAGCCTCTTCAATTGAGAAACCACTTGCCAAAAGTGACCCCAAGGTTGCCCACTAGGTCATGACACTCTTGACTCATAGTCAACAGGAATTTGGAAGAGATCAGTGGAAGCTTCAAACAGATGGGTTTTAAAAAGTTAATTTTCTAAGCCTTTGAGTGCTACCAAATGACCACCACATGCTCGTTTCTACATCTAGAGTGACAAATGCCCCTCAACCCAAGATTTACACTTCTCCAAAGTTTTTTTTTTTTTTTTAATGGAATGGGAGTAGAACAAGGGGATGAGGACAAGGGAAGAGAGGGCCATTCAGAGATGAGATTTTCAAAGAATCCCACAGTGTTGAAGAAGGAAAAGGAAACCTGACACTGTATGGGGCCCTTTCACATTGCTGCTGACAAGTAAATGGTATCTTTTTTAAAAGTACAATGCATCTCTCCAATGATGCCCCAAGTTTGATGATCAAAATCCTTTGAGAGTGCTAGGCAATTAACTCTAATATGATGAAAACGTTGGCAATGCGGGAGAGATCCTGGGATGTCAGAATCGGAAAGCATCTTAAAGAGGCCACCTAATTTAACTCCATCATTGTACCGACACGAAAACTATGGCTCAGACTGGTAGAGCACTTGCTAGTCACATAGCTAGTTAGGGAGTAATTAACAGCAGAGACCCTATGATTTCCCAATCTACTGTCTTAATCTGTCTAACAATCATTCGCTTGTTTCTTTTCTTTAACCCCTTCTGCTCCCGGACAGTACTGGAGGTATTCTGAAACCTGTCCTTAGGTGTTCCCACCCATATCTTCTTTCGCTTCCCCATTTCCTCTTACGTGCGGTCAATACCAAGATCCAGGCTTTCGGGTTTCACAATTTCTAAAGAGGAGCTTGGGTGAAGGACTGGGCATGCTCAGTAACCAGGCTCCTTTTTTTTTTTTTTTTTTTTTTTTTTTCCATTTTTTTTCTTTTCTTTTCTCACCCAAATAGAACTTTAAGAGTGCCTAGAACTGCACCCAGGTGACCTGACAGGAGCGACGGTGCCCACGAAAAGTTAATCGGTTAGCGCTTCAGGTAAACATTGAGTTTTCTGGGAGGACACGTACGCGCTCGCATCCCGAGCTGTACGAGAGCTGGCCTCTGAGCAGGAGCCTTGAATACAAAATCGACTGCGTTAACCGTAGGGCGAAATGCTTCCCGTTTAATTTTTGTGAGTAACAAAACGGTGCACGGTACTGAGGGAAAAGGGAGAGGACGTAGGAGGAAATACTATAGGGATTTAAAAAAAGAAATACATACCAAAAAAAAAAAAAAAAAAAGGAAGCTGCCCGCGAGGTAAGGAGTGCGAGAAGGACCCCAGGCGGCAGGAAGGGCAGGACAGCAAGGTGCGTGGAGCCCCGACCCTTGCTCCTGCCCCCGCGCCCCGAGCAGCAGGCCTAGCCGGGGTGACAGGAGGAAAGTCCTCGCCGTCCCTGCGCCGGCCCGCCCTTCGGTGCAGCCCGCGCGTCGCACTGGAAGCGTCCCAGGGGCTCGGGCTCCACGCAGCCCCGTGTCCCCGCGCAGGCGGGGAGGGCGGCGCCCGGGGTGAAGGAACGGAGCCGGGGGGCGGAGGGAGGGAGAGTGCCGGTGTGCCCGTACGTACCGAAGAGGCTGTGGTCCTGTCGGGTGCCCTGCACGCTGCCGTCGGGCAGGATCTGCAGGTGGAAGCCCGTGCGGCAGTAGAGCTGCCGGCGGCGAAGGATGCCGTGCAGGTGCGCCAGCTCCGCAGCGCCCGGCCCGCCGCGGGCGCCCCGCTCCGTCGCGCCCCTGCGCTCGCCCAGCAGCGGGGGTCGCTCCCCGGCGGGAGGCAGCAGGAAGTGCGAGCCCACCTGCTGGCCCAAGCCCTCCAGGCCTCCCAGGAAGCCTCCTACTTCAGCTAAGGGAGCCATGGAAGGGCCGGAGGGAGAGGCGGAGGATCCGGAAGACAAAAGACCCCACCACCAGCAAAAACAAACAAACAAACAAACAAACAAAAAAAAAAGTGTAGCGGGGATGGGGAGGTGAATGGAGAAAAATTATAGCAAAACCAGCGCAAAAAGTTAAGACCCGGTTACTCCTGTGAGGTCGCTGAATGGACTTTGTACTGAGATAGCAGGGAGGCTTTCCCTGCCTTGGAGCGATCTTCTCTCCTTGGGTAGGTGGGAGCTGGCTGCCGGCTTTGCTGAAACATCTATAGCTGTTGCTGCCAATACTGGGGCTGGGCCTGGGGGCTGGGGCTCCAACACCGCAAACTGATCAGATCAGCGTCCTGTGTACATACACACCGAGTATATATGCGGGTCCTCTTGACATATGCTAATCAAGTCCTTTCATGCGCTCTGGGGAGGTTCTGTTTGAAATCTTAAACCGGCCTCCTCTCAACACGTTTTTGCTCTTCGGAAGTGACCAGAAGGGGCCCTTGACGGTTCTCTATCCGTGCAGTCGCAAAAATCATTCCCACACTTGGCCAAAGCTGGCCGGCTACTTCGGGGAGGCGCAGTCAAGGCCCCTCTTTGGGGTTGTCTTTGGAACAACCGTGATGCCGTTCGGCTGCGGCTGTGCAACCGCCTTTGATGTGAGCTCCTTTGCAGTGATAGATGGCTGCTAAAAGGAGCCCAGCTTGGCAGGTATATAGAAGAAGGGGAAGTGGGGAGGGAGGGAAGACTGGGGGTGGGGGATGGGTAGGAGAGGAAAAGGAGAGATGAGGAGGCGAATTGGACTCCTTGGGAGCTGCTGGGAGCCTGCAATGGACAGGTGCAAAGAAAGGTAAGAGAGGGAAAAGGAAAAAGGGCGTTACCTGAGGCTTAGACCTGCCCAGACACACATGAAAGGAAAATCAAAGCTTTGACAGTTTAACTCGCTAATTTTAAAACACTAATAAAATGTACAAGCATTACTCTTTTCTTTTATCATTTAGATGGGGGATTTTCTTTACATAATCAAGGTTAGGTTAGAAACACGCATATCTCCTCCGCCAGGTTCTCTTTAATGTTTATCTTTACTCAGCACATGATACAACCAAGATTGCCGTATATCTATATGGAAGTTTTAAATTGTGTGCTAAGGTCATGGACTTTTAATCAACGTAACATAGTATAATCATGAGTCTAGGGATTAAGAGTAAATCCAAATAGGATGAAAAGAGATGATTGTCGTTCTTATATTTGCCACGAATAGAAAATGAATATCTGTAATAATGTCAAAAATGATGAGTGGCTTCTCGGTCCCTTATCCAATCTAAAAGCATTTCCCTTTCTCGGTTGTATTTTCTTTAAGGTTAGGGTTTTGTTTGTTTTTTTGGTTTTTTGTTGTGTTTTTTTTTTTTTGCTTCACATTTCAATTATAAAAACAACTAAATGGGAAATTGATGTATTTTTGAGACATGAACAGTTACTGGTAAAAATGTAAGAGTGCCTGTGCATATTTGTAAAATAGAAGTCATTGAAGTGAAAGAGTTGGATACATGTCCATTTGAACCTTAAAACTTTGGCTTTGTACCACTAGTTAAATTCAAGGTGTTACCGTTAAATTTTTTTTCAGTTGTAGAATAGTTGAGAATCAATCATTTGGCATATTTATGCTTCCCCTGAGCAAAAAGTGTTAGGGAATCACTAAAGATTAGTTTTTCAGTCCTGTTTCATGGTCTGTTCAATAAAAGCCTAAACCTGGGAGTGCAAATGGATGTGACTGCTATATTTTATTTGCTCAGAAGGGTTTTTTTTTTTTTTTTTTGCTAATTAATTGGCAGGTGCTTTAAAGCAGGTAAAGTTACACCTTTTCATCACTATGGCCCTAAGTACTGACCCTTGTATAACCAAATTATAAAAGAGTCCTTAAAATGAGTGATTTACTGTTGATAGATATGAAATAAAACAAAAATACTGGCTAAAAACAATAAACAGATAAATCACTTTAGAAATGTATATTGCTAAGTCTTGTCTAAAGATTGTACCAGGTAAATGTCATATTATTTCACCTTTCAAATAACAGCAGTCTGTCTTGTGGTGGGACCCCCAAATCCACCATAATCAAGATTTCAAAGCACATCTGTGTAAACATTATCACATCAGTGTAAAACATCAACCAATGAGCTTTTACTTTGAACAAAATCTTCTTAATTGCAGTGTTAAATCAAAGAAAGTTAGATCAAAGTTGTGTGAATCTCAATGTGGGATAACTAAAATAGCCAGTACATACATTGATCACTTTTAAAGAAGAGATATTTAAAGGTTTAAAATAAAGATCAAATACCTTTTAATGAGGTTTGTTTCAAGGTCTAAGTTCTGTACAACATATAATGCTGTTAATAATTGCACAATGGATTTACAGCATTGTCACCTGCTCCATGAGGTACTAGTTTAGTACTAAATCAAATATTTTAATTCTATAAAATATTTCTCCACATGAACAGTTTAAGCTCTTAAACTGTTTAAGTCTCTTGTATTGCATATGTATATGTACCAAAATATGGGGAAACTTTATATATAGTTACCAAAGCCTAAATACTTTAATAATAGAACTACCTTTTTTTGTACAACTTTACATTTTCAAATGCATTGCCTTATTTGATAACCACAATAACGTTATGAGATAGGCACATCCCACTTTATAAGGGAAAAAAAATGTCCTGCATTCCAGTTTAGGGCCCTACATCCCAGTGCAATTTCCTTAAACTCTCTAAATGCCTCTGTTGCCTCTTTTGTAAAATAAGTTCGATATAATTCCTGCCTAGTTCACCGTGGGTAAGGTTGCTATGAGACTTAAATGTGAAAATATTTAGGAAAATGATTTTAAAACTATAAAGTTTTCCAGGCATGGAAGAGTTAGACACCTTCAGTTGAAAATTTTTTTTGCTTCATAATTTAGCAAATATAATTCATTTGAAATACAAAATAAATCTTTTTTTTTCCCCAAACCAAACCTTTAATGTGTAAGTTTTGAATGGTGCTTAGTGCCATATTATAAAGGGCCAGAATAGAAACAAAAAGATAAGGATTTCTTTTGTTTGCACTAGTCATGTGACAGGAAAAGATAACACTAAAGATTTTTTGCACATGCTGTGATGATATCATGGGAAGTTAAATAATTTTGAAGAGTGTTTTACAAGAGTGCATTATTCAACTTTTAAGTATACACTGCAATCTAATCAACTTTACCTGTGCTTCCTAGAGACCACACTTGCCTTGCTGTTATACAAATATGTGGTACAATTTCTACTTCCACAAAATGTAGTTACAGTTTTCAAGACCATATAATTTCTATGTAACTTTTCAGCAGGCATATTGTCATAAATCTTTATACACATGAAAAAGAGTTAATGCCTTTTGATACTTCGACATGCATTTAACTTGAGAAAAAAGAAAAAGAGCTGATTTAAAAGTCATGACTGACACTACCAATAAAATAAAAGTACATTTGCCCACATTACTTTTACTTGTAATTACAAAGTATCGGCAACAATATACATTTCCACACATAGGAAACTGATTGAATAAATTATGGTATATTCACACAGTGGAACATTATACAGCTGGAAAAAAAAAGAATTACAAAGATCTCGATGAACTAATATGGAATATATTATTAAGTGAAAAGAGCAAAGCTTTACCATTCTTTATGTATAGTGTGTTCCCTTTTCCGTAAGAAAGAAAAAAAATAAGAAACTTCTACACCTGTATGGTATTTTGTTTTTCAAAAATAAACATGATGGATAAACCAAAAACTAATGAAATTTGTTACGTGGTTAATTGACAACCTAGGATACATGAAAGTGGAGTGGAAGAGCAGTAGGAGTGATGCTTCTTTCAGAACAACTTTTTATAGAGTTTTGACTTTTGAAGAAATGTTAGTTTTAGATTTTTGTAAGTAAAATAAACAAGAATGAGAAAGAAATGGAATAAAACCAGGAACAAATGAACCTAACTGAATTCAAGTGAATAACATAACCACACAGAAGGGAATAATAAATAAATAAATACATACATACATACATACATACATACATACATACATAAATACATAAATAAATAACTTTTGAATACAGTTCTTTGGCTACGTAATCAAGGTCTAAAAATCAAAAACCTGCATAAACAGATGTTGAATTTCAGTTACAAAGATTGTTATTCTCAGTGGTAGGAGTTAGACTGGTGCATTGTAAGACTGAGCAAATGAGTAAATGTGCAGTCAATAATGACAGCTAGGTGTTTCATTGTTAGAGAATGGAGTTACAAACATGAAAACAGAGAAGATTAGAATGAATCCTTTAGTACTGAATTGAAATTGCAGTTATCAGAATTACCGTATGGAACGCGTTGTATGTGTGTGTATCTTAGCTCTGTACAATAAAGGAGCCTAGAAGCAAACACACACCAGGGGCAACCGAGCACACCTAATGCCTAGATTTTAGTTTCTCAATTCAGTCTACCAGTAAAACAACCCACGACTCCTGGAAAATATCCGGTTCCAGGACTGGGACATTTTTTTCTTTTTAAGACTATTTTTTTAACAGCAGTTTTAGGTTCACAGCCCATAAGAGGATACCGACTTGTACAGCCTCCCCATTATCAACAGCCCTCACCAGAGGGCTACATTTGTCAGAATTAATGAATCTATATTGATACATCATCGTCCAAAGTTCATAGTTTATATTACAGTTCACTCTTAGTGTGGCACATTCTAGGAGTTTTGATAAATATATAATTGCATGTAACCATCATCATAATATCATACAGAGTATTTTCACTGCCCTAAAAGTCCTGTGTTCTTCCTATTTATCCTTCCCCCCAACCCAACTCCTGGCACCATTGATCTTTTTTTGTCTCCATAATTTTGTCTTTTCCAGAATGTCACATAGTTGTAATCATATATTACATTGCCATTTCAGTTAGCTTTCTTTCACTTAGTAATACACATTTAAGTTTTCTCCATGATTTTCATGACTTTAGATCCCATTATTTTTAGCACTGAATAATATTCCAGATGCACCACAGTCTATTTATTCACCTACTGAAGAACATAATGGTTACTTCCAAGTTTTAGTAATTGTGAATAAAGCTGCTGTAAACATCCATATGCAGGTTTTTGTGTGGACATAGTTTTCAACTCTTTTGAGTAAATTCCAAGGAATGTGATTGATGGATTGTATGATAAGAGTATGTTTAGTTGTGTAATAAACTGTCAAATTGTCTTACAAAGTAGCTGTACCATTTTGCATTCCCACCAGCAATGTACGAGAGTTTCCATAGCTCCACATCCTCACCAGCATTTGGTGTTCTCAGTGTTTTGAATTTTGGCCATGCTACTAGGTGAGTAGTAGTATCTCACTGTTGTTTTAATTTGTGATTTCCTAATGACAAATGATGTGGTGCATCTTTCAAAATACTTATTTGCCATCTCTATATCTTCTTTTGGTGAGGTGTCTATGAAAGTCTTTGGCCCAATTTTTAAATTGGGTTGTTGGCTTTCTTCTTGTTGAATTTTTAAGAATTCTTTGTATAACAGTCCTTTATCAGATGTATCTTTTGAAAATACTTTTGGATAACAGTCCTTTATCAGATGTATCTTTTGAAAATATTTTTCCCATTCTGTGCTTTGTCTTCTCATTCTCCCAATATTGTCTTTGTCAGAGCACAAGGTTTTGATTTTAATGAATTCCAGCTTATCAAATTTAGATTTTATGAATAGTGCCTTTGGTATCTAAAAAGTCATTACTATACCTAAAGTCATCTAAGATTTCTCCCATCTTATCTTCTAGGAGTTTTGTAGTTTTGCATCTCATGTTTAGGTATATGATCCATTTTGTGTTAATTTTTGTGAAGGATGTAAGATCTTTGTCTAGATTCATTTATTTTCATGTGGATGCCGTGTTTTTCCAGCATCATTTATTTAAGAGACATCCTATCTTTGCTCCATTGTACTGCCTTTGATGCTTTGTCAAAGATCAGTTGACTATATTTATGTGGACAATTTCTAGAATCTCTATTCTATTCCATTGATCTAATTTGTCTGTTCTTTCACCAATACCACAGTGTCTTGCTTTGATGTAGCTTTATGGTAAGTCTTAATATTAATGTCAAATATTCTCTGTCCTCTAACTTTGTTCCTCTCCTTCAGTGTTGTGTTAGCTAGTCTGGGTCTTTTGCCTCTCCATATAAACTTTAGACTCAATCTGTCAAAACCCACAAAATAACTTGAGATTTTATTGGGATTGCATTGAATCTATAGATGAAGTTGGGAAGAATTGACGTCTTGACATTATTGAATCTTCCTAAGCATTAACACTGTTAGTCTCTCCATTTATTTAGTTCTTTCTTTCTTTCTTTCTTTCTTTCTTTCTTTCTTTCTTTCTTTCTTTCTTTCTTTCTTTCTTTTTTCATTAAATTTTATTGGGGTGACAATTGTTAGTAAAGTTACATAGGTTTCAATTATGCAATTCTGTAATACTTCCTCTATATATATCATGTTGTGCTTTCACCACCCGAAGTCAGTCCTCTTTCCAGCACCATATATTTGATCCCTTTTACCCTCTTCTGTCACCGCCCTCTCCCCTTATCCTCTGGTAACCACTAAACTATTGTCTGTGTCTCTGAGTTCTTTGTTTCTTCAAAACTGATGAAAGAAATGAAAGAACTAAATAAATAGAAACTTATTCAGTTCTTCTTTCATTTCTTTCATCCGTTTTGTAGTTTTTCTTATATAGATGTTGTACATATTTTGTTAGACTTACACGTAAATATTTCATTTTGGGTTTGTTAATGTATATAGTATTGTGTTTCTAATTTCAAATTCCACTTGTTCATTGCTGGTATATAGGAAAGCAATTTTTGTATATTAACTTTACCCTGCAACTTGCTGTTCTCTTATAAGTTCCAGAGGGTTTTGTTGTTGCTGTTGTTGTTGTTGATTTGTGTTTTCTACATAGATGATCATGTCATGTGCAAAGAAAGACAATTTTATTTCTTCCTTCTCAATCTACATAGCTTTTGTTTCCTTTTCTTGTCTTATTATATTTTCTAGTATTTCCAGCACAATGTTGGAAAGACATGATGAAAGGATACATATTGCCTTGTGTCTGATCTTAGTGAAAAGCTTCAAGTTTATCACCACTAAGTATAATGTTAGCTGTAGGGTTTTTATAATAAATATTGTTGATAAAATTGAGGAAGTACCCCTCCTGGATTGAGGCATCTTTTTGTGCCATATGGCAAAGAAGTACTCAGAAGGTAGTGAGGACATGTCAAAAGGATATAGACTATATCCTGGACAACTTGAGCATCAAAATAAATAATGGTAAGAGTAAGGTGTTTATAGAATAAAATAATACTCTATGAGTACAACTGTTCAAACAAATAATGACCAATCAACCAAATAAATGAGGGAGGAGGGAAAACTTTTCCTTATGGTAGAATACTGACTATTAAATACTAAAAGAATGATGGAATTAGAAAATGACCATTTTGCATCCATCATAAGATCATTGCTAGTCCAAAAAAAATTCACGAGGCATGCTAAAACTAATGGGTAAAAGTTTGATGAAGAAGAGGCTACTTACAAAGTCTCAAATATCCCCTCATGAACTGTTTCTTAATCACCAAGAGAAAATAGTAACTTTACAGTGGAGTAATCTAGTGACTACTATCTTAACCAAATAATAAAAGTAAACAACAATAATGGGACAAACCATGTGCCTCTTGATACCCTCGAAGGGATGTAATGTCATTTATTTCATGTTCCTGTCAAAAACGTGTAATCTGACTCTAATCATAAGAAAAGATCAGCAAAACCCCACTTGAGGGGCATTCTTCAAAACAACTTTCTTAAACTCCTCCAAAATGTCAAAATCAAGAAAGACAAAAAAAGATTAAGGAACTATTCCAGATTGAAGGAAACTAAAGAAACATGAATACTAAGTGAGATGTTAATGTATGATCCTGGTGTCAAGCCTAAACCAGAAAAATGAAATAAAGTTATAAAGAATATTGTTGAAACAAGTGAAAAAATTTCAGTATGGACTGTGAATGATAGTATTGTATCTATGTTAAATTTCCTAATTTTGGTAATTTTACCATAAATATATAAGGAAAAATCTTAGGAAATACAAAATAAAACTTTGTAGATAAAGAGGCATGATATCTGCAAAATTATTCTCAAATGGTTCAGAAAAAAATTATATGCAACTACATGCAGAAAAAGAAAGGATAGATGATAAAGCAGATGAAGTGAAATGTTAACAGTTGAAGAGCTCTTTGTACTATTCTTGTAACTTTTCTGTAAGTCTGAAATTATATCAAAACAAAAGTTTTTAATGTAAAATTTTAAAGGCCACAACTTAGATATTTGAACAACTTTAGTTACAGGAGAGAAAATCAAAATTCAACAGCTATTATGTAAGGTAATTGAGATAAATCAGAATTCCTGAAATTGAACTATGTATTTGCATAGGAGAGTTCCAGTCTGCACAAAATCTCAAACCTTGACCAGAATCGGTTGGCTATTCTGTGGACAGTATTGAACACATGGAAAAATGAATAATGATTGACCATGAAGTCATATAATTTGGGGGGACCAAATTCAGGCAGAATGTAAATTTGGCACAAATTGGACTTCACTGTTACTGCCTACTTATTTCAGGAATGTCAACTACTCTAATCCAGCCCCACTCCTCACTTTACCCACCACAAAGAGCAAGAAGAGTAATAAACAACACATTGTTTGATCTTTGCCTTGTATTTTTCTTCTTTCCTTATTCATCTTACTAGATACAAGCAAGGTATTGCCACACAATAGTTATGAGACCTTGGGAAAAGATATTACCTCCCTGGAGCTCAGTTTTTCCTGTGTAAATTCAGGATAATAGAGTATGTTTTATCCAACTTGCTGAAGTGTTGTAGGAATCATATTGGTAAATGTATATGAAAATCAATTACTGCTACAACATCTAAACTATTATTTTAGTGATAATAATCATTAGTAATTTTCCCTGAGTGTTAGACCACTTAAAATTCTGTGTTCTGCTCCAAGTTGCAAGAAGATAAAGATGGTTTGTGGGATTTACAGCGTCATCAACACTAATGGTGGCCCTTATTTGGAGCATAGAAGAAATTTTTTTTATGTTTCTTGCAATGAAATGTTTAACAAATAGTATTTTGAGATAGGCCTCAAAGAAATATAATTCCAAAATAAACAAGTTCTTTGGGAAGCAGCCTATTTCACAGCATCTGGCTAATCCACATTTTTAATTTGTATTTTATATGATCTTCTGTCACAATTTGAATATATCATAGAATTATAGTGTGTAGGTATTTTATATATTTTATATTTTGTATCTCATGGAAGGAATTTGCCAGGTCACCTCAACCAAACACCTCCATTTTGCATATGAGGAAGATGACTTTCAGAAAAATGCTACATAGCTAATGGAAAAACCATAATTTAAATTAAAATATTTCACATCCATTTTCAATAATGTTCCCACCAAATAATGCTACAAATATCCAAATAGTAATAAAATTTGATTCTCTAGAGCAACTGAAGTATACCTTTTAAAAAAATGTAGTTCAAATCAACATCATTGCTCATACTCATTAATTTATGTGGTTGCTCCCAGAATCAGCAATTGAGCAGTAGAGGAAGAAAAATTGTTATGGTTGGTGTTTTTTCATTGCTGTTTTGCCTCCTTACTATGAATGTTTACACAGATTACACTAAGACTCTTGGTTTTTCATCTCTCCATTTTCAAAGTAAAGAAACAAGATATTAAATTAAATGTGCTTCATTCTATAGAAACATAATATCATATGAACACTAAAAGAATATTTTGATTATAATAAGTAACAACAAATCATCAATATTCAAGCAATTGCATTTTCTGAGGGCAGAGAAGCGTCATCAACATTCTGATTTTTTTAAATGACACTTTTCCAAATCTATAAAATTTAGGACATCAGTACTGTATTTAAACAATTGATGAATTTGTTGATTGTCTCTCCATTGATATAGTTAGAAAAAAAACACCATTACAAGAGTGGAGATACAAATGTTTAAACTATCATAACATCAATAATATGGATGAATTACATTCCCTTTAAAAGTCAAAAAATGAAAAAGTAGTTTACCTTGAAATTTCATACCTTTTAAGCAAAGTCATGGGATAAGAGTAACTAAAGCCTTATTTACCCATTTTTCTCTCCTAATTGGAGGCCTGAGATAACTGCCTGGCTTATGTTATGGGGAACTGGAACTTAGACCCAGGCAAAACCTTCTCAGTTTAGTCCACTGGTGTAGAATGAGCCTTCACCCCTGTAGGGAGGAGAGCAGGGAGAATGGATGTGGAGAGACTAGAAGGATACTTCTTACATTATGGCACACAATTTATGAAGACATAAATAGCTCTTCATAATGGCCACTCTGGAGTGAGAAACATTACTACAACGGAGCTGAGTAATGCATCTGTATGGCAAGTACAGCTTGGGGCTAGTACCAGTTAAATAAGTGACATGTTGCAGGTCACCTGCAACTTGCCCTGAAGACAAGTTAGAGAAGGGAAGACAAACATCACCTACATTTAATTGTAGATGTAGAAATGAATGAATGTCAAGAATACACTTCATAATCGTACATAATCGTATTGAAATACGAGTGGGCAAGTAGCCTAGTTTGAATGTTATCCTAAGGAGAAACAAGTTCATTGCTATAGCCCTCATACTAGAATGTATGCTCCCATGAGGGCAGGAATCTCAGTCTATTTTGTTCATTAATGTATATCAAGCACTGACAACAGTGCCTGGCATGTTTTTTATACTTTATAAATATCTGTTGGTTGATTGATAGACACTTACAGATTTTTTCAGAAACCTGAAGTACCTGTTTTGATTCTTGAATTTATTTTTATATTTCCCCTAAATAAGAATGGTTCTAAGTCATAGAAGTATATTCAAAGACATGAATTTAATTGGACTGTTAGAAAACACGTGCCCACTAGGCAAAATATCCTTCATCTTAAAAAATAGTAACCCCTGAGCATAAAAGCCATGCACTGAGAAAAAGGACAGTCTTTACCACCGTGGCCGAGTGGCTGCCGGCCTCTCAAGGGTGTCAGCCACTAGAGGACGGTGTGGACACATACGCTGCCAGACCCTTGATGAAGCCAACAGGGCCCTTGATAGACAGGAATGAATACTGCCAAGTTTCACTTCTCCAGCTTCTAGTCATTGGTAAATTCCTCCTGCAAGTCTCATTTCCAAAAATGAAAACAGAATAACAGCACAATGATAATGAGTAGGTCATCGGCAAAGATAAAAATCAAAGAAGAACTGAAAATGTCAATAATCTTATGAGGAATAAAAGGCAGCTCAGCAGATATTGTACAGCTGTCAGGACACTGTGAAAGTGTTGACGCTGAAAATATTTGACTCGCAGCTATTCCTGTGAACAAGGCTATAAGTTTCTAGCTGGCAATGAAATTGTGAAATGAGTTCAAGGACAAGCAGCTGAGTCGAGTAAATGAAATGGCAAGAAACTGGATTCGGAGTAGTTTGTAGTCATACAACACAAATAAAAAGAGCAGCTCTTTGAGAATTGCATCACACATAAAACTGCATGTACCAGAACCTGCAACAAAAGACGTGATCACAACAGCAAATAACCTCTCTATGGATTTTTTAAATAAGAGGTGAAAGTTTCAGACAGCCGCCTTTTATGATTAAAATTCAGATCCACTATTATTTCCTCAAAGTTACCAATATAATATATTATAAATATTTCTAATGAGCTAAAACTATTGAAATGTATATTTCAGGGCAATCATTTTCATCTAGTAGTTTATTGGCTTGGGTTTCAAAAATTTGAACAATAATTCAGTTCATACCTGTATTATTCTGAAGAAAGAATTTCTATCCATGTTAAATTCGCATGGATTTTTGATCATTTTATAAAAACGAATATTTGTCTTTCATTCAAAAAACACATAAGTTCTTACTACTTAACAGGTACTGTCTGTGTTTGTCAAATGGCAAAACACAATCTTGATCTTCCTGTTGCTTCCAGTCTAGTTGGCGAATACAAACAAGTAGAGGAGAACAACAAGGAGAACACTATTGTGGTGGTCCTATGGTGAGGAAGTTCAAAGTAGTCCATTGAAAGCAGGTAGCAGAGTAGACTGAATTAGCCTTGGAATGGGGGGAGCATTTTGGAAGAAGTTACATCTAACCAGAGTCCTGTTAAAGAGTGCCAGTGAAAAGAGGGAAAGCAAACAGAAGCCAGGATCAGGAAATATCTCCTGGTAAGGCATGACCCATTCAGTTTCCTCTTCTCTAAACACAAGCCACAGACTAGATTATGTCCATGGTCCCATTCACCTAACATTTTATGATATTCCATTTAAATTTCAAGGTACAATTTAATTGGAAAGTGGAATTCAGTAACTTTGCTTCATGGACTGATACTACAAACCACTCTCTTCAAATTAACTTCTCCTTCTCTTAAAGTCAGCTTCAGTGAAAATATGGAAGTTCTATTTGTGACACTCAAATACTGATCTTTTATCAAAACAAATATGTAAATAAAGATATTTTATATGTACATGAACTTCTAACTTCTGAAGTTCTCTTAAATATATATTTCTGTAGGTTTACCTGCAAGTTCCCATTATTATGTAAATGCTATGTAATTTATAATTTTTGACTCCAGCATAATCCACTTACAGTATATGTAAACTGTCTTTCATAGTATGGTGTTTTTTACAAGCATCATATTTAAATCCCCACTATATTTCAGTACAAGCTGTGTAGCGGGCAGTTACCACATTTACTGTGTTTCCCTCAAAATAAGACCTAGCTGGACAATCAGCTCTAATGCATCTTTTGGAGCAAAACTTAATATAAGACCCGGTCTTATTTTACTGTAAGACTGGGTATAATATAATGTAATATAATATAATATAATATAATATAATACCGGGTTTCATGTTAATTTTTGTTCCAAAAGACACATTAGAGTTGATTGTCTGTCTAGGTTTTATTTTCATGGAAACAGGGTAAGACTTCTCTTCCAAAGCTCTAGTTTCACATCTCTAACTGCCTAGTGGCTTCTTCCAGTTGAATGTCATATTAGTCCTTCATAATTATCAGAGAAAGATTAGAAGAAAATTTAATTTTAATCTACAGACTGGAAATAAGAAAAAAGGCACATTCACACTGTGTTGTGAAGTTCATTTCTCATTTGTTTCTACTTTTAAAAGACTTAAAATGATGAATTACTCTATTCAACAGTTAGCTCGTCCTTTTTTGCTCAGTTTATTTCCAGTTTGAGAAAGCACTTGGTTTGAATAATGATCTTAAGTTTTATACATTAGTTTCATCATTGTTTGATGTTCCTCTTTATTGAAAATTTACTTTAGGTACACACTCTTCACAGGCACATAGGTATTTAATAAGTAAGTCTATATAAGTATATTTAGCTATGGCCAAGAATTCAATGATTAATTCTAGATATCATAGAACACAGGCCTCCATTACATAGATCTCAATCATAGCATATGCCCTGGAACACAATAAAATCCTGATCAAACATGGTTTCCTTGTATAACACTGAAAGGATGGAGGAGCAGACCTGCTTATCCTAGAATATTTTGTTCAAGGAGACCCATGCAGCTGCATGACGATGTTATAGTAGCTCATTTAGTGGTTTTTATAAAGTCTTATCATCAAGTGAAAGGTTCTCTTTATTTCCCTTGATGTGGTGGTCTGAGGTTTACAAGTCCCTGAACATAAGATTTGAGACAACCCTGAAAAAATTGAAATCATTTCCAAAATGCATGAATTTGGATATACTTCAGTTGCCAAGGAATTTATGAACACCCATGTCTTTAAGACTTTGCTTTTAGATCAGGTGTTTGAAGCAAATTGATTTATTTTAACAGAAAAAGATATTGCATGGTGACCTAAATCAGTTGATTATTTACTTTGGCTAAGAATGTGTACCTTCCTGTGGACAAAATATAAATTTGAAGTGAAACAAATTTAAGTGTTGCTAGATGTATTATGGTATTGTATTGTAAATTTGAATAATATATTTTAATCAAACCTAATAATCAACATTAACATAAAACCAGATCTGGCCATATCAAATGAGAAGTGTGCCCTCCTGGGTATCAGCTGGTAAACGCACAGTTTTTTTAACAGTCTCGACTGGGCTCTGGGTAGTCAGTTGTTCCCATCAAGGCCTGAGATGATTCTTTAACTCCAAGTCTTTAGAAAAACAAATATAATTAATTGGAGAGAGTAAAAATAATTCCATAGTAATGTCTTGTATATAGGTTCATTAAAACCAATGAACAACCCAGGAAGGGAGGGGAGGTTGTTAACCACATTCTTGACTAAAAAAAAGAAAAAAAAATTAAAATAAATAAAAACAGGTGAGTTTTTGCCATTTGTGGCTAAAGATAAATTCTTAATCCTGATCTCTCTTTTTTTTTTTTTTTGCTTTAGTCTTATGTCCCACTCATACTGTTTCCTTCTCATGTCAAACACCTGTCTTCAAGAGCTCCCAAACTCTCTAATGGATACGGTAATCTTTAAGTACCTGCTAGTAGTGTGCTGGAGCCAGCTTGCACTAGCTCAATAAAGCTGATTGTTAAATCTTCAGGAATTCAGTGAGCCAGTTGTCAAATAGAGACATTATTAAAAATTAAGTTATATAAGCTTATAATTAGATAAATTATATTTAAATTGAAGATCATTAAGTACTAAAACCGCATCACTTCTCAATTATTTTCCTATATCTACCTGTCCTTTGTATGTTTATAGTAGCAATTCTGTATAATAATGTGGCACTGTGCATTTTTTCACAACTCTGCAATCAGTAATGTCATGCTGGTAGCTTGGTATCAGCCATGGTGGGGGTATTCATACCATGGAAATCTGCAAACACTGCAAATCAGGACTCCTGCTCTTCTACCCCAGGAAACAGGTTAAACATTTACCAGCACACCTGTGGTATCTGCCCATAGGCCTTTTAAGAGAAGCTGTTCTCCCCATTTCTCAGAAACTGCTCCTCCATATGACTTCACCCCTTTCATCCCAGGCATATCTGATTCGCCTAAGAATAAAAACTAAGGAAGGTAGAAAACATACATAGGCCAGACCAAGCCAATGCTTTCTCTTTAGAATCTGAACTAAGATTCACAGACACTGATAGAACAAGTCATGTTCACAGCAGTATGCTAGAATAAAAGTCTTTGAACTCTTACTACTTAGGTCTCTAGAGCTAATCTGGTTACCACACGGCCTAAGACCTCATAGTACCACTTTTCCTTGATTCAATGATTTAATCCTTAAAATGTCTTTTATTTGAGCTCATTCTCTTTCTATTCTATTTCTTGCAAATTAATGTGCCTTAAAAAAAAAGTTGTTTGAAATTCTCTCAGTTTCTGATTCCAGTATAGAATCTATGTAGATATAGGGCAGAATATCGAGGCTCAAGTCCTGATTGTGTGACCCAGAGAAAATTCTTTAAGGTGACAGCCTCTCAATTTCATCATCAGAAAAAATTAAAGGTTAGTGCATTTTAGTGGTTTTTAAGCCCTAAGATTCTATAGAGTTGCTTCAGCCTGGCTATGGGAATTTAAAGGGAGACTTTAAGTGGATGTGGTCCGGATCCCTTCCTGCTTTTAACTAGAGACATTCTGCTGTTACTTACTTTGTATTTTGTGGCTTCTGTATAAGATTTCTTTTGACAGTTTCCACTAAGGACTCCCCATCCTACCAAAATAACTTTAAAAGGTTAAAAAATTTCCAGGCTAAGCTATCTCTAAATTATTTTCAGACTGCTCTATCTTTACAGGGTTAATACAAAACGTTCACATGCATATTACAGAAACACTTAAACATTTTCCAATTTCTGTAATGCAGCCTAGCCCAGTCTGATAGCCACTTTTAGTAGACATGTTCATTTACCAAGGCAGTTTTTCCTGTAAATTCTGGACCCGTCTGAAAATTGGGTCAGCAGTGTTCTGTGTAATCAATACCAATCAATTGGAATTGGCAAGAAAGGAAACTGGCTTGCTATCCTGCAAAGATTCTGCATGTATATGCACTGACTTACCTTATGCTATGCTTGATTTCTCTAATGGCTCCCTCTTAGTGCTGAGCTTTCCATCTGTTCTGAAGGCTGCCCTTCTGTTTGGTTATCTGCCCTTAAAGCAATTTCCCATCCAACACCTGACAGTCTGGGGTTAGAGCCAGAGACAAGGGTATATACTGGTTGTACTAGGCCTTACTATCAGATACCTACTGCGTCTATCCATATGGACATTTTGCAAGAGAAAATGCTACACGTAAAAGACGATAAAACACTTTGTGTTTTAAGGTGGTTGCTTAAAACACCAGTTCCTTTGGCCTTTCCCTAGTAAATAAGGAAAATACCTAATGAGCATTTTCCTAAGGGTTTTCAGGTACCAAAGACTTTTATTAAGAAACTCCTTGGTTAATGAGAATTGTTAGATGGGCAGGGGAAGGTGGGGATAAGGGGAAAGGTGAAGGGATTAGGAAGCAGCTGGTAACCACAAAATGGCTTCAGGGTTTTTTGAAAATTAATTTGGGGAACGTATTCAGTAATGTTGTAAAGATTTTGTTGGGTATCCGATGGACATGTGTCCTATTTGGGAGACCACCTCAGGGATACTGTGGATGCCTGATCATGGCATTGTACACCAGAAGCTAAACAATAATGAATGCCAACTATAATTTTATATATATAATGTGATGGCTCCGTGCGAGGTTGGAGGGATAGTGGAGGGGGGTGGGGGGTTCACAGTGTGAGGGATATAAATGATGAACGTCTAAGTAGTACCTTGTCTTGTACACCTGAAACTAATAAATTAAAATAAAATAAAAATAAAAAAGAAACTCCTTGGTTAAATCTCTTTAGGCTATACCAAGATTATCTACTTTCTCATTATTTTCCAACTCAATTTTTTTGCTGCTATTTGACTCTTTACAAGCTCTATACATGCCTTCTCAGTTGTACAGTTCATAACTGAACAAGTACTCTAGTAAATAACACATTAGTATAAGACATTAAGAAAAAATCTACTTTTTATTTTATGTAAACTTTTTATTGAAGTATAACATACATTAAAAGTATATACGTATTGTAAGTAAACAGCTCTATGAATTTTCCCAGAGTGAATACACTTGGGTAATTAGCACGCAGATCAAGAAACAGAACACGAACTCCAAGTCTCCCCTTCTCCTTTTTGTCCCTCTTTTAGTCACTACACTCGACCCAAAGGAAGAACACATTTCTGAATATAAATATATATGGTTTTGACATTATAAATAGAATAGCTCAGTTGGTTCTTTTGTGTCTGCCTTCTTTGACTCAATTTTCCGCTTGTGAAATTTATCCACATGATTGCCTATCGTTGCACTTCAGTAATTTTCATTGCTATGTAGCATTCAACTGTGTGAATGTATCACACTTAAAAATAAAATCCAGGCTACTGTTGATGGCCTGAGAATACTTTCTAGTTTGGGGGCAATTACAAATATTTTTCTGTATGTCTTGTGGTGCACATAAGTATAAAGACAAGTGGGGAAAAGAAGGAGGAGGGACACACGCTAGAGTGGGGCTAATGAATTTATTTAGCAATATCTAATCAATTTATTTGGCAACATGCGATAGCAAAAGACAAAGGCAATTAATAGAATGTGCTAATGACAGAAAGTAAAGGTGGTTAGGACTAAACTATATACCTTGATACCAATGTCATGTCAAAGAAATATACATACATATAAGTTTAAGGAATCCCAACATTTGTTTACTATTGATCAAAAATTACTTGGCTAAATAACCAAATAACATCAGTAAGGAGTATCCAAAAGCAGTAATAAGCTCTACAGGATAGTAACTATTACAGTAGATGTCAAAAACTCACCAAACTGGGGGAGAACGGCACTGGAAAAGTCATAAATCAGGCGTCTCCACACCGCTGCTTGCTAGTTCCCCAGAATGCTGCTGCTGTTGTTGTTGTTGGAAGCCAAGGTATCTTCTGATACTATAAGCTACAGGCTGCACATAAGTTTTCAAGGTGTTAACAGTCTGAAGAATGTTGCTATTGTTGTTGTTGCTATTGTTAGAAGTTAGGATGTCTTCTGATGTCAGCTGTAAGCTGCATACAAGTTTTCTAGATGCTAACCAGTTCTCAAGAAGGCTAACCGTGGGGAACAACACGGGAGAGGTCGGGAAACAGCCAGACCTCACCAGGTTTGCGGCTGGATGTCAGGACATCCCCTGGTGTTGTAAGCTGCATGTTGCTGGAAGTCTTCAAAATGTTAGAATGATGAAAAATCACCAATGACAAATGACCAAATGATGAAACAATAATTATTCTATTACTGCCAACTGAGGTTTGTCTTACACATTTTCTCAGATGTACCTTAGAGCCAAGTTTCTTGTTCCTGCCTCCCCCTCGGGGAATGGCCAGTTCTGGGAGGGTCCGGTAGTTACTGATATGAATACTGTCCATCAGGCCGAAGGGCTAATTCATCCAGATAAGCAACAAGGCCTGGCAAAGTGTCTGTCACGTTGTCCTGATATAACTTAACTACTTTCACTTGATCTGCCAATGTAGGGGAAACAGATAGAATAAAGAGGGAATTCTCTCAACCCCTGATCAAGAATTTCTTTAACCCTAAGCGAACCATCACCTCACAATACGGACAGAACAAACATCATCTCAGATCTCCCCTACTCGAGAGAATGAGACCAAAGGGGGACAGAAAAACAACCTCATCCCATATCTTCCCTGCTCGGGACAATGAGACCCAGAAAGCAACATCATCTGGTATCTCCCCTACTCGGGAGAATGAGACCAAAGAGGGAATTTACTCAATCCTTGATCACAGCACAGAAATCTCCTCACATGCAGGAGCAGATAAAAGCTGATAGACAAAAGCTCACATCAACCAACGAAGGCAAATTTTCTCAACATCCGCCCTACAATAAGTAACCATTTCTGATGTGTATTTCACCTAGAAGTGAAATTGGTTGGTTGTAGGATATGCATATGTTCAACCCTAGTAACTACTGCCAACAGTTTCAGAAACATTATTTGTTTTGCTACCACGGTATCATGCTTGCAATGGATGATCATCATATTGCTCTGAGGCTATTATCCTCCACCAGAAGACAGCTTTTGATGGTCAAAAAAGCTTGAATCACTATCTGGCATGAAAAAAAGGACGTGACAATTGAGAAAGGCTCACATGCTTTTAGGCAGGAGGCTTGGCTAGTAGCAAGTCTGAGCTGCTATTCCTTGTTTCCCAATTACATCAAGTCCCTGAATACTGCAGAAATTATATAAAGACAGAAATTATATAAATCGGACTGGACAGATGTAATGGTCAAAGAAATTATTATGGGTCTTGAAGTCAGGTAATTAAATGTGTACAACTGGCTGCTTGATTGTTGTCACCAGTGAGATATGTAAGAAAAAAAGGGAGGTGTCAAGGTCAAGTCACTGACCTTTGGCTATGGATCATGCTGGAATTCCTCAGAGAACCATAAGAACCTGGTGGAAACCTATTGCTTTAAGGCTCTCAATCCAGCAAGATTATCCCAAATTATAAAACGTAAGAGGATGTCTTCAGATAACAAAATCATAAAATTTGTTCCTGAATCAACCCTTCTCCATGACCACACTCTGTCTCTGAATCCTTCCTAACCAACCCCTTGCTTTCTCCTTTTGGCCTTCCATTTGCATTCGTTGCATTTCCAGATGTGCTGCTTGGTTTATCATCTTCTTTAATGTCTTATGAGCAACTTTGTTTATCTCCTAATTTGCCTTCCGATCTTGATCTTGGCCTCTTACTGCCCCCCCATAATAATAAATTACGTTCTTCATTTAATATAAATTTCCTGAGGTTCTACTATGTTCCAGGAACTGGGCTAAATATGTGCTGACTTCTTGGAGCTTAGACACAGCCTAGTTTGACTAAGGGGAAAGGGCGGGATATAAACCATTGCCAATCTGTCTTTGGGAATGGGACACAGTCAAAACAGAAAACAGATCTTCAGGGCCTTGGGTAACTTGATCTCCATAGCCCGGGAAGTTGGGAATTGAGGTCCAGACTCCTAGTGTCTCGCACTGAAGATGAAAAACCAAGAAAAGGCTGCGACCCCACAGAGTATGCCTTCCCCACCACTTTCTCCTTTGATTTTGCCAATTGTACCCTAAGGAAAACAGCATTGAAGATGGGGACAACGTTTGACACTTTCCCAAGAGAGAAGGGGCTTGCTGCAGACTTGTTCTCTGGCTGTTTATCTCACTCTATCAGAATTAAGTGGACCTGGGATGGGGGGACTCACGTGCCCAGATGTAGGGTCTTACATATAGATGCTCGTCTTTCAACTAATTGAGATTCTGGTGCTAAAAGAGTAAAATAAGAAGTTTTAATAGAAGTTTTGTAAAACAAGACATTTCTGCCTAGGCATAACACATACTACACTTACATTTCACATTTTCAAAATGTACAAGTCATGCATTTATTTTCAATTTTAAAAGGTGTGAAAAGGTTAAAATAATGAGGTCACATAATGGAATTGGAAAGAATAGAGAAATGTAGATTTTGAGAAGGGAAATGATATATGAAAAATACTATGAATTGTCTATATATGGTTAACTGATAAGCTTGGAGAATTTTGGTGCATTAGGACTATGGTTTCAGAGGTGATGACCTATTTAATTTCACTGCTTTATGGGAAATTGTGGCGTCCAAAGCATTTTAAGTTTATACATTTAAGATGTAGCAAAACCAAGATTCCAGATCTTTTGCCTTCTAGTTTATCACTCTATCCACTGATATATATGCTTTTCTGAAAACCCTCTTTGGCTTAATTCCTGCTGTTGTAAACATTTTAAATGTTTCAGAGCATTTCTTTTTACATAGACCATTAGTGAAAATATGAAAATATTTCTTTTTTGAAGATGTGGGCTCTCACTGTGTAGTAGGGACATTTTATGGATATTATTAATACTCAGAATTGACATGAAAGATGAAGAAAACTGGAATAAATTTATATTGATCTAACAATATTGTCTGTAATTTCAGAAAAGTTTCCAAATTCTTGATATCATGTTTCCTTGTAATTTTTCCCCTTGAGACTTAAACTCAGAAAAGTACACAGATAATAAAGAAATCTAGTTATTTTTACGTAGCTATAGTTACAAAGCATCAAATATAAAAAGGTAACATAACTATACTTAAGGAAATTTGACGTTTAGAGGAAAGGTACTGTGAAAAGTTATAATTAGAATAACTTTTCCCCACTGCAGAGACCCTTTATCCAAAACTCTCTGAGTACTCAACAAACCTAACCCAGCATCTCTCGCAGCAGAACTTGTATTTTTAGTCAGAAAAATGACTTCCAGTAGCTGTATTAAATTTGTTAAGACTAGCGAGAAATTATATACATATTCATAGTCACTTACATGGAGAATTGCTGTCGTTATCTGTAACATGACGTTATTTATTACCTCCCTAATTCTCTTTAGAGCTACTCAGCTTTTAATATGCAACTAATAAAAATTCATCAGTCTGTTCAAGATTTCTGCCATTAGTTCACGTTGGAAATTTATGAGAAAATCTGGAAATCGTGTTCAGTTCAAAATAAACCATGTCAGAAGAACTGTTGTTATATATGCAGAGAGTGCTTCCTGGGGAGTACTAAAATTGTCCGTAATTCAGAGAAGGCAGAAGTGGAAGGAATCTTAGCGATAAAGCAAGGAGCTACCACTGAGTCTTCCTTATGGCCTTGGTTATATAAAAGCAACAGGCTAAAGTGAAAGATACAGAGATGGCATCGTAAAACAGACACATTTTGTTCATACGTTATTGAGAATTCTTTTTATCACTTTTAGCGTCTGAAACAAAGGAAAATTCCATTAACCTATATTAAGAGTCTGAGGTGTATCTGAGAGGCAAGTGGTGAGTAAGGAATGGGAATAGCAGAATCTGGCCCAGAAACCTCATTTTGTTTGCCTCTGCAAACCCTTAGTCTTCATGAGAATAGCCAGAATCAACTGATCTAATCTCCTGTCACTGCTAATCCTGGATTTAGTTGTCTACACCCCTACACCCAAAATATTTCAGGGGCTCCCAGCACCATTCTAGAATATAAAGAACACAGCCAGCGTAACTCAGTCGCCAAAAATGGGATCAGGGATGGGAAACTGATAAGAAGGTCAGTGATACTGACAGTGTAGCCACACACCAGTACAACAATAAAAATTTAAAAAATGATGATACGGTACTCAGATACAGTACTCAATTCTTTCATACTTATACCAACAGGTTTCCCCCAGCAGTAAGGGGGGGAACAGTTCTGATTTCAAGACAGTTCTGATTTGTTGTATTAAGTGACCCAGGTATGGTAATGTTTTTTTTTAAAAAAAAAAAATATTTAAATACAGCAGTAACGGAAAAAAAGCATTAGCTTTCCCCCATCCGAGATCCAGCAGCTTTCACTGCGCAGTCAAAACATCCTTCAACTTCATCTGCCATCCTTACGACTTGAGCCAAATTGTTATCCTTCATTTTGGTTGTACACCTGAAGATGTAATTGACCTTGTGTCCGACGGTCAGGATACCGTTAGGGTAGGTGACTTGCACCGAGGGGCGCTACCACGGATGCACGACCCACCCGGTCAAGCGGAGGCGCCGGCGGGGACCTCGGCCCGCCGCGGACCGGGCTGGACGTAGCCCGCGGCGCTGGGTTCTCGCGCAGTCAGGTGCCCCAGGGGCAGCAGCGGTTCTTTACGACCGCGGGGTTGGGCCGGGAGTGCGCGGCCGAGAAGCGGCAGCCGCCTCCTCCAGGCTCTCCCCGACTCGAGACCCCCGGCCACCGCCGCCGACGACCGGCTCCGAGGGTCCCCCCGGCCGCGCGTTTCTAGGGGTCGCTCTCGCACGGCGGCGAACCTCGGCGCACCGACCTCTCGCGAGGTTTCGCCCGCCCCCACCCCCAACCTCCTCGCCCGCCCCCTCGTAGCTCTGCTGCCGGCGGCTCCCGCTATGGCTGCGCTGCGGAGGCTCCTGCGGCCGCCGCCTCGGCTCCCGCCTCCACCCTCCCATCACCATCCCGTCCCTGGGCCGTGGGGGCGGCCCGTGTGCACAGCCCCGGGCCCTCCTGGCCGGCCCTTCTCCTGCCGGGAGGAGGAGGACGGGGCTGTGGCGGAGGCGGCTTGGAGGCGGCGGCGGCGCTGGGGGGAGCTGAGCATCGCAGCGGCTGCCGGCGGGGGTCTGGTGGGCCTAGTGTGCTACCAGCTATACGGGGACCCCAGGGCCGACTCCACGCAGGTGCCCACCCTCGGGCGCCCCTCCGACAGTGCGGACGTAGAGCCGGAGGACCCGCCCCGCGGCCGGGGGCTGCTTCCCATCCCGGTCGCTGCTGCCAAGGAGACGGTATGTGCGCGAGCGCGTGCGCGCGCCGGGCGGCCCGCAGGTGACGCCCGAGGGTAGGGCCGCCAGGTGTTCTACCTGAGTTCGGGGAGGGACGGTGTAATGTCCGTGCACGGTGCGCCTGAGACTGTGACATCGGAGAGTGTCGCAGTGTGAGCGCTGCGACCGCAGGTGGGAACCTCCTGTGACCAAGACCGAGACCTCCTAGGCCAGGCAGCCCAGGGTCTGGTCACCCAGATGGTGGGAAGACATAGCTTATGCTGTCATTGATGCAGGAGAACCTTAAACGTTGCTGCAGCTGCCACTTATCTACGAAAACCCCAAACCAGAACAAAACAAATAAAAAAAAAAACCGACTCAGAAGAAGTCAGGGGCATGACAGGCAGAAAATGGAGGGTTGCGTATGTTAGAGAAAGGAACTACCAGGCTGAGCAAGTGACCCAGCAGGTGCAGTGCAGTGCGGTGGTCTGAGGTATCGAAAGCCCCTGCATTATTGCGTGGAAGTTTTATCAGTCCCGCGACACGAAAATTGCAAAACTGTGTAGCGTCCTTTCTGATCATGGATCAGAAAGAAGATGTCATAAGATTGGAAAAGAAACAAAAACTATTATTCAAAATAAGGTATCCCACCCACCCCATCACCCCCAAAGCTAGAACCTCATAAGTAGGGACAATAAGTGAGATCGACAGGACAGCAAAACTGAATGAGGCTAACTCCTACAGAGGAATCTTAAATGAAAATGTTCAACTATCATTCTGTACTTACTATGAGGTAAATGTGAGTGTAAGGCAAGAGTGAGTACAGGGGAACCATGTTTGTGTTACATCAGTATATTTACTTAGTAGTAATGTAAATAACTGGGAAAATCGTCTAGGGAAATTTTCCTTGCAAGACAAGAAGAATGTGAAGGGCTTAGATGACAATAATTTAGGGGGGAAAAGGCAGTTATTCTGTTTTTAATGAAATTTATATACCCTTTATTCTTTGCTCAAATACACAGTAGTGATCTGATGTAGGTACATCATTTCTTTTAGTGGATGTTGTTGATGCATTAAGGTCAGGGAATTTAAGGACCTTTTGGCATCAAACCACAAGTACCTCGTGTGCAGTACGTTTACACAACAAATATTTAAAATACTAGCAAATACCCTAAACCTTCACCCCCTCACAGACACACACTTACATACATTAAAATTGTGCCGATTGACAGAACTTTTAATCAACCATAGTTGATCTGGGATCAGATTGGGAATGTAGGAAACATTCAAATAGTATTTTCTTCTTTTCTGAAATTGACTTTACTTTTAAAGTTGAGAGACGGTATCATGCAGTTTGTAAAAGACCACACTCAGAAAGCTGGGTCTCTGGCTCCACCACTCACTAGTTCTATGATTGCTTAACTTCTCACTGCCTGTTTCTTCATTTGTAAAATGTTGTTGTGTCTTCCTCATAGAGTTATGAGAGTTAAATTAGATATCAAAAAAGAATGGCGCCTCTAGCATGTAGTCTGCATTCAATCAACTTGTTTTATTATTTGTTTTATTTATTTAATTATGTACCCATTATTTACTTACATTATTATTGCTTATTACTTATAAAAATACCTGTACATTATTTTAGAAGTCTGAAAACATTAAAGTCCTGTGTCTTACCCTTCCCAAGTCTCCAGTTGTACATTCTGGTCATTATTCCTTTTGTACTTGACGTTCCCTCCTTCCCTATGAAAACTTTTGTAATCTTATCTGGTGTCTGAAAATTTCACAATGTCTGAAACGAACATTGCTGTGGGCATTTTTTTTCATTTATTGTGCTAGGAACTTGAGGGCCCTTTCAGTATGAAAATTCATGTCTGAAAGGTCTGTATACTTTTCTTGTAGTATTTCTTTGACTATTTTCTCCATTTTGTTTTCTTTTTCTGTTAGTCTGACAGATCCTAATCTAATTCTAATTCTGATCTTTCTTAGATTCAACATTTTATCTCAGCTATTCTAATTATTTAATTCAAAGGACTGTTCTCTGTTCTCTGATGTTCATGCGTTATAGCATTCTATTTTGATTTATGGCTGCTAAATTTCTCTTTTTACTATCAAAATATTAATCATAGTTTTGTTTTTGGTCTTCTGCTCCATGCATTGTGTTGTTTTTTTTCCCCCATGTTCTTTTTTATTATGTTTGATTTTCTAAGCTCCCACTTTGATTTTGGAGGTTTTCCCCATATATCTGTGGTTGTTGCCTATGTATATTTGAGAGCCACTCAGAAGCTCTTTGTACGTGAGCATGGCTTTTCATTTGGTTATTTTTGGGCTTTTTATTAGCGTGACATTCAGATTTCAGTATTTTATAAATCTTTTTTTTTGGTGTCATTGAGCTTCTCCAAAGAATAGGAGAGGTGGGAGGAGCAGTAATCTTCTGGCTGTAGGTGAACGTGCACATATGTGTGAGAACATGTCTGTTGGGGGAGTATCCAATGGTGTACTTACATATTGTCATGTAATCCTGTTTTCAGCCCCACCACTTGCTCTGCCTCCACAGTTCCTTGTGTTCCAAGGCCTTACCCTCTCTGGGATCTATACCAGAAATTAGCTTACTTCCATTTGGTCTCCTTCTCCACAGCACCCAGGTTTTGCCTCTGCTCCACTGGTCAATTATCACTCCTTCATTTTTTCAAGTTTATAAAAATTTGATGAATTCTGTTGAGTGTTTTGTCTTCTCTCCTTTTCTCTTTCTTGGTTCCTGTATGTTTACACCTTTAAAAAAATTCCTTCATTGTGATTTTAATGTGGTTTTGGGAGGAAGACATTGAAAGAAACTCATAAGGTCAATCTGCCATTTTTCAGAAATATTTTAAACCTGTGTTGACATTTCATTTACTATGCTTATTTCATTTTCCTGAAATGGTAGAAATGATCACTTTTGACGTTTAAAACTATAGCTAAGAGCCTTTAATTTATAAAGCCTCTTTTAATTAAAAAGCATATTTTATTGCACATAACCTAGCACATAAATTACCTGTATGTGTTATGAGAATTATTTAACTGATGGCAGTGAACAGCAGTCACCTACACACATACCGCTCTATTACCATACCTTTGAAGATTTTTGTGTAAAGACATTGCCTCTGAACTTCCTTTGGAAGGCCTTCTCCTTGTCTTAGCCCTTCCAGTGTTGGTCTTGATCACTTTTGTATCATTCCTGCCTGACCTATGGGACCTAACCCTGGTAGATGTGCAATACATATTTGTTGAATGAGTAAGCCCATACTAAATATTTGCAGGGGTTATACATGTTGAAAAGACAAAACCACATTCTGTGAGAATAGTTTAATATTTTGTTCGGCTAAAGTAGTTATTTATAGCATTATGAATGGGGAAGACTTCAGTCAAGGTCAAAATTCCAGGCTTTGGGAGACCAAATCACGTGACACTGTATTTATTTTAATTGTGCAAGTTTGGCTTGCCAAAATTTTTCAGTAAACATGGCCTTGAACTTTATTAATATTATAAAGAGATGTTGACAAGATTCTGTTCAGAACGTTACAGTTTTAGCCTTACAGCATTATTTTTATTAGTGGAAAAAATTTTGGGTCTGTAACTGCCTTTTTGTTTCAGGTCTAGAATTAAAAAAAAAAAAATACTAGATTGCTCAACACACTGTAATCCAGTATTTTACTTATTATACAGAACAGATGATCTATTTTATGATTTGTTCATCTTAAGCTTTAAGCAAGTTAGTTTTAAGTGGAAAAGAGAACAATATTTGTATCTCTTTTGTATATTTCTCTATTAATTGCCAATAAGCATACATTTTTAAGTTGCCTTCACGTCGTATCTTTTCCAGCCTCTTTTTAAGGCAGCACATCTTGAGACATGAGGTTATGCCTATTCCTTCCAATGTATTGAAGAATTTTCCAGATGTGTAAATATAGAGAAGTCCTAATTTTTTATAGAGTGAGGGAAGTGATATAGATGTGAAACTGAAGGTGGGTTAATTCTGTGTAGAATAACGTTGAATAGGAAGCTAAACTAGATGATCCCCTCTTGGTTTTCTGAGTCTCTCTGTGACAAATCCACCAGGTTCTACCTGCATCCCTTCTGGTGGCCCGACCATCGTGTTGGTTCACGTACAATAATTTGAGTGCAGGTTTTTTTCCTTAGTAAATCACAGAATAAAATTTGGGTGAATTTGGAAATTCCTCTCTGGTTACACAAAAACCAGGAGTTACAGAATTGCGTGCACCTCTTGTCTGGGTTGCAGTGAAGGATAGTTACAGCATTTTGTGGATATCCTTTAATTCCTATTCACATAGAGAATTAGGAAATGAAACTGCCATGTCCTTGAAATTAAATTTAAAAAAATTTTTATCTGTAATTCTCTTCCAAGACTTAGAAGTTGCCCAATGATGCATAGTAATCAGTTTCAGTAAAGGTGTATAACAGGTTTCTTTTTTCTTGGTCTGTGTAATCTCCACATTAAAAAAATAAATAAAGGGGGGAGGGAGATGAGGGTGTCGGGGATCAAATACATGGTGATGGAAGAACTGACTCTGGATGGTGATCACACAATGGGATTTATAGATGATGTAATACAGAATTGTACACCTGAAATCTATGTAATTTCATTAACAATTGTCACCCCAATAAATTTTAAAAATAATAATAATAAATAAATAAATAAATAAATAAATGAATAAATAAATAAAAACGCTGAATTATATTTTGAATCGGAATTCAGGAAATAGTATATAGGTTTAAGGTGACTTGCTAATTGATTCTTGCATATAATTCTGTTTATATAATTTTGGGTTGGATTGTTTATGAATACTAATAATGTAAAATAGCCACTCTTTTATTGATTGAATGTATATCTTTAATAATTTTTGAAGCTTCTTTGAGGAAATTTTCATTCATCCCCCTTATAACCTGTAAGATTTTAATTAATTTTTAATTAAATGACTAAATGATTGAATTCTAAATCCAGAAATAAATTATAATATTTTTATTTATACGGTTCTTTAGAATTCTTGCTTTTACAAAGTCATCCATGCAAATTTTCATTTGATCTTAGAGATTAGAAGATCATCTAAACACCTTAACACACGGCAGAATAAGGGAAGTATTACCTCATTGTGTTATCTGTGAGGACTAATGATTGGACAATGGTCATAGCAGTAGTAGTAGATGTGAATTTATTAATTAATAACAATTTTATGAGATAGGAGATGCAGAGTGCATGCATTTTTGTTTTTGTCCCTCTAAGCATATGAGAAGATAACAAATTTATTCTCTTTGGCGTTCTTAGTCTTTTAGTATTAAACGCTTCGATGTTTTTCTTATTTTGAGATGGTTACACATGTAAAATTACACATCTGAACTGTTGACCACCCAGTTCCCATATCAGTTTTCAAAAGTTGCTTAGTTGTCAAGATAGCAGTTCCATCAACAAATTGTTCCTTTAACCTCTTGCCCCTCCACTCTATTATTAAATAATATACATTATGTTAGTGGTCCTTAATATTCTGAAGAATATTGTATTTTCTGGTCCTGGAAAGGATTAGGGAAAATCATATATGTTAGAGTACATGAGTCTTTCTAAAGGATTAATATGTTTTAAGACTTATGTGTTAAGTACTTTCTTTCAGTTTAATAGCCATAAAATCAAGATTTCCATACCATATCCCATTTGGAAACAGTAAATGTATCTGTCCACTCATTGATCCATTTATTTATTCAAATACTTTATTCAAGGAATAGTTATTGAAGTATAGCGGGTACTAGGGATTTAGTGGTGGATGAAATAAAATTCATGTTCTTTTGTAGTTTACAATCTAATAAGGTTACAGAATAATTATAATGTAATATGGTAAAGTGATGTGATGGGAAAAATGGAGTATACCATGGAATCTTGCAGGAAGAACATAGAATCCAGACTTTGGACCTTAAATGTGGCTTCCTGAAGGAATTATTAGGTAGAAGTAGTCAAAGGGGTGAAAAAATGTATTCTAGGTAAAGAATAAAACATACTGAGGTGTGATTAAAAAATATGGTGAATGTTTAAAATAAAAAAAGTTTATTACAGTAAAAGACATTGTCATTCATCCCCCTAAAAATACTCCCTCTTTCTTTGAATACACTTATCCCATCATTCTTGCCACTTTCTGAAGCAGTTCTGGAAGTCTTCTTTTGTTGAGTGTCCTTAGTTGTGCTTTTGTGGCTGCCTCAATATCTTGAGTCATTTTGACTTTGGAGAAGAGCCAGAAGTCACATGGTGCCAGATCTGGTTAATAAGGTGAATGAGGCCACACCGTAATGTTTTTATTTGACAGAAGTTGCTGTATACCAGAAGTGATGTGTGACTCGGGGCGTTGTCATGATGGAGGATGATCTATGGCACACTTTAAAAACACACCTCTCAACCGTAGCTCACACCCGGCTGACTGCACCGAACAAGTTGAACTTACACACAGTTACTAAGGTTTGATGCACCACTTCCTATATTGCAGATTCCTGCCTTTCTTTTGGATGGTGCTTGGCAGCAGCATTCGCCTTATTTTGTGATCACCACGGAAAGGCTCCCTGTCACACATCGCTTCTCATAGGACAATTTCTGTCAAATAAAAATATTGCAGTGTCTCCACCTTATTCACCGGATCTGGCACCATGCAACTTCTTTTTCCCCAAAGTCAAAATGACCACAAAAGGTAAACATTTTGAATCGATTCAGGACATGCAGGCAGCCACAACAGCTCAACTAAAGACCCAAAAGAGGACTTCCAGAACTGCTTCAGAAAGTGGCAAGAATAATGGGATAAATGTGTTTGAAGCGAAGGGGAGTATTTTGAGGAGGCTTAATGGCAGTGTGTCTTTTACTGTAATGTTTTTTATTTAAACATTCACCATATTGTTTGATCACACCTTATATAGGAGAATAAGCATCTTTAAAACAAAACAAATGTTTAGCTTGCATAGAAAATACACCAAACTTATTTTATTCTTTTGTTTAAACTTGACAGGCAAATTTAAACTGGAGAATATTAGTTCTCACTTATCTTCTGTCATTGTTGTGCCAAACACTAAGAACTTGAGTAACTTTCTTTTGTGTAGTGTAAATACTCTTGTGTTGGGGAAGAATGTATTTAAAAAAATAAACAACTTCTATTTATGGCATTACTTATCTAGCATTAAAGAAAATGCCTACTCGTTTGTGTATTAAACAGGATTTCATAAATAAATTGCTTTCTTCATCTTCCTCTTTCTGTAATATAACCCTTACTCTTTTAGTCTCTGATGTATTGATAGATTATATAAGCTAAGTAAACTATGGAATTTCAAGTGCTGTATCATTTAATTGACTAGCATAGTGAGTGTTTACTCATTAAAGAATTTTTTCTTTTGCAAATTGGAAAAGTAGAATCCATGTTTTCTGCTTTTTTGTCCATTCAGTAAATTGCCTTTTAACCATTTTAATACTCAATTCTAGGTCCAGAATTTAGAATACAGGAAGTGTATATAAAAGAATTTCAAATAATTCCATTTTTTTTCCTGCTTTCTCATAAAGATATCAATCCAGTTGATATTGTAGGTACTGTCTAGGTGAGCTATTTGGATTACCTCTCTTCCTGGAAAGTTTATAATTGATTATTCAAACTGCTTACAACAGTCAAAGAGAACTTTTTCTAAAAGGCTTCATTCATATCATGTCAGAAAGGTTCTCATAGGTTAAGTCCAGCTTAAGCTAGCTCCAACCAATTAACTTAGTTCTATTTAAATAGGATTGTCTAAATTTCTTCCAACCACTTTAAATTTATTCTTACTAATCTAAAGATGGGGTATGATTTATAATTCTCCATGCACATCCAAGTACATTCAATCGTTGTCCCCAGGAGATTAACAAAGGTTTTGAGATATTACTACCATCAAGCTCAATGATGGAATCCTAAGGACAATAATAGGCAATTTTTGGACTAGGGTCTGTGGTGAAAAGATCAATGTGATTTAAACTTTCCCTCCTTTCAACCATTCGATTTTTGTTGTCACATGGCTTCTTCCAGACTGTTTCCTGTCCATGTAAATGAGTCACAGCAAGATTTTATGTCCTCATAGTAAACAGTGCAGTCTTAGCAACCTTTTGGCCCAGCACTGTGCACACATGCTAGCACACATGTCTGTCATGTTCTCCTCTGATCTGTCAGCCCTAGTGAGTACCTGATGATCATCATAAAAGTCGAGTAAATGTTTTGATTCAAGTCTTTTATGACACGTGACTTAGTCAAAGTCAAGACATCTTAAATTTAGGAAGTAAGGTTAAAATCTACACTTCATATTTTTATCTAATCTTCTAAATTTTATTAGTCAAAAGTACAAATCCTGGGTGCTATTTTGAACTAAATGCTTGTATTTATCAAAAATATTATACATATATATATCACCAAATAATTAAACTCTAGAACTTATCCTGAATTATTATTATAGGTACGTTTTAATTTTTATAAAACTGTAGGCAAGCAGGATGACTTCTCAAGGTTCCTGCCATTTGTTGGCAAATTATAGGAGAGTAGCACTTTGTTTCTTTGGTCTTCTACCCACACCCTTACCCAACAGAATTTGGAATATGGCTAGAGTCATAAATTGGGCTGGACATTAGTCTTCTGTAGAATGATGAAAGTTGGATGGATATGCAGAAGTGAACCACAAAGGGATTATCTGAGTATCAATTATGTAAGAGAAGTTACTCAGCGGTAGAAGTGTATTGTTTGATTACAGGCTGATAGAGAAGTTCTGGAAACATGTTTCTTTCGTATATTGGTGATATGTTTTATTCAAGAAGTGTTCTCTTAGAATCTACAGAGAAAGTGGCATTCTTAAATGTACTGTATAATACAAGTATCTGCAGTGTGCTTTCTTAATTTAGGAAAGCAGAGTGGCCCCCTAGGGAGTTTAATTCCTTTAGAGGACAGAGGGCTCAGAGGTACCTCACCTAGAAAAATTGGTGAAGACACTGTGGTATACGTACTGATTCACTTACAGCACTACGTTCTAGTTCAAAAGCAGTTTTGATCTTCATGTTGTTTAGCTTATGCTTGGGAAAATATAGATCCTCTTCCCTTTCCTTTCCCTTATGTCCTCCCTCTACAGTGATCTCCTTGCCCATATCTACTTTTTTTTTAAAGAGAAAATGAAGGTATTTCCTTTCTTTTTTCACCTTTTTTATTAGTTTCAGGTATACAAAACAATGTAATAGTCAAACATTTATCATTTATATCCCTCACACAGTGATAACATCCCTCTCCCCCATCTATTACCCCTCTGACATCGCATACAGCCATTACATTTCCATTGTCTCTGTTCCTAATTCTGTACTCCACTTCTTGTAACTATATATATATATATATATATATATATGTATATATATACACACACACACATATATATGTAAACTATATACATAATTTATTTATATATTTGTACTTCTTGTAACTATATATAGTTTATATATATATTTTACTTCCTGTAATTATATATGTTTATATATATGTATATATATAAAATTATAGTTGACATTCATTATTATTCATCTTCAGGTGTACAGTGCAGTGATCAGGCATCTACATCATCCCTGAGGTGATCTCCCTAATGAGACAAGTGTCCATTGGATACCGTACAAAATCTTTACAACATTATTGATTACATTCCCCAAATTGACTTTCATATCCCCGTGGCAATCTTGTGGTTACGGATTGTGCTTTCTAATCCCCTTGCCTTCCCCCGTACCCCGACCCTCCATCTAGCAACCCTCAGTTTTTCCTCTATGTTTCTAAGATTGTTTCTGATTATGTCATTCATTTATTCTTTTCTTTAGATTCCACATATGAGTGAGGTCATATGGTATTTGTCTTTCTCCAGATTATGAAATACTTAGGAAGAAATTTAACCAAAGAAGTAAAAGATCTGTAATCAAAAATTATAAGACACTGAAGAGAGAAATTAAAGAACATACAAATAGATGGAAACGCATACCATGCTCATGGATAGGAAGTATTAATATCATTAAAATGTCCATACTGCCTTAGGCAATATACAGATTCAACGCAATTCCTATCAAACTACCAAGGACATTTTTCACAGAAATAGAACATATAATCCTAAAATTTATATGGAACCCATATAAATTTATAAAAGACCCCAGATAGTCTCAGCAATCTTGAGAAATAAGAACAAAGTGGGAGGTATAATGATACCTGACATCAAATTACACTACAAGACTACAGTAATCAAAAGAGCATGGTACTGGCATAAAAACAGACACCTAGATCAGTGGAACAGAATAGAGAGCCCAGAAATAAATCCATGCCTATATAGTCATTTAATCTATGACAATGGAAGCAAGAATTTACAGGGGAGTAAATACAGTCTATTCAATAAATAGTGCTGGGAGACCTCGACGGATACATGCGAAAAAATGAAGCTGGGCCACCTCCTTACACCATATACAATAATAAATTCAAAATGGATTAAAGACTTAAATGTAAGATCCGAAACCATAAAACTCCTGGAAGAAAATATAGGAAGAAAGTTTACGGACATTACCCAGAGTAAGATTTTTACTGATCTATCTCCTTGGGCAAGGGAAGTAAGAGAAAAATAAACATGTGGGATTACATCAAACTAAAAAGTTTTTACACAGCAAAGGAAACCATCAATAAAACAAAAAGGGATCCTACTGAATGGGAGAAGATATTTGCCAATGATATATCTGATAAGAGGTTAATATCCAAAATTTATAAAAAAATCAACTCCAAAAAAACAAATTAAAAAATGGGCAGAGGACACGAAGAGACGTTTTTCCATATCTACTTTTGACTAACCTCTACAACAGCTTTAAATTCAGAGATTAAAGTGATTATAGAAATAACAGGTTGAAATAAGTGAAGCAGGGTGTAATAAAAAGCACTTGGCTTGGCGTCAGGAGAAATGAGTCAAGATAATGCCTTTGCCTTTACTTACCTGTGCCCTGTATAGCTGAGTCAGTACCTTTTAATTGGCCTTCCAGGAAGTCTCATAAAAAACTCTTTAATTTACATTTCACTGGCCAGAACTTAATTGACTTAATCTAACTGCAACAAAGCCTGAGAAATGTAACTTTTATTCTGTGTGGTGTTGTGCCTTGCTGAAAATCAGAGTTCTCTTTCTAAGGAAAAATTAGAGAACAAGTAATAGGTTATCAGTCTTTGTTAGTTTTGAAGTGTATTGTGTTGGAAAATAGCTTTTAAATGAAAGGAAAATGCTCAGAAATTATGGAATGCCCATTTAATAAAATAAATGGTTTAGATTTATGGTTCTAGCAATACAGTGTACTACATAATCTGTCATTAAAATATTTTAAACATCCTTTTAAATACCATACTGTACTTGTAATAAATTAAGGAAAACTGCCAAGGGCAGAAATAAAGTGGAAACTAATAATAGAACAGTATGAGCTGTGGTTTACTTGGGGGAGTTATGGGTCATTTTTCATGGAATTCTAAGGACTTGAATTAATGCCTATATGGGTACAGGAGACAAAACCTTCCTAAAGCTAGAGCCCTCATCAAAAGAATTGATTAGAAAAAACTCATTCCTCCCAGTACAAGTTGATGACAAGGAATCCTGAAGATGTCTGTCCAGGCTCTAAGTAGAAAAAAGGACTCTCCTGAAAATGTATAAACATGGTCCCATACAAGCTAATATGGTTTCAAAGTTAGAACTTGTATTAGTACTACCCAAGCAGAGAAAAATAGCTGATGTCTCTGGCAGAACAAAATGCAAAAGTTCTTTGGAAGAAAGGCCCTGAACACTGGCCACAGATAAGATCTATCCTGTTTCCCCGCAAATAAGACCTAGCTGCACAATCAGCTCTAAGGTGTCTTTTGGAGCAAAAACGAACATAAGACCCGATATTATATTGTATTATATTATATTATATTATATTATACCCAGTCTTATAGTAAAATAAGACATATAAAATATAACTGAAGAGTCAGTAATCTGAAAGATAATTTTGAGGAAACTACAGAGAATGTAATACACTTTTAAATAAATGGCAAATATTGAGAGTTTATGAAACGTGGAAAATATATTGAGAAGGTTGAAAATTCATCTATTGGGGTTACAGACTAGGAGATTTGAGAGAATGAGAGGCAGTATTCTAAGAGATAGTAATGGCTGAACAGTTCTCAGAAAGTAGCAAAGACATTAATCCTCAGATTTGGGAAATGCAAACAGTCCTGAGCAGGATAAATAAAAATAAATATATATTTAGTCAGATTATAATGAAACTATAAAATCCAAGATAAACAGGGCAGATTTCCACAAAGGGATAGTCATTGGCCTGACTGAAGGCTAATCTGTGGTAATGGATAGAAACAAGAAGACAGTGGAATGTATTAATATCTTCAAAGTGCTGACAGAAAATAACTGCCAACATATATTTCTATACCTAGGTAAATTATAATTTAGCAATGAGGATTTTCAAAACAAGACAAAAATCACATTTTAGAATGGAAAATACTGCTACATTTCACTTCATTAAAACAAAAATATCTAATAAAATACAAAGGAGTCTTGGAATGTAAGAAGATACGTACGTTATATAACATTTGCAAGGACTTAGCATCAAGAATATAATATAGCAATGATCCACAAATCAGTAAGAAAAAGGACAACATAATAGAAAAGTGGACAAAGGGTCTGAACAGGAAATTCAAGATAAATATATTAAAAAAACCAATAAAGACACGAAAAGGTGTTCAGCATCACTAATTGTAGGGAAATACTATTATAACCAGAATAAAGCACCATTTCTTATCTGTTAGATGGATAAAATTAAAAATACTGACAATAATGTTGGCAATGATATGGAACAACAAACATTCTTATACTCTGATGGTAGAGGTATAAACTTCTGGAAAATAGGTTGACATTATGTGTTACATTGAAGCTCCTATGCATCTTAACTTAAGATCCTGTGCATGTGAAGATGCATGTTAAGATCCTATGCCTCTTAACTCAGAAATTCTATCTAGGTGTATACATACTTGAGAAACTGAAACATGTGCTCAAGGAGACATGTTCAACAATCCTTTTAGATGTCCCTGATACCTCCATTTCTCATCCTCACATAAGCTATTCCAAAATGTTGTGTTCCGGTGTACCTGCACTGTCTCAAGCAAATGACCTCCATTTTGGATTGGTAGTATATAATATGTAAAGCATAGATTAGATCATCGAAGAAGTAATTATAGATTTAAAAAAGAGGAATTCCTCGGCGTAGGGCACTTCATAGATGAGAAGTACCAGCACATGTATCAAGAAGGAACTGCCAGAGGAGTAGGAAAATCAGAACAGTGTGGTCTTGGAAACCAAGAAAAAAATTTTCAAGGAAAAGAGAGTTATCAACTGTGTCAGATGCTGTAAGATGAAAACTGAGAATTGACCTTAGGATTTAGAAACAAGGTCATCTATGACCTTGACAAGCAGTTTTAGTGGAGTGGTAGAGGGGAGAACCTGCTGAAGTAGAGGAAATCAGAGACAGGAAGTGTCGGGAGCTCTTTCCAGTAGCCTTGTAAAGAGCAGAAGAGAAATGGTGTGAAGAACCCTACAATGTAAGCTACTATAACAACACAATTGGAGACTTTAAAATCATAAATGGTCAGTTACTTTTTTTTTTTCCTATTTTACAACTTTCTTTTACTATTTCATCTCGGGCAGGGAAATACTATTGGCTGGTCTGCAGCTGTGTGTATTTCCACATGGATACATTTACTAAGCATCAAAACATTTCACCTAGAGTACTTTGGGATTTTCCCACACTGGGAATTTGATGTTTAACCTTTCGACCACCCAACAAGCAAAGAAAATGTTACCCCTTTTATCTTCTTAGAAGCTTTTAAGTAAGCCTGAAGCCATTTGAGAAAGCCAAGTGTAATACTTCCACGAACATGTTTTTAGCTAGAATAAAAATAGATGTGAATAAAATCTCATATACATCTCGTTAGATTCTTGCCCAGAAATACATAAAATAAAAACTCACATTTAAAAGATATGTGCTCTTTAATGTTTTATAAAATGTTGGCACAGTTGCCAATATCAGGAAGAGTGTAATACCAAATTCGCAATTTCCTACATGTAGTCAAGTAAATTTTCTAATCATTCTTTATTTTAAAAATTAGTATTTGTTTTAATATAAAACATTTTTTTTAAACGAAACTTATTAGTTGAGTAATCTAAGTAATTTTGGTTAATACGAATGGTTTTTATTTTTCTTTCTTCCATTCTTCATTCTCATGTCTCTGTTTCTCAGCTGCTAAAAGGTAATGCATTATACAGTGTTTAGATAATTGATATATTTGTTTCAAGTTACCTCTTTAGGATATTATCAGCTTGTAGGCATCAGTTTCTCTAATTGTCAAGTAGTGAATCCTTTATCTGGCATTTAATCTTGCCTCCCTGGGAAAACCAGACCTTACCACAGAGTAAATTTTCAAATTGCTGACCTGAAGTAACGTGAGACTGTGCCTTGGCAGTGAACCTTTGCTTTCTGTTATTCTTAGGAAGGATAATGATGTACTCTGTTGCCTGAAGGCCCTGGTTTCACTACCTTAAGAAGTAACATCTAAGTACTAGTTACAAAGGTCTGAGTTTGGAAATTCCAGAGAATATAATTGCATTGACACATATTTTTATTTCTTTTGTAAAGATGAGGTAATTAAAAAAATGTAAACTTTGTCATTTCTACCACGTCTTAAGACATGCATCTTACTTATGTCACAATGACTTGGAAGATTCACAGTTACCTGAAAATTATCATTACTTATTTTTATGAATAAAGTATATTATTTTACAGGTGTGTGTTTGAAATTTTTGTTTCCATGAAATTCTCCATTTTCATAAATAGGGAAACTGAAATTTAAAAACTAGAATGTAGCTCTCAATTTCTCAGTAAAACAGAAAAGATGGAGCTTTCTGGCTAATACAAATGGCTAGAAAGAAGATTCCCTAAACATTTTTTAGCAAATGTGAAAATAATTCCCATAATTTCCTAGAAAGTATAAAATATAATTTCCTAGAAGGAGTGAAATAAGGAGTAAATGAGGAGTAAAAAAGGCAAATTTAAATTTTCTTCTACCTCTAGATTTCAACGACTTAATTTTCCTGGTGTGTGGCCATGCACTTACAATTAAGATAATTTGTGTGCCAACCTCTGAGACCTATGCTTGGGTACTTTTCTTTCAATAGTAGTTTTGCAAGATTATTTTTGATATGAAGAATTCCATTCCTCAAAAAAATTTGCCATGTCTAAAAATATTATACTGTGGTGATACTTTCCCTTAAACTTAGGATGTCTATATTTTCCCATTCTGTAAAAAATTTTAACATATCTAGTTAGAATATGCCCACATGAAGCCATGAAATCATAATTGTATTAGATTTAATAAGGTACTGTTTGTCAAAATCACACAATCTATAGTTTCATTATTGTGACGTTTGATGACGCTTTATTTTCAGAATGAATTTTACTATATAAATGAAAGAAATGAAGTTAGAATTTAAAACTTAACTTTATATATATATGTGTGTGTATGTGACTTTGGGAGTAATTTTATATATTAGTTTCTGTTACTTAAATTTTAGAGTTTTTAGTTATTTTTTCTGGATATTTTGAGTATAACAATCTGTCACCAAATTTAGTTTAGGAATAACTCAGTTTTATAATCACAGATCAAAAATTTGAAGACCATCATCTTTTTAACCTATACATGGTTCAATTCAGTTTTTCTAAATTAAGCTCTTGGATAGTAATTACTGTTCAACCTCTCACAGATATACCATGGGTAGGTCTGTGAAGTGGAGCACAAAACATCTGTTTACACTCAACATCTCTCAATATTCAAGGATAGAGGACCAGACCCAATGTTTTCTTAATCTCATTGCAGTGTTTTGTGTAAAGGTCAGAGTTAACAGAAGTATTTTGCCAAATTTGGGAAAACAAAGCTGGGAGAATGCAAGTGCAAACAACATTAAATTTCAAGCGTATGGAAAGCGAAATACAATATGCAGAGGATAAAATGTGTGGAACTGTCACTCTAAGTAAATCACAATAGTTTAGTATTTCCTAAAAATTGATGAAGGTGATTTAGAAATCTAACCTCCCATGAGACTACAGATGTGGTTTGTTTTGGAAGTGAATCTCTCCATGTCTTTGTTAAACATGCTATATATAATTCTAAATCTAAAAAGAAACAAAAACATTATTTCCCTTCATTATAATCAAGGCCTTTACCAATTAACCCTTTCTCTACTATATTAGATAGGGTAGGCTAAATTCCTCAAATGTAATGGCTCAAACATAACAGAAATGTGTTCATTTCTCTAGTCCTTTTTTCTGCTAGTCCTTTATATTCCCCGAGTCCTTGATGATGTCACCAGAAGTTAATGTGACAGATACTGCAAACTGTTGACTGTCATCTCTTCTCTTCCCGCATAACAGTTAGGACTGCAGATGCCCAGTTCTTCATTTTGCATCATCCCTTGCACTTAAGTATGGACATGTGACTCACTTCTCGTCAATTGAATGTGAGCAGAAGTGATTTATACTACTTCTAAGCCTGACCTATAAAAGCTTCTCACATGAACTTCCTCCATGCTGCCCCGTTGGTGGATAATGGCTGTCATCATCACCTGGGGTCTGAATGACTGTGTTGAAAAGAGCTCCCTTATCCCACCCTTAACTCCAGGCCTAGCATGTCCTCTCTGGACTCTTATGAGAGAGAAATAACACATTTCTGTTATGTTTGAGCCATTACACTTGCGGAATTTAGCCTACCCTTCTCTAATATAGTAGAGAAGGGTTTAATTGGTAAAGGCCTTGATTATAATGAAGGGAAATAATGTTTTGTTTCTTTTTAGATTTTCTATTAAAGTATAGTCACCATACAATATTATATTTCAGATGTATAGCCTAGTGATTCGAAATTATTACGTACCTTATGATGTGATCACCAAACTAATTCTAGTAACCATTTGTCACCATGCAAAGTTATTACAATATTATTGACTATTACCTTTCATCTTTTTCACCCATATCCCCATTCTCTTTCCCTTTGGCAATCATCAGTTTGTTCTTTGTGAGTCTGTTTTTGTTTTGTTTGTTTGTTTTGTTTGAAATCATGCATTATTTGTCTTTCTGTCTGACTTATTTCACTTAGCATAACGTACACAGTGGAATATTACTCAGCAATAAAAAAGAATGAAATCCTGCCATTTGTGACAATATGGATGGACCTAGAGGATAATTATATCTATATCTGTATATCGGTATCTGTATCTACACACACACACACACACACACACACACACATACACACACACACACACATCTTCTTTATCCATTCATCTAATGACAGAAGGAAATGATTGTTTTTTTGATGAGGGTGGATTAACTTTGTCATCTGTACTAATCTCCTATATTCTCCTGGTCTGAGAGTTCAGCTGACCACCCACCTGTAGGTTCAACCTCACCACAGACACTAAGACCAACAGGAGAATATAAGGAGCTTCAGATTAATGGTGAATTGGCCACTTTTGGCATTGTTAATGTAACTGATCCCTGTGATTTAGCCCCAGTCTTATGGAGGCCTATCTTATATCCCAATGACTTATGCCAGTATCCAGCGGAC
Source organism: Rhinolophus hipposideros (assembly GCF_964194185.1). Classification (NCBI taxonomy): domain Eukaryota; kingdom Metazoa; phylum Chordata; class Mammalia; order Chiroptera; family Rhinolophidae; genus Rhinolophus; species Rhinolophus hipposideros. Next base: position 34,855,817 of record NC_138050.1, on the reverse strand, counting down.
TAATTTCTTCTTCATGAACCGAGGCTCCTTTGACTTGGTCTGCTCATCTCTTCTTTGAATAATGGTCTTCAGCCAATTGGCCTGCAGCTTGAACCTCTGTGTACCACCTCTATTCCTGGCTGAAATCTACAGTCTGTGTCTTGTACTTGGTTTAGGATTGTGTCAAATAAATCCTATGCTACATCTCTTATGCCTTTCCTGTTCTGGCTTCTTGTCCCCTCCACTACTGCCCCTTCCTGCAGTCTTTCATGTAGACAAAAGGGTAATCTACCAAACTGGGGGCCTCTTTCAAATCATATTTCTGTTTGTCTTTTTCTCCAATAATAACCGAGGACTTTCTTGTATATTAACACCCAGTCTTCATTTGAAAGTTGTATTCTCCATTTTCAGGCCTTCCCTAATTCATATACTGATAGAATTCTCACCAGGTATACTGTCCGTTTGTTCTTGTTATTCCTGTAGTCAAAGGTTAGAAGAATTAGTGAATTTCATTACTCTTTTTTTGAAAGATATAGAAGCAAAAATTACTCTTTATTGTAAAAAAAATGGTAATGTAGAATTGAAAGTAGCCAACTGAAGTAATATGGAGCTAGTAACATTATAATTACTTAAAATTTGAAGTACCTAGAACTCTTAAAATATAAATACGAAAATACCCAGTTTTTTTATGTTTTTTATGTTTTATGCAATCACTTGGGAGGAGTGCTTGAGGAACTGAGTGCTCCAAATTTCAAGACTTAAGCCACACTTTATTTTTGCCTACATCCCTGCTTAAGAAGAGATTAATTTTACCAGACTGTTTACTCCATTAAAATAATTAACAGTTAAACTGAAAAATAAAACCCATAAGCCTTATTATAACAGCTAAACTTAAAAAATCACCAACATTAGTCTTGAAGATGATATGTTCGAGCAACTTTTAAAAGAGATCCACATAAGTTATAATGTGGTATCTTTCTCTCTAAAGTTTTAGATTATCTTTGATTATCTCAGTCTAAATTACTAGCTTGTAATCAGAAGCCTCTCTTCTGCTCTCTTCCCCTAGACTGCCCCCTCACCAAGACTAAGTATCTCTTTGGCCCAGTTGCCAGTTATCTTTTCATCCATAAGCATTCATTCATGCAGTAGACATTTACCAATCCTCTTATATATGCCAGTCACTGTGTTAATCACTGGTTAAGTTCTTAAAAGTAAGAATATTGTAAGGAAGAAGAAATATTGCCCCTCTCAAGGAATTCATGGTTAAATGACAAGAGACCAGTATATAAACAGTTAAGTGCAACACAGTGTGAATGGGGGAAAGGAGAAAAAATGATCTAACAGGGATAGACAAAGGAAATAACTAGGAAGTATCCAAGGTACCGTGTTGACTTTCAGGGAAGGTGTGTTGTCACAGTCTAAGATATGTTAATTACAAGAGATGTGATTAATTAGGATTGATTTGGAGCAATATTTTACTCAGTAGAGAGGGCACAGCAGCAGAAGTTTTCTGGCAGGTCGCCTTCCTAAGAGTCTGAGTGGAAGAATCACAAAGACAATTTGATATGGAGCAAAGATTCATCTTGGCAAATAGCTGCAAAGTTATCAGGGTTCACCTCTAGAGAAATTGAAAAGCTAAGCAGAAAACTGAAGGTGATCTAAAATATTGCTGGAGCTGGCCATAGCTCAGAGACCATTACAGTTCCCAGAGCTCACCCCAGGCACAGAGTGAAATTAGACTCATTTTGTTTTTAACAACAGGTTAGGACTAGCTCAGTTGGTTTCATGAAGTTCTAGCAGAAGACAGCCATTGAATTGGTGATAACTCGCAGATCTCTATAGCAGAGAGTCTCGTATGAAGCACCAAGGAGACCTGGTAAATAGCACCTTAACACCAAGCATGGGAGGGGAAGGTAAGCATGCACTTGTAGTTCAGGGGAACTACTGGCATATCAGGAAAAGTTCTCAGGCATAGTCTGACAGGTAGAAACCCAAGTACTGAAATTGGGAAATAAAGGATGGGTTCTGATGATAGGAGCAAAATCAGTAACTAAGTACCTTGTTCCAGAACAGGACAGACATCACCACCCAAATCTTTGGCCTGAAAGTCTTTGGTTACCTCTAGCTTGGGACAGGATCGGTTCCAGAGACAGATGTGAAGCAAATACCACAAATAGTACTTAAGTAGCTTCAACCTCAGACGCTAATAGGAAGAGGAAGTCAAGGGCACTATTTTAGTATCAGAGTTCTCACAATAAGAACTCTGGTTCTTATAAAAAACAGGGAAAATATGAATTCAAGGTACAGATAATGTTAATCATATTTACTCTCTAAGTATTTTTAATTAGAGCAATTTTATAACATCGATAATTAATAAGCCATACTCCGGTTTGATTTTTTTATTTCCTAACAAAAATTGTTTTTCAGTCTTCCTGCATTTAAGAGCTTCCTCGGTGGGTTATCAGGTATCAAATAGCAAAAACAAAACAAAAAAGGAAAGATGGTTTCATGCAGAAAAAGAATTTCACCTTATAATGGTCCATTTTAAAGAGGCAGCTCCAGAAAAGATGGAACATGGAAACTCTGTGTTGTTCACTTTGGAGAGAGCATTTCTTAAAAGCTAAGCCAGCCTTCCGCTCCATCTGTGCTTCTACTACCTGACAGCTTCTTATAGAGGCTATTTGTCTTTGTAGCCATTATAAGCTCAAGGGTTTTCTCTCTAATATTTCTTAACAATTTAAAGGCTGTCACTTCCTCAACTTCCCAAATAAGTGTTTTGGTTTTTTTAACTTGTCAACCTAAGATATTAAGAATTTTTCTTAAATGAACATGACTTCTGTAACTCCTGTCAGTCTTTTCCCTGCAGTTCAGAAATAGTCTAGTTATACTTTACCACTTTAAAAGGCTTATTTTATAAGTACATTATGTTGAATTGATAGTAAAGATTTTTTATCAATTTTTAACAACTACATGGATATAATTCAGGTTTTGGGGGTTTCAGGTTAGCTTTCCTATTAGTTTTAGATACATTATACATTATACATTGTCATGGCAATTTTGTAATACAAAAAATCATTTACTGAGACAGTATATATTATTAAAATATATATTCTAGGTTATTCTAGGCTTAATTCTAGGCTAGAATAAAGCCTAGGTTAATTCTAGGCTTTAGAAATTAAAAGATATATTGTATTTAGGTGAGCCTAAAAGGTTAAATAAAGTAGGTCAGCCAGTGAATATAGGTGTATTTAACCTGCTCCTTGTAATATAGGGATTATACATACAGATTCATGCCAGTGTGCTCGAGGGAAATGGCTGTGCGTATTTGTTTTTTTTTCTGAAGTCCCAGAACATTAAAACGATACAAGATCATTGTCAAGTGTAGGTAAGCAAGACTGCCAAGAGAATTAGTAAACTGGTTTGAATATCATTTTCCACTTTCACTGATTCTTGTTTCTGAATGTTCATAACAGTGATGTTAAAACTTCACAAGGCTTAGATTTTCCAAACTTTGGAAAATTCAGAAGCAAAGCTAAATCTTTTAAAGATCTGAGTTCCTTTTAACATTTGGTCATCTACTGTCCTGATGCCACCTGTTTCCTCAGAGATTCTAGTAGGTCAGGTTAGGTATCCTCAGCTGAACTTCATGGATTGCTGCTCCCTGTCAACCTCTCAAACACTGCAAAGTTTAACTTGGTTAGAACTGTACCACAGTTAAAAATACATATAAATGGTTAGTTAAGAAAATAGTTCATAAGCTGTAGAGAAAGAAGCATGTGGACTGTGGAAAGGTTTGAAAGTAGTTAGATATGATTAAACCAAACTTGCTTATTCATATTTTTTCCCTGAAACAATTTTCTATAAAGTCATCTCCCTATTGATAATTTTATAGTTGATTCATTTGTATATAGTAAACACACACCAAGTATCTGTTGAATAAATGAATAATTTACATTAGTTCATTAGTTGATGTTAAATATTCATCTTAGAAACTAAAAATAGTTTAAAGATGTGTAAATAATAGAGTTTTGTCCAATACCTCTTGAGTTTTTTGGGGGGGATTTTTATTTATGCTTCTAATTGCCCAATGCATTTTAACTTTTGTTTAGGGATTCACATTTATGTTTTTGTTGTGGTTAAAAAGGTAAAGAAACAAGAGGACCAAGTGATCTCTAAGGACAATTCTAACTCTAAACTCATTTATTTTCAGCGAACAAAGAAGACTAGGTAAACAACCCAGTCCTGATTTAAGGTAGAAGATAATTATCAAAACCAATTGCAAACATTGCGTTTAATGGCAATGCATTGGAAGCATTCTCTTCAAAACATTGAACAAGACAAGAATGCTTAATATTACTGACACTATTCAACATCATTTTTAGAGACCTAGACTTTTAGTGATTAAGGCAATGAAAACAAGATATAAATACTAAAAAGAATAAGCTAAACAACTGTCACTATTGTAAAAGAACTTGTGATCATCTATTTAGAAAATCCAAGAAAACTTATTAAAATTAATGAAGGAATTTAATAAGGTTAGTTGGATACAAAGCAAATATACTAAAGTCAGTAGCTTTCCCATTCAAATACAAGAATTAACCAATTGAAAATGTAATAAGAATAAAAGGTTTAATTCCCAATTCACACTTATATAGAAACTATAAAATTTGTAAGAGTAAATCTACCAAAAGTATCTAAAATTTAAATGAAGAAAACTGTAAGATTCTACTGAAAGACATAGAGGAAGACCTGAATAGATATTCATGTTCCCAGTTGGGAAAAATCAAGTCTTCCTAAATCACGCCAAAATTCAGTGTCATCCCAAAGAAAGTATCAGTAAGATTTTTAAAATAGAATTTGATGCATTGATTTCAAAGTTTACTTTGAAGAGAGAATTGCATATCAATCACCGTGAATATTTTTAAAGGATTGACAATAAGATGGAGTACTGTTTTACCTAATGTCAAAAACAAACTTGAATAAAATAAAAATAAAAAACATAACCAAGAGCTGTAGTAATTAAAACACTGACATTTCAGTAGGAAGAGACAAATTAGTCAGTGGAAGAGAATAGAGAATATAAAAACCGACCCAAGTATTGATTTCCTGTTATGCTCTCCATCCATCCTATTCTCCAACTAGATGAGCCAAATTCTCCTAGTTGATGATAATTAGACTGTTCTAGGATCAGGCCAGTTTAATGGGATATCACGGTAAGATTGGTTTTCACTTTTTACCAGTCCATATTTCATTTCAGCATTGCCAATGTGATATATTACACTAAAGCGCGCAGAGGCAGTGGACAAATTAGTCTGCAGTAGCAGAAGGTCCCTTTAAGCACCCAGATTCTGGTTATCTTTGTCATACATAAATCATATTCTAACTTTTTAGGCTATATATATTTTTCCCCCTGGGAAACAAACCATTTCCAAATACCTCCCCAGACTTTATTTTAAGGTGATGCTAAATAGAACTGTGGGCACCATCTAATGCTATTATCAGAAAAGATGAGTATTAATTCATGCAGTGGAATTTTAATGAAAACCTTTACTTGGGAGATTTCTTCTGATACGCATTCTCAGATAGTTAAAGAATACAAATTGTTCTACAGTTCTGCCTGTTTTTTCTTTCTGTCAGTATGGGATGGATTAGAGGCAGAAATCACAGTTGTGTCATTATTGCAAAATTTTAGGGAAGTAGTGAGTACTTGAAGAAAGCTTAGTGGCAGTGGGTGGTTGTGAGAAAATAGAGGGAGAACAACAGGCTTTGTTAATTGATTGTTAGTAGAAGTTAAGGAGAAGGAGGAGTTGTGAGCATTAGCTCATAGATGGATCCAATTCCCAGCCGCAGTGGTCTAGCAGGTTTGGCATGCTGGGACAAATGATAGACTGTGCTTAAGGAAGGAAAGTTGGATGAGAAAACACCAGCACCTCATGAGCAGTAATGGCAGTACAGGTAGTAGAAGTCCCAGATCGAGTCCATATTAGGTCCTAGCAAACAGACGTTAAAGGTAGAAATTGTACTTCAGGATGTTAGCCGGAGGCATGTCTTCACACTGTGGTGCAAAAAACAGCTTCATAGTGAGTAGTCCTCCAGGAAATTTCCTGGAGAAGAGTCATGGTTGATTGGGGCCACCTAGGCCCAAGGAAATGGCCTAGCAAGAAGAAAGTAGGAAAGTAAACTGTGGCCATGGGCAGGATTGGTTTCCCTGCTTGGGAGGAAGAAGAAACCCCTGGAAATAGGTGTAACAGGGGACATAAAAGGGTAGACTGATCCCTGAGGAATATTCAGGGAGATTATTGCCCATTATTGACATTAAGTTGTTCATTGTCTCACTTATCACCCATGGCAGGGCCCAAACAATTTCCTAATACCTATGGATTACCTGAGTATTGTTATTAATATACTGCTGACCTAGCTGGTCTCTGGTACCAGGTTGCTTTATCTTTGTAAAGCACCATTTTCTTTGTTTCATTGCACCACTTAAGAATCACCCTAAATCTTACATTTGTGTTCTTTCAGATTAAATTCCAGTGCTTTAGTCTGGCATTCAAAAATTATCAATTTACCCTTTTCCATGAATGTAAATCCTCTGCTACAGGAAGATTATTCATCTTTTAGATATGCTGTGTAAACCTAGAATGTTCATACCTCTTCCTGACATTAAAATTCATATTTTCTTCTTCCTGAATATTTTCAAGGTTGATCATTGTAACGTTGTTTTATAATAGTAAAATACTATGAATCACCTAGATATTCAGCCATTTGGAATTTTTATTATGTCATGCTGTAATCATTAACCATGAAATATTACACAGTTATTAAAAAAGGTCTACTGGGCTATTTAGTGAATTGGGAAAATGGCCGTGATATATTAATAAGTAAAAAGGATGAGATTTCTGAACAGTATTGTATAAACCCCATTTTTTGCCTCCAAAAAACTTAAAAATTATATCTAAATTTTAAAGATTTGTGTGTTTTAAATTATATACAATAACTGTTACTTTTGTATTCAGAAAAAATCATATTAAAAATAAATTTGTAATAGTTTAGAAAGAAAAAATAATAGTGAAAAATTATTTATACAGAAAGTTCTTGAAACTAAGGAAAGCAAAAGAGACTTGCTGCTCTTCATATACACTCTCCTTCTAATTCTGTTCATCGTAACCTTAGGTAGAAGTCAGAATAACTACTGGTGGGTACTATATACTGATATAGAGTTAGCAACTTTAGTTCTGACACTGCCACTAAACAGTTTCCTCAGTGGTAGCCATGAACAGTCTATCGTGGTTTCACTTCTTCCTTTAGAAAATTAATAAACTATAGTGAATAGACTTGTAATTAAATAAATAAGCCTATATAGAGGGTGCATAGTAGGCATTTAGCAAGTGTTAGTGTTCCTTTTAAAGAAACTTCTAGCTCAGAAATTTTATGTTCTCCAAGACTAAAACTGAAGAAATAGATTACAAGTACTTCAAAATATCAGATTAAAATCTTCAGGCCCTTAATAATATTCATTGTAGAAGCTTTCAAATCTTGATTCATGGTATTTCATCTGGGTAATTTATAAAATGATTGAGTTCTTTAGAAGACAATATTTTCAAATTTTCATTTACTTTGTTAATTCACTTTTAACATAATTAAAAGCATTTATATCCTAAAAGGAGATATTATTTCACACAGTTCAAATTTATGTGCTTTCTTAACTTTAGGTTGCTATTGGCAGAACAGACATTGAAGACTTAGACCTCTATGCTACGTCTCGGGAAAGGCGATTTCGTTTGTTTGCTTCTGTAGAATGTGAAGGGCAGTTATTCATGACTCCATATGATTTTATTTTGGCTGTTACAACAGATGAGCCCAAATGTAAGTATATTTTTTAATTATCTTATTTTTTTTTAAATTAATGTTAGTGGGGTAACAATTGTTAGCAAAGTTACATAGATGTCAGGTGTACAATTCTGTAATACATCATCTCTATATGTCACATTGTGTGTTCACTACCCAGAGTCAGTTCTCTTAATAATTTTTAAGATTGTTTTCTTTATCTCTAGTTTGTAACAGTGTGGAGCTGTTTAAGTTTTTCAGAACAACTAAACAAGTAGTACAGTATTTTGGAAGACATTATGTTATACAGTGTTACCAGATTAATATTTCTTATAAACTCCTACTACTATCTCTTCTCTTTTCAGAAACTTCCTGTTGTCCCGTTTCTCAGTACATTAAACTTAAACACCACCTTATGCTTGATATTCTTTATAATAGACTCATATCCTGCCTGCTCCATTTTTATATTCATCTTGAACAGAGTAATTCAGAGGACCAGCTTTGACGTTAGACCTGAGCAAAGGTTCTGCCTGTATTTCTTCTGTATTTCTCATGGCTCTTGCTGTGTAAATATAGGCTAATTGTTTCTCACCTTCCCATATGTTAGAGCAGTGGTTCTCAAACTTTTGGGCATTATGTACATTCTTGCAAATCTCTTTAATGTCTCACTTAATAGAAGACAGTTGGATTCTCATATCTGCTTTTGTTTTCAATCTCTTATAATATGTTGTTTTTCATGAAGTATATGAACAAAATATGCCTCACAGGTAGAAAATTAGGGAAAGTATATTAAAATTAGACATACTTGTGTTAAAACCTTGGAATTCAGTTAGCATTGGGAACTTGGTTAATTTATTTAATTTTTTTGTTTCCACATTTATAAAAAAGTAATAACAGCCTCATGAAGTTTTTTAAGGATTGAATATATCAGGTGAGGATTGACTGTTTAGCGTAGTACCTGACACACAATAATCACTTAATAAATGTGGCTAGCTCTCATCATCATCATTATCATTTGAATTCATAACCAAGGTTTTAAACAATCTTTGATATAATTTTATGGTGACCTCAACAGAAAACAAAAATGGTGTGCTGTGTAAACATTTGCTTAATAATTATATGTAGTTTAAATAAATGTTAATTGAGGTATACGTCTCATTGTTGATTATAACTTTGTGTTTGAAATCAAAAAAATTTCTTATGTTACCTACTTAAATAGAACCTAAAAGGTGAATTTCCCTTACAGAACTAAAATAATAACTGATTATTCTCATATAGCTTCAAATATTATTTTAATTTGTTTCAGAAATGTATTAAAAAATTTCAGATCTACATAGAAATATTAAAAATATAATGAACATCAATCTATAGCTTAAGAAATAAAATATATCCAATAGAATTGAAGTCCCTCTTGACCCAAGTTATATTTATATATGGAGTAACTTCATATGAAATAAGGAATTTAGAAAATCAGAAAATCCTTTGAAGAACAATCTTAATGGCTCTTTAGTCTTTATAAAAAAAAAGCTAATAATATTGAACATGGAGACATATCTGGAAGAATGAATATGTCTTTTGTGAATAATTTACCCTGGAAATCTCGTAAACCCTACAAAACTCAAGAGCGTGTCTAACTTCCTCTTTTGATAAATAGCCCCTGAACATTGCATAAGAGCACGTGCATGTACTTCTGTACCATTTATTTTTCTTCGTACTGATATCTTTTAAAAGCAACAGAATATAAATATTATTTGCATTGTTCTGTTCGTGAGGAAGGAGGATGTCTTTAAAAATGAATATATGCAGTTATCATAATTAAGGTTAAATGCTAAATTCTGCTTTATAGGCCTGTGATTTTAATCACTGATTACACATTTGTATAAACTATCTTGGGTAAAGTAAGGATGTTGTTGCTACCTGGTAAAGAAATCTATCTGCATTAAAATCAGTTTGCTAAATTTTAGAACATACTTCTTTTGATCTTAAAATGACATATTGCTTTAAAAAGAGAGTTAGTTATACAGCAAAAAATGCCTATCTTAAAATCTTCAATTTGATTTATTGTTTACCTTAACTGTGGTTAATTATACAGAAATAACCACATTGCCATGTAGAAATATTATTGGTTGTCATTGTAATGTAGATGAAATAATTTAGCAGTTCTTTAATGCAGATGTCTTATAGGACTTAATCACATATAAGCCTGGAGATAATTCTTGGGCAGTCATTAGATATTCAGTGTTCAAACCTGAGCAAAGTAAACAGCAATATGACTCACATTTATTTTAATATTACAAGATTTATAGTTTTTGAGATCTTAAGGGATGTGAAGAGGAATCAGAAAAAGAAACTGATCCCTGGTATTTTATTCAACTGTAACATTCTTAGAGGAAAACAGTGGAAAACAGGATGAGACTTTCCATCTTACATTACTTGCTTTCTCCTTCATCCCTTTTTCCCTTTGCTCCCATCCTTCCCATTTACCCTACAGAGAGCTGACCTTTGAATTATAATCAGAGATCATGAGTAATTGATAGAGCAGAGATCATTAGTAATACCTTAAAATTGTAATTATTGTAATTTATTACAATAAAGTAAAATTGTAATTGTTAATATTGTATATCCTAGTATGAATATTTAATAAATATCATTATTTGTGTTTTAAGCCCATAGGCTATTTGACATGCAGTAAGTTAACTAACATTCAGAAATCCCCAAAATAAGATGATGATTATGGAAAATGTGTTTCCTATTCCACTTATATATTATAAATAGTGTATAGTACATGAAAAAAATGCATAACATAAATAAAATCATATCATAGATCCAAGTCTTAAGGTTAAAGAAACTTTGCCTTTTAGACATAAAAGCTTGGTGTTATGAATAATGGTTATAGATAGTTACTGAATTTGGATATATATTACATGAAATATTTATTGTCTGATTCTTTTATGTTTTTTTATTATAGTTGCTAAAATATGGAAGTCACTTTCCAAACAGGTAAGATAAAGCTCTTGGTGAACAGATAAATTCCCTCTCTCTCTCTCTGTATACATATATATATAATGTGATATATGTAATTTTTCTGCAAATTAAATCACATCAAAGTGCCATTTGAATATGTGGATCAATGGTAACTCTCATGGCAAAGGTAAATTAGTAAATCTGCTTTGGAAAACAATTTGGCAATATCTACTAAAATTAAAAATACACATATGCTATATCTAGCAGGTCTAGTCTTGGCTTTAAATTGTACAACAGTGCATGCATATGCACCTAGTAAAGTTAAATTTGAATATGCCCTATGATCTACTAGTTTCACACCAGTGTATATACCCAGAGAAACTCTTATATACAGGAGAGATTCACAGGAATGCCCATAGATTGTTCAAAATGATGGTCAAAAAGAACTAATACAGTGTAAGACTATGATGCATTAGCAATAGTAGAATTGAAAAATAAGTTTTGATATATTTGTACAGTGAATACTATGAACAGTGAAAAGAAATGAATTATAGCAATGCTTTAACTAGATGAGTCTTAGAAATATAGCGACAAAATAAGCAATTCAAAAATAGATAAAGTATAATTCCACTTATATAAAGTCCAAAACTGAGGAAATGAAACCATATTGTTAAGGATACATTCATAGGTAGGAAAACTAAGGAATGAGAAATATAAAACTCAAGATAGTATTTACCTCTGGGGAGATGGAGGGGAACATCATCAGTGAGGGGTGCAAAGAGGCTTCTAATGTACTGGTTATTTTCTATTTCTTAACAATTTCTAACTTTAAATTTTACATATATTCTTTTTTGTACTTTTATATGTATTATATTCTTTTTTGTACTTTTATATGTATTATAAACTTCAATGTAAAAAGAGGAAGCAGTATTAGCCTAGTAACCTAGGGAACTTCCTTAACCAGTTAAAAAGAATCCTCCAAAAGCCTACAGCAAACATCCAATTTACTTGTGAAACTTGAGGTACTCTATAAAATTAGATATAATCCATATAGTCAGCTCTCACAACTACTACTCAACTCTTTTCCTACAGGTGTAAGCCATTGTAGTGCATTAATTTGCTAGGGCTGCCATAACAACTAAACAGTCTGAGTGGCTTAAACAGCACAAATTTATTTTTTCATAGTGCAGGAGGTTGGAAGTCTAAGAACAAGGTGTTGTAGGGTTGGTTTCTTCTGAGGTCTCTCTCCTTGGCGTAGATGGCCGTTTTCTCCCACTGCCATTTTCACATGTTTCCTCTGTGCGTGTCTATTTCATAATCTCTTTTTACTATAGAGACCAGTCATTGAATTAGGGCCCACCATAATGGCCTCATTTAATAACCTGAATTATCTTTTTAAAGGCCCTATCTCCAAGTACAGTCGCATTCTGCGGTACGGAGAGTTATGACTTCAAGTGTGACGTTGAGGCAGACACAATTCAGCCTATACCTTGTAGTATGACGGAAAAAAAAAGGACTGGAACAGTAGCAAACAACACGATTGAGAGAAAAATGTAAAAATACATAGATTTCAAATTTATTCAAATTTAGTAAAAGTTTAGCAAGGTTGCTTCTGGATGTAACATCTGTGAACCAAAGTTAATAAAATGTTTCTGTACCAGCAATAGCAATTTGAAACTACTATCAAATAAGATACATTTTATAATAGCAACAAAAATTATTAGATACTTAGATTCCTAACGAAGGTGAAAAATGTTATCATATTTTTAAAAAGATATGAGTAAACACAGAAATATATCATGTTTATAAACATTCATTTAGAGGAGTAAGGACCCAGAATTTTCAGAACAACTCTGAAAAGGAAGAAGTGGGGAGAAATTGGGATGAAAACAATTGGGTTTGTTTGTTCCATATAAGATTGATAATAGTATTATAATAATTAAAATAGTATTGTATCAGTATAAGAATTTTTTTAATTAGATCAAAGTAACAGACTCAGAGTCCAGAAACAGATCCAGGCATGTGTGAGAAGATCTATAAATCATTGGAGAAAGGATTGGCCTTTAGGTATTGGAACAATAGTCTTTCCAACATGGGGGCAGGTAAAATTAGATCTCAAACTGACAACCCTATACAACAGCAAATTTCAGATGGATTAAGTTCTGATTTTGGGCAAACAATAATTCTGATATATTAAAAGCAAACTGAGGGGCCTGGGAGGTTTTGTTAGACAGTACACATAACGCAAAACTCAAGGAAATTAGTGCAAATTTTACTAAGTTAAATATCAAAACCTTTGGCACTCCAAAAGACAGTATCAACAATATTAAAAAATGTATGACAGATGGGAGAATTGCAAGATATTAACGGAAAAGCTGAAGTATCTTGTAGTTATATAAAACTCTGGTAAACCAATATAGAAAAGTTGATCAGCTCAATAAGAAAAAAATGGACAAACATAGTTATTAATAGATTGGCCAGTATATGTACGCATATGAGAGACAAAGATAGGCACTGGCGGTGGGGAGAGATTCCCAGCGTGAGTGGAAATACAGATTTTAATAAAATGTAAAAGTCCTTAAAGTTAACAGAAGACAGAGAAAATCAGTGTGTCAGTTGGATGATCTAGACCAGAGGAAACTAAATTATTACTAAAATAAAGTGCTTAGAATCAGTAAGAATCTGGCCAGTCATTCACTAGTTGTGTGACCGTGGGTGAGTTACTTATCTTCTTTATGACAGTGAAATATACATAATAATGATTGTCTACTAAAATGAAATGAGATATTGTTATTAGCCCACTACCAGCCACATAGAGGGCATTTAATAAAAGGTAGCTAGGACTTTTTGGTCGTAAACTGTAACTGAGTTTAAGTCGAATACATGGAAACATTTAAAATATTAACATCTCTTTGTTAATATTTACATAATAGAGATGGTATAAATTAAAGTATATAAAATGCATTCAAAATGTTTTATTTAATCTATTGCTCTAACAGAAATATTTATGAGTTTACTGTTGTTTAGACAATAAATATCACAGCTTCTCATTATTCATACGTGAATTTTTACGTCTGTGCCATTGCTACCCATTGCCTGGTGGCATCTGTTACCTGCAGTGCAGAGATAACACTGTGAAAGAAATGAAAGCCAGGATTCACAGATGGGATTCAGGGAGTCCATAAATCCCCTAAAAATACCTCTCTTGCCTTTGGCATACAAGGATTCCTTATTTGCATGGCAATTCTGCCTTATAATGGAAAAGATAGTTTATAAATATCACAGAACATTTTTAGGTACAGCTGCATCAGGAAGGGTTTGTCTAAAGTATTTCTCAATCTTGAATGTGCATAAAAATCACCCACAGGTCTTGTTAAAAATACAGTTTCTGATTCAGCAGTTCTGGGATGGGAATTGAGATTCTGCATTTTTAACAAGCTCCTTAGTAATGATGCCTGGGCTATTGGGGAACCACATTTTGAGTAGCAAGAAGCAAACCACTAAATAGAAGTGGTTTCTAGTTTTTTTACAGTGTGTTATTTAGTAGACTAATATTTTTAATTTTAATTTTATTTTTTTATTATTAGTTTCAAGTGTACAAAACAAATAATAGACATTTCACCCCTCACAAAGAGATAACCCCTTCCCCCAAGCTACTATGCTTCTGACATTGTATATACTGTGTTTCCCCAAAAATAAGACCTAGCCAGACCTACTGCGTCTTTTGGAGCAAAAATTAATATAAGACCCGGTCTTATTTTACTATAATATAAGAGTGGGTCGTATGACATCATATGATATGATATGATACATAATATAATATATAATACCAGGTCTTATATTAATTTTTGCTCCAAAAGACACATTAGCTGATTGTCTAGCTAGGTCTTATTTTCGGGGAAACATGGTATCTATTACAATTCCATTGACTCTATTCCCTATGCTGTACTCCATATCCCATGACTATATATATATTACATTATAGTTGACATACAATATTATTTAGCTTCAGCTTCAGGTGTACAGCCCAGTGGTCAAGCATCTACATCGTCTATGAAGTGGTCTCCCTAATAAGACATGTGACACCTTACAAAATCTTTACAACATTATTGATTATATTCCCCAAATTGTCTTTCATATCCCCGTGGCAATATTGTAGTTACAAATTTATGCTGTCTAATCCCTTCCCCTTCTTCCTTATCCCGACCCCCCTCCCATCTAGCAACCATCAGTTTTTCCTCTATATTTCCGAAACTATTTCTGTTTACTTTGCCTGTTTATTCAGATCTTTAGATTCCACATATAAGTGAGATCATATGGTATTTGTCTTTCTCCGACTGACTTATTTCACTTAGCATAATGTTCTGTAGGTCCATCCATATCATTGCAAATGGTAAGATTTCATTCTTTATGGCTGAGTAATGCTCCATTGTATAAATGTACCAGTTTCTTAATCCAGTCTAGTAGACTAATTTTTGAATTTCAAGTTATTTCAAGTTATCTCACCAAATCCTTTAATAATTTCCTTCACATTTAACCAAATTATAATTTTCACTTATTTTTAATACAGCATGTATAATAAATTCAAAATTGTTATAGTATCTGAGCAGTGATTCAAATGTTTAAAATTATCCAAAATAGTTCCCCCCTCCCAACTGTGATACTTTGATTAAAAAGGAAACTGACTAATCAGTAATTGAAGTCTGTGTTCTGTACTGAATGTTCAAGTTGAAATTAGGAAAAAAGAAAAAAACATTGAAACAGTGTCCACAATAACTCCATACCCCTGTCCTCCCACTTCATCTCATGTCATCATTCTTTGAGTCACTATTAAAATACTTTTCATTCCTTCCCAATATAATCTTTTGTCCATTTACTTCTACCACAAAGGCCCCTTAAGCCAAGAGGGTTACAGAGAATGGACAGTGAGTGAAGCCAGGTAATCATCTCCAACCTTAATTAGGAAATCTTTCATGAAACTGTCCTTTTCTAACTGATTCCAGAACTTAAATTCAGTTGTATCTTAATTTAAACATCATATATATGTTATTCCAATTATAAAATTTATCTGAAATTTTTGGTAGTCTAATTGAATTTCATGTAGCATCTTTATTGTTTAGTTTATGTTTGGACTATGAGCAAATATTGGGTTTGTGGTTGAATGAACCACAGGTATAGAATAGGATAAAAATAGCCATGTCTCTGGTCCTCTGAGTGGATAATTTTTTTTGCATAGGCATTTAAATATTTTTGATCTATTTTATAAGCACCGGTTTACCTATCAATCAGTATCTTGGTACCTTATGTCATAGGAGTTAAATCAGATGCTCTCAGAAACACCACCAGTTTGGAAAGGATCATCAAAGCTCTTTCGAAATCTTAAAGAAAGAGGTAAGTTAACATGAGTACTTAACGCATTTTAATATTGACACAAATTACTTGTACTATTCACATATACATATTTTCCTAATACTTAAAAATAATTTTACAACTGTGTGTATGTGTGCATAGAGAAAAACACCAAAATATTAATAGTTTCTAGGTAATGGGATTAAAGGTGGTTGTTATTTTACTTTTTATATATATTATTTATATATTCCAAATATTTTACGACAAAGTGAACTTTTATACATAAAAACATTTTTAACCATATTGATAACCATAGGCTATATTTACCCACAGAAAGCATTTTTCAAAAATATTGATCTCAAATGTCCATTTTATTTCTAGGGAATTACAGCTTTAATTTAATCAATATGAAAACTTACTGAATATATATGTCTTTGGCTACTCAATTTGAACACGTTTCTTTTAAAAATAATGCTCACTGCAAAATTCACCTTTTTCAACTTGCTCTAGTATCCATATCTATATATCTAACTTATTTCATTAATTCGTAATTTCCTTGCAATCAAATTATATGACTCTTATTGCAATTTTCTTTTACAGTGTACTTTTTGTACATATTTATAGCAAAACCTAATTAATAAAATATTTAAGATTCATTTAATCTTAAAAAGGAATGTTTCTTTGAAGTATACCTTTTTATATTCTCAAGTATGAGAATAGACAGAATAAAAATACTGAATTACATAAAGTTACCTTTTTCTTTTTCATCCATTTTAACTGACATTGGTTTGAAAATACATTTGGCATGAAGACAAATACTTTAAAGGAGTAGTTATAATCCATACGTCTTATCTAAGAAGAATTAGAAATTCAAATTGCTTCCACATGGTTCTCATGGAATCTGAAAGGAAGAGACACCTTATCTTTTATTGGAGGCTTTTCATAACTAGGGTTTTAAAATCTTTGTGAAATCTGGGCCAATGTATCTTTAAAGCTCTTAGAAATTTTTTCCTGGAAATTGTCTTAAAGATTGCAATTCAAATTTTAGAGGGGGATGATAAGATCAGGAAAATTTAAAGCTCAGACCGATTAGGTAAATTGGTCAATTTAAAAAAATATTTCCTTAATACCTATCATGGGCAATGCAAATTAGATCAAATATAATCTGAGAAAAAGAAATGCATGGAAGAAGGAAATTCTTTTTAGTTAAAGGGAGGGTTAAATCTGGAAACCTTGGGTTTAGGTTTCTCTCGATTCTCCTTAAATTATATACATGTTTTTTTTCGAGGAAGATGATCTATTCAGTGTTATTCAGAAGAACTGTCTGCAGTAATGTACGTGTTGTATTTCTGTATTGTCTCATATGGTAACCGGTAGCCTAATGTGGCTATTAAGTTAAGGACCTGAAATATTGAAACTGTAACTGGGGAATTAATTTTTAAATTTTATTTTATTTTAATTATTTTAATCTTAAATAGCTATGTATAGCCAATGGCTACCCTGTAAGACAGTGCAGATCTGTCATACTGATTGGCTTATCTAGGTAATCCATGTACCCAAAAAGTTTCAGAACCACTAGATTAGGTAAAGTAGAGAGTTACAGAGAGCCCTTGCTTTTTTTATAACGGATTCGGTGGCAGAGGAATTTTAAAGCTAAATCTTTTGAGCTATTTAAGATTAATTTACAGATGAATTTTATCTGCTTAAAATATTACCTAGCAAGAAAATGTTATTCAATTTTACAAAAAATTAATTGGTATTCAACATTTATGAAACCATCGTCTTAGTTATAACAGCCAACTGTAATATATCATAATATAGGAACTAAGTAGTGTAATGCTTTTAAAGGACTTCCCTTAGAATTTTTTAAAATTGAATTTTCAAAAGAAACCTAGTTAGCATCTTGGCATCCTTTTTTTCTAAAGATTGCAACATAACTATATGCTTAGCATTTATTGCTGTTTTGTTTTTAACCCTAAGTGGCCTTAACAGAAATTAAAGAGTTAGTTTAACAGTTTTACGTATTTTTTTGGAAAGCTTTAAGAATCCACAGTGTATATTTAGTATAGTATTTTCTCTTTTCCTGAACCATTTTTACTGATTATATCATGTGTTACTTTGTCTCCTTCCCTGTGAATTACACAACTTCAAAAACCATTTAGTCCTACAGACAAGTGCCTACCATGATAATTATGATCACGTTAAGTAATTATGTTAAGTAATCCTTCAATGAACAAAATCTTGAGTTAATTATCAAATAAAAGATGTGTAGCAGTTATTAAACTTTTTTATACCAACCAACATCTCTTTGGTGTATTCCACCAAATCAAATAGAACAAGTCAGTAAAATGGGATTGTGGAAACAGACAGCCTATTCCTCATCCAGTTTCCGTTTTTTCTTCCTGCATTTATGCTTTCTTTTTTCTTTTTTCTTTTTTTTTTTTTTGAGGGATCCCCATGGAATCTAAGTATTGTATCTTTATATGCATTGACCGTTCCAGAATCTTTCTCCCATAACATTCATGGCAATCAACCAGAACTATGTCTATAGGTCACAATATTCTAGTATAAACAAAAGAAGGGAATGCTTTCAGGGCCTCCTAGCTTGTTCCCTTCTGACAAACTGCCTGACAGTGACTCCTCTTTGTTCTGTAACAAAGAGGGTAGCCTCAAAGAGCATCAGGTAAAATGGAGGTTTAAAGTTCACAATCTGATTATGTAAGGATTTTTTATACCCTCTTCCCAAATATCAGGACTATCTGATGTCTGGATAATTGTTATTGGCTTATTTCTGATTTTAATTTTCTCAGGATCCACTTGGCAAGTCAATTAAGGCATTAATTCTAATTTGGTGTATTAACTCCAAAAACAAGAATTTGAGTGACAGAATGTATATTTTTATTTACTTCAAACTCCTTTTAAAGTTTGTAATTCTGGGGTGACAGAAATCTCAGGTTGCAATATACAGAAAGTATCAGCCATTCAGTTCAATTGAAATAAAATCTTCTTAGATTACATTTAAGAAGCATTAAATTCATCAATAATAATGACTTGAAAGCAGAAAAGGGACAACTGCAGAATTTTGTTTTTTTAATGTAATACAAAAATTAAAATTCTAAGCATGAATATCTAAATGTTTCATTCAAGTATTACTAAGAGGTAATTAAGTACTTTACAGTGTTAACCATTTCCAAGTTTTTTATTTTGTTAGATTTGTGTACTGAAAACTAGCAACAAGTTTAAAAGTTACAGCCATAAGTAAACATTATAATTTTGATATTTTTTTGCCACTATCTCTGGAATCATTAATGGAAATTTTATATGGGTTTCTATAAAAACGTGAAACAAAGTAAAATTAATTTTGTTGCTTCTTTTGCTATCATTTATGATAATAGTTTAGTATCATTTAAAACAATACTTAACATATTCTTTAAAACTGTAAGTCCTTTATTAATATTACTTATTACTGTTATAAGAATATTTTACTTGATAAGAAAAAGTAATATATATGGCATAACTAATACATTTTTTCTTCTAGGTGTGATTTCTTACACAGAATATCTTTTTCTTTTATGTATTTTAACAAGTAAGTGTCCTCATTAAATATATTTTGGATGCAAGTTTCTTTTTTAATCAGAATCTTGGAAAACAAGTCATTGTTAGATTCTCTTACTATTGAAAATCACTTTAGATCAATCCATGCAGTTTTGTCTAAATGCCCACGGAAAATGCTAAGCATGGCATAACAAGAGTCAAAACTATAAATATTATGGCTTACAATACAGTAGTAAAATGCTCATAAATTGTCAATTTAATAATCATTTATCAATCCCTGTGGTTTAATCTACATGAGAGACTAAAGTTCAGGACATGGAATGATTTGTAAATTTCCTGCTCTATTCATTCAAATCACATTCTCAACAAGACTAGTGTGAAAGAAGGAGGCTTTTAACTAGTGAGTCTATCAGAATACCTTTCCTGCATCCTAAAACAGTTTTGTGATTCTCTTCCTTTCATATGCAGTAGTTTTTATGAACTATGTAAAGAGTTTACTAAGGTTTTCAATTAAATTGCATTGCGCGTAATGGTGGAACTTGCCTGCTATAGTTCACTGCACTCCAGCCACCTGACCTTTCTGTGCCTTTATTCCCACCTCAGGAAATTGTACTTTCTGCTCCCTCTGCATCAACAGCCTCATGATAATAAACATCATTCAGCTTTCCTTTGAAATGAGAATTCTTAGAGAATCCTTACGTGAGCATCTTCCCTAATATAGCTCCCTCTCCCATCTCTCTCTTTTTATCCCTCCACAATGTTTTATTTTCTTCATAGCACTTAAATTATTTGAAAGTGTTTGTTTATTGGTTTACACATTCTTGTCTGTCTCACCACACTTGAATGCAAGGCCCATGATGGTAAAGATTTTATCTTTTTTGTCCATTTCTGTATTAAGAATGGTCTCTGACACATGGTAGCCTCTCCAAACATAGTTGGTGAATGAGTGAAAAAAGGAATGGATGAAAATATCCCTAGTGGAATTAACAATTGTGGAGATGTATGGAAACAAAAATTATGATGATTCAAATCTAATCAATGATAAATGAAAGTTATTGGAGTGGTTGCCAAAGAGTGCCTCAGAGACTTGTTAAAACTTACCGTGTTAGTCAGAACAACGTTGGATGCAAAATTAGAAGTTATAAGTATCTAAACCAGCAGAGTGATATGTTAGAGTAAAATAGAACTGGTTAAGAAAGCCGCTTGTTCAGGCAGGACAGGATATGATTTAAGGGTGTTGGAAAAAACACATATAGTGGGTTTTGCTTGCTGTGGAAAAGTTAGAATCTTTGGATGCTGTGAATCTTCTTTTGGACCCATCTTAGAAACTTCTGTAAGCTTGAATTTTAAAATTATGGATGTGTTTAGGTTAAAACCAAGAAAAATGTGAATAGAGGGCTGGCAGGAAGTGAGTTAGATAATCTGTTACCTGTCTATGGTTTTCTCTTTACTTTTTATTATTTTAACTTCATTTTTCCTTCCAAATGATGTTTTTAAGGACTTCCTTTCTATGTGTATTTTCAAGATCTGTTTAAAGCTTAAAACTTGATTATCAAAAATGTTATAATTTTTTGTTTCTTTCTCAAGTGAATAATCATGATAGTAAGTTTAGATTCCTAAAATACATGCAAGAGATGAACTTGCATAAAAGACTGGCTTCCGTTTTCTCTATTTTCAAAGACAGCTGTTACTGGTTAATAAAGTATGTCTGTATGCTTCTCTTTTGCAAGGTTAAGACTTCCAAACAGTTAGTAGCAAGTGTATCTGTGGGAGGTCCCATTTTTAATGTTTTGCCAGTCATCTCAAAAGAGTAGGTCAACTGTTTGGGGGGGAAAAAATCATGTACACTGAGCTGCTCTTTGAAGGACACATTCAAGTTTACTTTTGTCCAGATTTTCTTCTTTATGCTTTAGAAGTGAAAAAAGGAAAGGGATTGAACCTCATTCTGGAGTTCATAAAATTAAAGCAGTTCATAGGGTTTGAAAGTTTGTCTTTCTCAGAAAAACAATACTTTCTTGTATTCTGGGGGAAATTGGGAATTAATTATTCAAACTTTCATATTTCTGTTTTTGAAGCCTCTAGAAGTTTAAACTCAAATATGTAATCTCTCATGCTTGACATTTATTTTCATAGGTCATGTCCATTATAATTTTCTCAAAAATTTGGATGGTCCATTGTGTCGTATTTTCATTTTTTCTTCTGTTCTTAGTAGTTGAACATACTGAAAATATTTCATATGTGATGAGCTGATACGTTCCTTTTAAACAAACTGACAGACTTTGGATAAGGAAAAGAAATATTTATTTTTGAAAGGAAGGTAGTCAAATTTTACTTTCAATGCTATGCAACAAGTATCACACAAGTACTTTTGAAGTGTATTATCAATTCTGTTTCTAATATATGAAGCAGCAATATGTGTACTTATATACAACTTTTATTACATTTAACTAATAGTAACATATTCCTTTTAATTTTTTTGTTAAAGAAAGTATTTCTGTATAAACTATGAATAACTTTATAGCTAATACAGATTTTGTTCTTTAAAAACATTTTCACACTGCACAAATACTTTTCTTTTTTTTCTGGCAGAGCCACATGCAGGCTTTAGAATAGCTTTCAACATGTTTGACACGGATGGCAATGAGATGGTGGATAAAAAGGAATTTTTGGTGGTATGTATATTCTATACTGCATTTTTAACAATAATTAAATATTGCTTATATTTTTATATTTTTACATTATTTTGAATATTTTTGTAGAAGAAAGTGAAAATTTTATGCTTTCACCTTAATTTAATAAATAAGTGTATTCTTACATACTTTAAATAATCTTTACATTATAAAAATATAAATTATATTCAGTATATAAAGATGATTTTAGTCGTTTACACATTTTCTGAAAGTTTAACATGTGTCAAAAATTTCACATTGGGTGGATAACAGGCAATCCTGCCCCGTTAATAGTCAGTCCCCATCATTTCAGCCACCTAATCATAACTCAGCCACAGGAATTTCCCTTCCTTCTCATTATAGAATTTATGATTTTTGTTCCAACTTTTTTCTTTCACTCATTACTGCTTTGTATTCCAGTCTTGTTCCCATTTTTCTATTCCCATCTGTCTTTGACCAAAGGGTGATCTAAAGTGGGAGTAGTAAGACTGCTCTTAGGTATTTGCCTTTCCATCTTTTTCACCTGATTGGTCCAATGTTGGTACTGGCCTGGCCACTTCATCAGCTGCTCATTCATCATATCCCCTGAGCCCGCCTTTCAGAATGTTTCTATTTCTTTTTACCCATGTATCCTGCATCTACTTCTGAAGCAAAAGACCTATTCTGTTTTTTTCCTCCAAAATAGAGATTAACATTAGTTTATTCCTTCTATTAACAAGGTCTAATCTTAGCATTTATGTTCAACTCTATATTCACGTATACTCTCCTAGTAAAAAGAAAAGGGAAAGATGACATAAGTAGCCATTTTGTTTTCTATTTCTCCTTTGTAGCAAGCCATTAAAAATCCCTCAGAAAACCTCTTCAACAGCATAGTATTTTTTTCAGAGAAACTATGAAATCTTCTTTTCCATGGTAGGAAAGAGAAGAGATAAAAAATCCTTGTCAAAAGCTAATTAGTAGTCATTCAAAAGGAAGCAAGCAGAGTAATCTCATACCTAATCTCATACCCACGTAGCCCTTAGCTGTGTACAGTACCTGGGCCAAGCCATTGGAGCTGGAACAATGAAGGACCCCTCATTCTAGTGACTTTCAGGATGGTAGAGGGTGAGAGTTTTCAGTTCACTGGAATCACAGAAGTATGTTCCTCACGTCCTTGAGTGGACAGATTTAGTTTAACACAGTTTTGTTTTGGTAGTGCACACCTGTATTTTACGACTCTTGTAATGGTCCTAGAAAGCAAAATGATTTTCAGTAAATTTTCTATGGCAACACTGCCAAGTTCCACCCCACTGGTTTAACGACTGACTTGGAAGGAACTCACTCAACTTTTGATAGTTGCCTATATAGATATCTTTTGGAATACTGTTGGACACTCTTATAAAAGCTGCCCTTGCTTTAAAGCAGTGGTTTACTCTTTGCAATGGCTGTACTGCTGCCTCATATGTCATGTTTTGTGTTTGTTTGTTTTTTGTTTGTAAATAGCAAAGAGTCCCTGAAAGCAAAAGGAGGAGTTCTGCTAAATTATTTCTAGAGGTCTAAAATCTATGCTTCTCATGCCTGTTTATAAGTAATTAGTAACAACCTTTGCTAAAAAAAACTCTGTTCACTAAGAAAAATTGGAAATAAATTTATGTGTTAATAAATGTATATTTTATACTGTATTTTTAATTGTTATTGCACATTTTGGGAGGTAATAGCATTTTATTTGACTTTCAATTATTGCCATACAAAATGAAATGAAGAGTTGACATAGCTGTTCATATTATACAATGACCTCGTCAGAAAACTTAATAGAGGTAGGATTAGGTTTCCATTTGTAAAGTAGGATTTTAAAGAAGGAATAATACCATTTATAATAATAGCTAACATTTACTGAGAAGTTACTATATAACAGGCAGTATGCTACATAATTACTTGTAATATTTACTCTGCACAACATTCTTATAAGACCTGTCTATTATGCCTCAATAAAGCTGGAGAAAAAAAAATTTCCTATAAGGTAAGGCATTATCTCCATGTTCCTGATGTGGAAAACAATCCTTAAATAATTGGAGTAACTTGCTCAAGGGGCTATATGTGCAGAATCCATGTTCCCACCACAATGCTCAGTTACCTTAAAAAGACCTTAGAGGTCATCTGGCCCATCCTCATTTCATTTATGAGCAAATTGGAGCCAAGAGAGGGTTGAGTGACCACTTCACCACCATAAAATTCATGTGTGACTAACGATGAGCTTGAAGCCAGAGACCCTGAATTCTATTCCAGTGACTTTATACCTCAGTGGGCTTCATCCCTTTCTATGTGTATGTCACAGGCTCCATGGCTTTGTGTCTTAGAGATAAAGTAAAACTGTAATTTTGTACATTTAACTTAACCATGGGTTGCTAATAACAAAGGATGTATTTTCTTTTTCTCAGAAAGAAAATTGGTATCAGAAAATATATCTGAAAATATATCTGACAGTAATTTTAATGTCATTCATGGATAACGCAGTTTTCTTTGTTTTTTGAACATACCTAGCATAGCACGGTAGATATGTACCCAGAAATTCATGTTTGATATTTGATTCTTGATTGGTTTCATTTCCAGCTTCAAGAGATATTCAGGAAAAAGAATGAAAAGAGGGAAACTAAAGGAGATGAAGAAAAGCGTGCAATACTGGTAAGAATAATTTATAGTAGTTTCAGGTGGGTTTTCTAGGTAAGAATTACTTTATTCATGTTGAAAAACAGTGAACAAAGTCTGTAGCTTTGGAGCTGTCCCTTGAAAACTTTCTAAAGTTCTTATGTAGAAAAATTGCTTCAGTATTTATATGCATCAATATCAATATTTATATCAACTATTGATATTAAACATCTGTATCCATATTACATTCATTAAATCATTTTTATTCATATTGTTGTTACCCATGAGATTTGAAGGGTATATCATATAATAGATTAATGCAGATCATTATGCATGTAAAAATTTAAAGACGAATTGCAAAGATTTAATTACACATGTGAGTGAATTTAATGGTACTATAACAATATGAATGTTGAAGCGAAAACAAGGAAATGATACGTATTTTTGCATTCTTAGAAATATAGATTATCGATTCTTCTTCTGGGATAGTGATGTTTTCATCTTAGAAATATAGATTATAGATTCTTCTTCTGAGATAGTGATGTTTTCATCTAATTCTGAAGGTAGAGTTAAGCAACATTTCACTCCGTTTTCCTACCAGATATCTTTTTTGCTTGTCCCAAGTACTTCAGCCTAACAATATTCTAGGTTCACATAATAAAAAATAACAACCAGGTACTGACACTTTACTAGACCTTACTATCAGGCGCTATCCTAGATGCTTTGCATGCAATTTCTCAATTAAACTACCCAAGTTCTCTTATTAGCTGTAATTATAGATGAGGAAACTAATAGTTGGAAAGGTTAAGTATCTTGTCCAAAATTACATAGCTTTTAAACGGCAAGCCAAGATTTTAACCTATGGCTGGCCAGCTCCAAAATCTGCACTTTTACCCACTATAGCATATTTTTTTATCTAATACTTAAATAGCAGAAACATGGTGAATTTTCTTGGCATGTAAATAATAATTATTTCATTTGCAAATTAGTGGTTTGCATTGGTCTACCAGAAATTAAATAATTAATGTCAGAGAGTTACATTTTTTTCTTATTCTCATTGTTATAAGGATATGTATTAGTTTTTTTAAAAAAAACATTATCTGTAGCAGATGGGTGCCACATTCAATCCCGATAGATTTTTGAAATGTGTATTTATATTTATATTAATAAAAGCAGAGTATTGGGATTATGCACTACGTATTATTTCATAGGATATTTGACTGATACATGATCAGTATTTTTTTAACCACTCAGTATACTAATTGGCAAAGGTTATGGAAGACACTTAAAAAACTCAAAGAGCTGATTGTAATGTTAGCCAAGTATTAAAGGGGCATTAAAGAGTTTTCTAATTCAGGTCCCGTGGTTTTCAAATTGTAATCAATAAATCCTATACGAATTAGCCCCGTAATTGCAATTTTTTAGAGTATTAGCAAATAACACTAGAGAATTAAATACCTTCATAAATTTTATTTTCTGTAGATAATGTAATATATTGAAAGAGCAAACAGTTATTTTAATTTTGATAGATTAACTATAATTAACTGGATAGACAAGTTGTTCATAAATATCATTTAAGAGGTTGAATTATGTTAATTAATCTTCATAAACCTTAGTAATAAAGTAGATCATATTTCAGTGGATAGAAATTTGTTTTATTTGTTTATTTATACTACTTCCAGAAAGGATTTATGGATCTTCCAGTAAAAATACAATACTATTCTATTCATTAATATTTACTAAAATGCATAAGTCAAGTGACAAAGGGAGGGGAAAGGGAGAAATAATAGCAGATAACCCACACTGGGAAAACCTACAGTGTCAGCGCAAAAATTGACTCTGAGATTCCTTGTAGCCCAAGTAAAGTAAATTTAACAGTGATTTAATGCAAATAGTTATAATAGTGATGGAGTAAAACCTCATTAACTTGGATTAACTGGAGAAAGTCTATTTGAATTGTGAAATCTTACATATCAATATACTGAATTGTATATTTTGTATGCCTATAGGTCAATGAAGCATTCCCTAGCAAATATATGGAGAAGGAGACTTGTTTTAAAGTATAGATAAAAATAACTTACAAATAATATATAACTTGTTTTATGTAAAGGAATGCTTAATCATTGACCTCCACAGGTACATGAGGTGTGTTTATCTTACATAGTTTAATTAGTGCTCCTGAAATATCATTTACATAAGTTAGCTATCAGACTATTCCTGAAAACAATTCAGAAATAATCGCTAGTACAGCCTCAGCACTCTAGGACAAGAGAGCTCATTCCTAATATTTGTACTATGTTTAACAATCATGACAATTAGTGGTAACTTGTTAGTAATAGTCACATTTTGAATACTTGCAAGTATGAACTGATGAGATTTTTGAGTTTTGAAACTGAAATTTAGAGTGAAAATGTATGGATTTCATTAGAGAGACAGGGTAGCACAGGCTCAGGAGCCAGATTTTCAGGGTTTGAATATTAGCTCTGCTGATTCATTGTTATCTAGGTGACCTTGAGCAAGGCCCTTAACCTCGCTGTGCCTCAGTTTCTTCATTTGTACGTGGGAATAATAGGAGTAATGACCACATGTGATTGTTATGGGCTTAAATGAGCTAAAATGTAGTCACTTAACAGTACTTGAAATATAATAAACATTCAAAAAGTTTAGCTAATTGTAAAACCTAAAGTTCTCTTTTAATTAGTAGAACCACATAGCTACTTTGAATTGAATATTTACATCAAAATTAAATCAAAACTAAATTTAAAAAATTTATATACCAAACTAAAACTGCTTCAAAAGGAAATGGGGAAATGAACATAACATTTCTTGTAACATTTATGTGCTGAGCTCTCTGCTATAGCCACTATAAATGTTACTCCCATGTAGTCCTCATTATGTTTCTCCCAGGTAAGTATCAGACCTATTTACAGAAGAGAAAATCTTAGATTCATTAACTCGCCTGTGGTGATGGCACTAATAAGAAGAGAACAGGATTCCACCACAGGTCTCTCATACCATTTCCACTGCCATGCTGCTATATCCAGATTTCCCCCCTATCCCATATAGAATTGCTGAAGCATCTCTAAATAAAATGGCATACTTCTGAGGAGCATATTATTTGAAGCAATAGTTCTATCAGAAAGTTATAATGAAAATGGTTGAAATGAGCACAGATTCATTTAATGTGTAGTTATATGAGATTTTTAAAACTTTGCTGCTCATCTTTAACATTTATCCCACTTGTATTGTGTGTGTGCTCTATATAGACTGTAACATAATGATTTGCCCTTCCTAATTGATGATTTTGTCCTCTTTTTCTTTTTTTTCTTTTGCGATACTTGGGTTCATTCTGAAATGTGACACTTCATTTGGCCCTTTGTGCTCTATGTCAGCGTGTTCAACTTTATGGATACCATTCACCTACTAATAGTGTATGTACAATACTTTAAATGTTCTTTATGTAAATAACCCTCACTGGTTGTACTTGATAATGTTATTTCGTAATATAGTGCTGTATCTGCTGTTGAAAATGTTTAGGAATTTATTGAATATAATAAGGTGAATTTTGTATTTCCTTCCTAGATTTATGAGACAACTAAAATTTACAGAGCAATTGTATATCTTTAAATTCAGATTGAAATAAGGAAAAGATGAGTGAACAACAACCAAAAACTCTCGTAGAACAATTGAAATTTTATATTTTCAGCAGTATTGGAAGAGTTAAATATAAATCATGGAGCAGATTTTCAGGCCATGCTCCTGCAGAACTCAGATATTTTAAGAACTAAATCTACCCATCCGATACTTTCTTTTCTCAATTCTAGTGAAGAGGTATATTAATGGATAGACTTCTTAGTTTTCAGTATTTCTACCCAGTTTTTTCTAAAACCTTGATGCCTGGCACTGCTTATGGCCTATACAAAAGTCTGGTGTAAGATGACATTTGATATGTTTAATATATCTATGTATCGTGTTATTTCTCAAAGAGGATTATGATTTGCAGACTCTTCTTGTCCTGAAAAAATTGAGAGTTCCTGCAAATGATCTTCAAAATGTACTCTCTTCATGCTAAGCTTTCTTCTTTGCTTTCTCCGGGAAAGTTGGAGCTTGTTCATTATCCCGGCTATTAAACAACTAAGAATAGGCCATGACTCCATTGGAATGTACTCGTAAACATGCACAGTTCATTTAATTTCTCCAAGGTTAGAAGGATCCCTCAAATTATACAAATTCTGCCTGAGGGAAGCCCTTGAATTCAGGGTGACTGACTCAGTATTATCCTGCTGAAAGTGTTCCAGTTATACTGTACAACTCTAAAAGTGGCTGTGCTGCTTCCTGTATTGGATAATCAAAAGTCCAAACTATAAAACCTAATTCTGTTCTAGATTTGAACCCATGCTGGACGCCGATTCAGCCTAAAATAAACCTAAGATATCTTCTTGCCCAAGTCACAAGGACTGGACATGGAATGGGTTGGAAAACAAGCCAAGTCCATGGGACCCATAGGATGGACTAATCGTTTTGATCCCTTATGAGATACTTTAAATTTTTCTACAATATTTACTACTGTTTCCCCTTAAATAAAGTCTACCATTTTCTTCAAATTTTAAAAAGATTTCTCTTTTAATTCAGAAATTTATAAGAATGTGCAAGATGAAAAATCTCATAAATTATAACGCCATATGCCCTGTGAAACTTAATAAATGTTCATTCTTATGACTTCATTATTTATTTTGTTAATTTAATATGTCATTGTATGAGCTATTTTCCAATTGTGGCAATTTATATTTTTCCTTTAAACTCATAAATGATTTTCCAAAAAAATGAAGCAAAAAAGGAAATTTTATTTAAAATTAGAAAACAATTCAGACAACCTGAAAATTTATATGAAATATCATTGATGTATGTTATTGCAC
Organism: Rhinolophus hipposideros; assembly: GCF_964194185.1. Taxonomy (NCBI): domain Eukaryota; kingdom Metazoa; phylum Chordata; class Mammalia; order Chiroptera; family Rhinolophidae; genus Rhinolophus; species Rhinolophus hipposideros. The sequence continues at coordinate 34,825,933 of NC_138050.1, read as the reverse complement.
AAATATATCAGTATAATATGCATTAACTGGCAATTATCTGCTAGTTCCTAGAGTTGTAGATCAACTGGAATGAAAAAGTATCTAATTTGAGTCCAGTTCATGGAGCTGAATATAACCTAAGATGCTGCCTTTAGGAAGAAGTTCTCAGGAAAGGCAGAGCCCCTCTTGACTTATACTGGAGAGATTTTGTGGCTTCTGTAATAACCTGTTCCAAAATTTAATCACTCGTACAGTAAGTAGGTTCTGCCAGTGTTCTGTCAAATTATTTCTTGTTACATTTCTTGCTTTAGTATTCATGAAGATAGTTACCTGATAATCTTTTCTGTTACAAGCAATTCTGATTTTTTCCATATTTTTCATAAAGCCAACTTTGATTATCTTTCCAAAGTAATGAAAAGAAATACAAAAAATTCAAAAGAATAAATAATGTAAAAGTCAATTATATTTGATTCTGGCATGCCTTATGTGACTTTTTAAAGTTTTATAAAGATTATCTTAGTTACCCTATTTCCACTGTAGTCAGAAAATGTACCAATTTTTATACTAATTTTTGACATGTGTTGAGACTTGTTCTGTGGACTAAAACAATGTCAATATTCTTAAATGATCTGTGTTTGAAAAGTTGTTTATTTTCCAACTTGGGATATAGATTATATTTCTAAGATAGAGGATACATATCTATATATCTATATATATATTAGATCAAACATGATAATTATACGTTTTAAATATCATTACTAATGTTTTTGTCTGCTTGATCTGTCAATTAGTATGTTAAATTATACATTACAGTGATAGACTTGTCAATTTCTACTTGTAATTCTGTTATTTTTTTAATTTGTATATTTTGAAGCATTATTGGCTATATAAAAATATATTTATATTTTTAATGCATTGAATCTTCTATTATATATTATCCCTAGATCTCTAGAAATGTTCTTGCCTTAAAATCTATTTTGTTGTTAGAATAAATATATTACCTTTATTTTTACTAAAATTTTGTGTTATTTTTCTAATTTACGTTTTTTTATTTTGTTTTTTTATCTACTGATGATGAAGTGTTCCCTGATTTTTAAAATATATATTTTAGTTCAGAAATTTACTGTTGATAAAATGTAAATAAAATAAATAATAAAAGTTTAACCACCATATAGATCAAAAATAACCATTGTCATACCATAAGAAGCCCCTTCTTACGTCTCTCCAATCATAATCCTTCCCTGTCTCCTAAATGGTAACTACAAGCATAACTTTTATGTAAATCACTTCTTTGCTTTAAATTTTACCACCTACTTACGCATCACAAGCAACATAGTTTTACCCATTTTTGTACTTCATATTAATGAGATCACATTATGAGGTTTTCTGTGTCTTGCTTCTTTGGCTCAACATTATGATTATCAATTCTATTTTCATTATTATATCTAGTTCTAGTTTATTTGCTTTTATTGCTGTAAAGCAACAGTTCTCAAACATTTTGGTCTCCAGATGCCTTTACATTGTTGAAAATTATTGAGGACCCAAAAGAGCTTTTGCTTATTATGTTGGTTTTACCTATCTGTGTTTACCATATTAGAAAATAAAACCAAGAAATTAAAAAAATATTTATTTTTTATTTTTTATATTCATTGTTAAAGTTAAAAACTCACGTTAACATAAACATTTTTTTATAAAAAGTAACTTAAAAATGTAGTGAGGAGAGTGGAATTTTACATTCTTTGCAAATCTCTTTAATGTCTGGCATAATAAAGGACAGCAGGTTCCTCATAGATACTTCTGCATTCAATCTGTTGCAGTATGTTATTTTGGCAACAAATACGATCAGTCATTTCCCTTGGAGTGACAGGCGCACTTGGCTCATTTTCAAAATAATGTCTGCCAAATACCAAAGTCTGAACAACCATGGTTTCTCTATTTGTTGTTCTTTCAAGTAAAAATGATTACTCATGAAAAAAGTGGCTACTTCATTTAGCAATACAAACCGTCACACAAATGTTTTTTTTAAAGACAACTATATTACTTCAGTAGGCAGAAGTGCCTTCTGCATACTTCCAGTTTCATCCACCAAATATTAAAAAGATGTGTGCTCAAAAGTCAGTTTAACAAAATTATAAGTTTATTCTTCAGCAAGTACATTCTTAAGTGAAGCTTATTTTTTTTTTTAATATGGTTATGTGGAACTGAAGAAGATAATGGCTTTGGTCTAAGGCTTCCAACAGTTTTACCCACCATTGCTTTTGCACCATTGTGCAACACAGTATCAAAGACAAAATAATGTCTTGAAGATGCTATTAAGAAGATATATCTGTTTTATATTATTGCAGCTTTTTCAGTTATTCTCAGAGAAGATTGGTGATATTTACTAGCCTTTTGTTAAAAGAAACCTAGTACATATTTTTCAACCTCTCTTTTTCTTTATATCTTTAGGTTTCTCTTTTTTATAAGCATATTATGCATATTTGTTTTTGTTTCTATCTGGGTTGATAATATTGCTTTTTAATTGGAAAATTTAGTCAATTTACATGAATGCGATTACTAATTTACTTGGGTTTATTTTACCTGTTCTATATGCTTCTTTCCTACCTTCTTCTGAATTAACTGAAGATTATTTTTCTCTTTACTTTCCTCTATATTAGTTTAGAAGACATTCATCATATTTCTATTCTCTATGTAGTTATTCTTGGAAATTTTAATAAGTATACTTAAAATAATAAAATTTTAAATTGGGCCATATCTTTACTCTCTTTCTTAAAAATAGAGTCTTAAAGTGCTTTACTTATAATATCTTTCATTCCCTTCCTGGCATGAGTACTTGAAATTGCACAATGTTTATCTTTCTTTTAATCCACAAATTAGGCTTCTTAAATATATACCATCAGTGTTTATTTATAATTACTTATATATTTGCCATTCTTTACTCACTAATTCCCTCTTTAGTCTCAACCTTTCCTAAATCTCATAAGCTTATACTCACAAAGTATATACTCAAGTGAGTGTCCACTGGTAAATTTTTTTAAAAACCCTCTTATTTTGCCCTTATTTAAAAACCCTCTTATTTTGCCCTTATTTCTCCCCAGTTTTATTGAGCTGTGATTGACATATAACATGGTATTTGTTTAAGGTGTACAACATAACTTCATATATGTATGTATTGTAAAATGATCACCACAGTAAGTTTAGTTAACATCCATCACCTCAAATAGTTACACATATTTTTTCTTGTGATGAGAATTTTTAAGATCTACTCTCTTAACAGCTCCTAATATACAATACAGTATTGTTAACAATAATCACCAGGCTGTACATTGCATTCCCCAGGGCATATTTATCTTATAACTGAAAGTTGGTACCTTTTAACCATCTTTACCCATTTCCCCACTCCCACCACCACCCCCAACTGCCTCTGACAATCACCAATCTGTTTTGATTCTATGAATTTGGGTTTTAAAATTTTTATTACTTTTAAGAATTGAGATATAATTGACATATAACATACTAGTTTCAAGTGTACAACATAGTGATTCAATATATGTACATGTCCTTATTTTGAAAGATAGTTTTATTAGATATACTATTGTATGTTGACATTTATTCTCAGCAAATTATATCATACCAGTCCTCTGGTTTCCATTGCTGAAGTTGAAAAGTCAGCTGAGTCTAATTATTCTTTTGTAGTTAATCTTTCTGCTACTTTTAAGATTCTGTTTGCCTTTGGTATTCTACAATTTTACTGTAGTATGTCTCTTTTTGCTCTTACCATGAAATTTATTAGCTTCTCAAATAATATGATTATTTTCTTTCATTAATTCCTGAATATTCACTGCCAGTACCTCTGAATATTGTTTCTTCCCATTTTCTCTATTATTATTTTCATAAATATTCATGCTCTCTTCTATGTCTCTAAACTTCTCTTTAATAATTTGACATACTTTTATCTTTTCACATTGTATTCTGTATAATTTATTCATATTATTGTCTGGTTCACTAACTCTCTCTCTAGCTATATTTAATATGGTATTAAATTTTGGTGGTTCCATTTTTTTATTTCTAGAAGTTTTATTTGTTTGTTTTTTTCTAATCAGCCTAATAATTATTGATTGTCAGTTTTTCCTGAAAAATCTTTCAAATACAGCTTCATATTCTTTAAACTTAACAAACTTATTTTGTATTGCATATCTAATAATTTGAATATCTGAAGTCTACATGTCTGGTTCTATTGTTTGTTGTTTTTGCTGCTTCTCACCTTTGGTAGTTTATGTTCTTTGTGTTTAGTAATTTTATATTGTGAGCATATATTGGTTGTAATGCATCTGTGTGGATTATTTAAGAACTGGTTTAAGGGTGTGTTTTCCTCCCTCCCTCCCTGCCTTCCTTCCTTCCTTCCTATCGTAAGTATCATGGAATGTCTTGGATAAGATCCTACTTTGGGTCAGCCAAAAGTGCAATAGGGAATACTTGACCAAACCTTCAAAGTTTAGGGAAGTTCTACGATTAACAGACTAAACTTAGGCTAAAAATATATATATTTATAGGAGACAGTACATTCGGGACATCATTTTACCTGTCCCATCTATTTTAAAGTCCTTCTGGACATCTCTTCTTTTACCTCTTTTAATGAAGGTCTACACCTGATTTATACTCTGATAAGGAGGCTTAAAGCTCATATGGTAATCAAGGACACGAAGAAGTCTTCAAGAAGTCTTCGCAAATTTTCTTACTATTTTTATGTCAAACATTCTAATACCTGTTTTGTAGCCATCACAGTGCTCAGTTATATTTGGGCATTTTCCCCTATCAGTCTTTCCTTAACCTGTATGCATATGTTGTGGTTTTGTATTTGCTTTGCATTTCTTGCTATCGCAATCTATTCTGATTTTTATGGCTACTTTAAGTTTATTTTAAATATCCTATTTTTCTGATGTTAAAGTTTTCTACTAATTTTGCATGTTATGAAAATTTACTCTTAATTTCATCAATCCAAGTCATTAAAAATTAAATATTTGTTCCTTAGCAGTCACTCATATAGGAATCTACGACATTGCCAGGAAAATCACTGATATATTGGCTATTTTTTCCTGTTAATTATGTATCACGTATTTATTTAACACAAGGCATGACATAGTTGCTGTGAGAATATGTCCTTCTTTCAGAAACATTATAATTTAAAAGACTGTATAAGATAAAACAAAAACGAATATAGCCACTTGCAGGAATTCAGTTATTTATCCTATCACAATTCCATCTTTGCAGCTAAAGAAAGAGTGGGATAACTTTCTGTAGGAGGGGACTAGTAAGTTGTTATGTTCTAAATAAGACTTTTTTATGTAAAAAGTTGTATATTATCGTGATAAATATACATTCTTAAAATATTTTAAAGTATAAGTGAGTAAAAAGAAGAAAAAAATATTCTAATGCCTCCATTCAATCAGTATGTTTGAGCATACTTACCTCTTTTCTATGTTCAAAAATACATTTTTTCTGTAGAGATCTATGTCAATATAGTTTGTCAAACTAATTTTATCCCTTAATATGTTGTAAATATTTTTCTAATGTCATCTGTGTGTGTGTGTGTGTGTGTGTGTGTGTGTGTGAGAGAGAGAGAGAGAGAGAGAGAGAAATAGAAAGATTAGAGAGAGATGGTGACCAGTGTTTGAAAGTAGGCAAGAGGCATGGCTTCACATAGCAAATCATTGTCGTTACCCTCCTAATACTAGTGTAGTAAGCCTTATTTTCTAGTTTGATAGGTTTGATAATTCCTTTCCTTATCATATACTAACTTTCTAAATTATAATTTAAAAATATATCCACATTCGAACTATTTACATAATATTCGCAGAGTATTTATAATCTAGCTACCATTTATTGAGGTTCTACCATTCCTGTGTAAAGAAAATGAACTTTATTCTATACTCAGCTCATTTTACTTATTTAGTTTATAACTGTTCAGTCAAAGCTTATTTAGTTACTAAAGGAAGTGATGAGCAGATTCTCTGTCATATTGCTACATTTACATTTATGATATTAAATATGTCTATGTCATATAAGTGATTCCTGCTAAATTACTGTATTATTGACTTTTTTAAAAGATTTTATTAAAATACGGGCGGTAGGCAGAATTTTCTAGTTAATAATGAATTTAAAAATATTTAAAATAATTCTCAAGTGCATTATAATTTTATTAGTGGCATTGGACTTTTAAAAAATTAACACACACACAGAAATAAAAGTTCTCTCATCATCAGCCACTCATTCCTAAGTATATTATGCAGTGTTTTCTTCTCACGTTAACCATAAGAACACCAAGCCCGAGAACCTATGAAATCTTCCCTGATAAATCCTGACAGAAACTGCATTTACTTATTTTTGTTTATAGAGACCCAAGTCTTTATAAACTTGTAAGTTTATAGACTGTCTACAAACTCTTAAGTTTGTAGTTCTGTGTTTTCATATCAAGATTACACTACACTTCTTAATCTTGATACCACATTTTTCAGACTAGACAGTACTGAGATTAAAACTAGTGTTCTGTCAGGTAATAGATTAGATATACCTTATCTATTCACAACAGACACACCTATCAAATCCCTGAGTAGTTTTGAGTGACTTAAACTGGCATGTTTCTTCTTGACAAGTTTTGGATTAATTTAAATTTTCTTTCTCTAGTGTGGCTATAATCATTTTGATTCTTGGATGCACTAACACAATGTATGTTAGCCAACAATAATTCATTTTTAAATTAAGCAGGATTTTTTAGGTTGCTACAAAATCACCAAAATCTTCTACAAATGAATTCACATAAGGTGTGAATAGAATTTTTATTTCACACATTCTTAGAAGTTACGCATGTTTCAGTAGAATGACATGGGGGTGGGGGTGAAGACTATGCTTCTCTTTGACAAAGCCACATTGTACTTAGAAATAGTGGTTATATACCATTACACCTTTGAAAATACCCTGGGTTTACCAGCAATGTAATATAATACTGTTGTGTGCGGCAGAAAACAAAAAAGGTAAGCTAATGTGTTTTCTTTTCAAGGTTGGCTAGAAGAGATTTAAAGTGTATAAATTATCATTCTTTGTGACTATTCTTTAGATTTCAGTTGTGCTTCTTAAAACTTCTACAGGTACTTAAAACAGATGCTGAGGAACTTGTCTCCAGAAGCTATTGGGATACACTGAGACGTAATACAAGCCAAGCACTCTTTTCAGACCTCGCAGAGGTATAATTAAACCTCAACCAGGTCATTGTACTATTTGCCATATTGTTAATCTAGTCCTCATTTCATTTGAGAGTCACAATGATGAAACCAAAAATATACTTTATGGTTTTCCTTTTAATCCAGTAAAGCAATAATTTCTCTATATAAATGGTGTATTTGAATATGTCAACTGCGCTGGCAGGGGCTGCAGGGTTACCTATAATAGTCTATATTAAATCAACATGCTTATTGTAGAAAGCACAGCTTTCCAAGTTAATTAAAAGGAAATATTTTTTACTTAAAGATCACTTTCAGAAAATTTGAAAATACTGTTTTAGTATATAGTTTCACTGACTTTTTTAACCTTACAATTTTCAGTGATACATGAAATGCTGAAACTTTTAACTTGGTAAAAGATAGCTAATGCTTTACAGTTATAGTAGATTTAAACCATTAAATTTCCTAATAATTAATGGTGAGTCGCTTACCAAGAGTGGGGTATGGAGCAGTATCCTTTTCAAGGAAGGGAGGAACATTTCTCCTTGACATTGTTTAGAATTGCCAGTGCATAACTGGGGACACTGGCCCTTAAAGTCTCCACAGTAAGCCACCGTGGCCTAGCTTCAATTTAAGTCATGTCACTTGTTTCTCCCCATCCACCTCTTAGCCTCCAACCTGTCTTTACTCTCATTTAACTCTGCTAGAAATTCTCACAATAAGACACAATCTGCTAATTAGATGTTGAATTTAATTTAAATCTTGAGAGGTTTGATATCAGAAGACAAGTCAGTTATCACACTCAAAGTTTATATGATATGATGATAAGACCTTTTGAACACGTTTATCACTCTGTCGGACGTGTGCTGGAGCTGGCTTTTATAGCGTCACATAGCTAATTCTGCACATCTCTTCTCAACTCATCATTCTGTAACATCCCTTTGGTACCTTGGAAGTGGCTACGATAGTGGCTATGATAGATTTAAATTTTCTTTCTCTAGTGTGGCTATAATCATTTAGATTCTTGGATGCACTAACACAATGTATGCTAGCCAACAATAATTCATTTTTAAATTAAGCAGGATTTTTTAGGTTGCTACAAAATCACCAAAATCTTCTACAAATGAATTCACATAAGGTGTGAATAGAATTTTTATTTCACACATTCTTAGAATACCACAGAAATTGGCAAACACTACAGATCAGGCTATTCCCCTCCCTCACACACCCCCACCCCCGATTGCCAGTTTACTAGCACACCATTGGCTGTAATCAATCCACACCATCATCATAAGCTGCTAAATTAATTTAATTCATTAATGGAACTTAATTCAATAATGGAAAATTGACTGTAGTTAAGTTACAATTTATTCTACTTCCTTATAGGTTACTACTGATGCCAGTGTAAAACTGAAATGTTTATAGAGTATCAGTATTTCAGGATTCAACTTGGTTAGGAAAGAAAGCTTGGAAATATATTTGTACGTCTTTGTTTCTTATATATTTAAAATGTAAATATTGAGATAAAGCACTTCTGTTTAAATACTGTAGGTAAACTTGATTAGCCTCTCATTCTTATTCCAAGGCTGTTTCTAACAATAGATTTTTTTCAGTTATGGTAAAACCATGTTATAATGAAAATTTGAATATGCCACAGCTGATACCACTTTCTAATTAAAATAATAGATAATAAATTCATAGTACAATATAAACCTCTCATATAACTTGAATACAGTCTGAGTATCAGATTATAGAAACTGTTTTGAGTTTTATAGATCAAATTAAAAATTTTTTACTTGCTACCTTACTGTCCTTAATAAATTTCAATTATTCAGAAACTTCACTAACAAATCAAGAGTTTGAAGATTTCCTCCAGCCCTTGAATAGAGCTTCATAAAATTACCACATTGTAATCAATAAAAATATGTTGAAATAATATCCTTAAAACTTTTTATTTTAATAGTTGGACATATTTTCATTTCATGCAAATTTACTAATTTGTTTATTTCAATTTTGATTAAATCATTTAAAATAAATTCTAATCAAAACAAAGTTAGATAATGGCCTTTCATGTAAATGACCCATGGGGTTCTTTTGTGTCGTTTTCTGGCTTTGTTATGAAAATACCTGAATTCATTTTATTTTAACAATGAGCGTAAGAATCAAAGGGATAAAGTCTATTTTTGTCTCAATTGTCCTGTGAGTTAAGTTATATAACACTGTTTGGATACCAGGAACAGTGGTATAGTTTTCAATGATTCCCAACAGTACTGTGTTTCACTGAATGGGGAGAGAAGTTTTCACCATTTCCATTTTCTAATTTTTTCTCTCTAATGTCAAACTGTTGGTTATGCCTCTGTGAGTCTGGATTATCTGGATAAGTGCAACCTAAGTCTAATAAGATTTTGATGATGAAAGACTAAATGAAGATCTGCTCTGCTCAGTGGGCATGAGAAAAACTGGCTGAATGAGGTCATTATTTAAAACCTGTGTAAAACAAAGCCATCTTATTTCCGTGTGTATGTCTTGAGGTAAAGGACATCACAGCATTAGAGAGAACATGCCGTAATTACGGTATCTGAGTTCACTAACTTTTTGTTGTCCTGTAACCTCTCATTTTAAGACTTTTTTTTTTCAGATCCATGTAACGTGTAGTTTCAATAACAGAAGTAAAAATGCACCACTTAAAAATCTTTTTTTCTCAATAATCTTCACCATTATTTTCTATCTTGTTGGTCCTTTTTCAACTTTTTAATATATTTTGACACAGCAAAAAAAGTAATAATAGCTGACATTTATTAGGCATTAAAATGTGCCAGTTATAGTGCTAAGTGATTTACAAATGTGTTACCTAATGCTTACAACAACCTTTTAGAGTAGGTACTGTTGTTATTCCTGAGGATAATAATATCCTCAGAGAAATTAACTTCCCCAAAGTCGCTTAACTAATACGGAAAAAAGTTAGAATTCAAAGCCAGAAGTCTGACTCTCAAGGTCATCATCTTATTTGCTCACCACACTACTGCTTACAAAAGTAAGCAACTTTTTCTGAAACATCATCCCTCTCCTCTCACCCATTTTGTCCCTCCTCCACATTCCATTTCTCTAGCTTCCAAATGGATACCCCAGTTCTTCATGCTGACTTCTGATTGTCTAGAGTGTCCACCTTTATGCCCCATTTAAGCACGCCTTCTCAAATATTTCCTTTCCCTACTAATTTAAGCTGTTCCATGCATGATAGACTGATTAGACTTAATTATATACAATCACAAAAGAATGTTTATAATTAAAATGAAATATCTTACCCCTCCCCAAAGGTTTTATGCTTTTTTTCAAAGCATCTTATGACTACCAATAAGAACATTTGTATACTTCATTTACATCATATTCTAATCTTATCCTCAAAATTGTTGTTATAGATAGGGTTATTCCCATTTTACAGATAAGGTAGCTGAAGGTCAAAAAAGTCAGTGAACCTAGGTCTTCTGATTTTAAATCCTCCCCTGATTCTGTTACAGCAGCCTCCCTCCTCAACCTTAAGCTACTGGTAAAGGTAGTGGTGCCTTTTTAGCACGACTTAACATTACATGAGTCTACTGTCATATGAAACACTAGCACCACCATATTCCTCAACATCCATAATAGGCTTGTTCAAGAAGGTATATTTAAAAGATGACACCTGGCTTCCTCCCTGTTATTGTCCCCCACCCCCACCAGCAATCAGATCTTCAAAGAAGTTGGTTACATTACAGGGAACTCCTTGGTTATTCCAACTCCTGAGAATACTTGGGACTTGTCAGCAAACTAAACTGAGAAATAGTAGAGATCTTCTAAACCCGTTATAAGGAGGCTGTATGCTAAAGGTTATTTAGAAAAATCCAAGCTAAATTACTTAAATATAGAGTATTTAAAAGATAACTAAGAATTTCAACAGTTTTAGATATTTAAAGTACAAGATACCCTACACGTTGGAGTTCTTAAGAGAGACATGAGTTAGTCAATGTAGCAGAGAGATTACCTTAGAAAAAGTGTCATGAATTAAAAAAGCACATGTTGGAGGGAAAAAGACCAATCAAAAGACGTAGTCTCTATAACCCCATACTAATCATTAAAAAAGAATAATATTTGGTTTAGGAAAAAATAAAGATCCTATAAAAGTTAGGAAATAGCTATCTTCATGAAAGATTGGGAAGAGGCTATGAGGAATCAAAGGATTACCAAAGTTTAGTGTATGAAAGAGGGGTAAGACAACTGATCCCTTGTAGAGAAGTATATGCTTTCTGTTTCTGATGCTTCCTATGGAGTATATGGGAGAATTATAATCATGTGAACGTTATTGTGCTCGAGTTTATAAGATAGGTATGAGTTAATGGCCAACTCAAAAAAGACAGAAAGATTAGGCAAATGAAGGGAATTGAGGGAGGGAAAGACAGGAAAAATCTCTAAAACTACATGAAAGGAAGATTTCCATAGGCGATGAACTTTGAAAGGACTATAATTAAGCTATTTTAAGAATACACTTGTTGGAACTTGGTTTATCAAGTTGAGTGGGGAAGGAAAAACCCACTGGAATGAATTCTTATCCATTCAAAAAAGAATGTTAGACTTTTCCTTGAAAAAAAGTATAGATGATGTGAATTACAAAGTAATACCATTGTAGTTTCTCTTTCAGAATATAGTATCTTCTATTTAAAGTATCATAAATATGGAATAGAATAGAAAAGAACCATGGTTAAAAGAAGTTGCTTTGTAAAACTTGAGACCATTCTTTTGTCAGCCCATATGTTCAATACATCTGAAGAATTTACCTCGTTTGAAATTCCTGAAAAAATGGAATTTTCAGGTTGATTAGGAAAATTTATACTGTAAATTACTGAAATAAAAATAAAATATTTACATGATTACTAAAGGAGTTCAACTATTGTAGATAATTTAAATATAGATATTCTAAATGCACAATTTGAGGTTGAAAACTTCCTAACATATCTTTAAATTTTTTTTTGAAGATAAAGATAGATTTTATTCATATTTCTATTATCTAATTTTGAACTTCATTTTAACTATAATGGCATTTATTAATACAGCCTTATGCTTTTCATTCTAATGTTAATATATTACCTTCTTGATATTTATGTGTTGATAAAATTCTTTGAGGGATATTGGGTATCCCTATTCTGTTTTGTTGCTAACTTTTAAATTGTGATTTTTTTTAAGCGTGCTGATGACATTACAAGTTTAGTAACAGATACTACACTTCTTGTACACTTTTTTGGAAAAAAAGGAAAAGCTGAGCTCAACTTTGAAGATTTTTATAGGTGAGCTTACTTTTTTATTTGTATTGAAAAATGTTAACATGCTAAAGTGAGAAAGGTCCTTAAAATTATCCAGTGCAGTGATACACACCTTTTTCTGCTTTTATCTCAACTGAAGGTACTATGTATAACAAATACCCACTTTTATCAGTTCTGTATACCAGTGTTTATATTGATAAGTGTAATAGGAAATTACTGAATGATAAATAAAATGTCTGACTAGCTGGATTGTTATTTCCTATACATTCAGAAGAAAGTATATTACCAATTTCTTAGCCTCAATAAGCCAAAGTAATAAATAATAATAATCATGTATATACTGTTTACTACAGGAAACACTAGACACTACACATTAACTCCTTTAAATCTCATCACTAGGGTATTTTTATTATCCCCGTTTTACAGATGAGGAAGCCAAAACCCTGAGAGGCTAAGTACCATCTGTTACTGTCACTCTTCATTTGTCTTATTCATTCTTTATATATTTTTGTCATAGATTCATGGATAACCTCCAAACAGAAGTTCTAGAAATAGAATTCCTTTCCTACTCGAATGGGATGAATACTATCAGTGAAGAAGATTTTGCTCATATTCTTTTACGATATACAAATGTGGAAAATACATCAGTATTTTTGGAAAATGTGCGTTACAGTATACCCGAAGAAAAGGTATCTAATCCTCCATTATTTATTTTGTTAACATGTTATGTAGGTCAAAAAAAATATTTTGTCCTTTTGTTAGTTCTTTTGCTCTGTGGATTAATAGAGATATTTGGATATATTTCATTCTTTTTTCCTATGTATCCTAAGTGCCCTGGCAAAATTTTAAAAATTGATTAATATTCTGGGTAGATAATCCATATTTTTCTGAGATATTCTAAAAACTTTAAGGTTGTGAGCACTTGTTTTACTTGGATTATGAATATCATTTTCCAAGAGAATTCTGTTGACCTCTGTGCTTTTACTACTATATTAACATCACCTGATATAAAGCACTTTATATTGACATCATTTCAGTTATACTTTATTCATTTCTATAATACACTTAATAAAAGGTCATTTGAAGATGGCCTTCAACTTGATGAGTGAGTGATCTTATCAGCAGTTGAAGTGAGGTTTTTTTTTCAGAGTTTGGATGGTGTGAGTGTTTAAGAACCTGGGACAACTGATTGTCTGTTTGTTTAGTAAAGTGTTTTGTCAGCAATTCTGATCAGTTGTGCATTATCTAGTGGTATTTAAATGCATCATTGCAACCAAATGGAACTGGTGTTAAAAGTACCCCCTCAGGCATGGGATGTTTTGGATATATTGCCTTATATTTGTGTTTGCAGAAGGATCAAGTTAATGTATCCAAGAAAAACTTGCAAATAGTTTGACTTTGTTTAAGATGGATACACCGACAGTGCTAACAATTCTCCACATCCCCTACCGAATGAGAAAACAGAACTTGATGCATTTGGCCGTTAGTTTACATAATCTATTTTTGTCTGTTTTACATGTTAAACTGGATTTTTTCAATTCATAAATTGGAAAATAGTGGAAATTATACTAGTTATAATAACTATACTATGTCAAACTACTTGGGTATTTTTAGGACCTTAAAGAATCTTTTTATTCTTTCATCATGTGGAAATTTATAGAAATCTGTAACTCAAAAAGTTTAATTCCAGGGTAAAGAGCATATGGGACCTCTTTGTACTGTTTTTGGAACTTTTTTCCACATCAAAAATTATTTCAAAATAAAAAGTTTTCTTTCAAGTTAAATTCAGCTTTTAAAAACTTGATAGAGGTATCATAAGCACTACAAATCATTACAATAAAAATGGGAAAATTTAGCAAGTGAACCAGCATTGATTCTCATTGATTTGGTTTTTTTTTTTTTTTTTTTTTTTTGCGCTGTCTCATCAATCCTTAAAACACTTTCCAGATATTGACATCTTTCTTTTATAAAAGGGGAAACTGAGGCTCTCCGATACTTAAACCCTTGCCCAGGGTTTCAAACCCAAGACCCTAAGCCAATGATATTGCTATCACACCCTGCTTTTGTCTTTCCCTTCCTTTCACCCCTCATCCCCTTCTCTCCAAAACAATAACAACTGCTACTCTTTCAATAGATTCCATTTTACATTTCAAAAATACTTTAATTTTCACTCATTTGTCTACTAGATATTAAGCATCTACTATTTACTAGAGGCCTTATTCTAGCCACTGTGGAACAAGTGAGAAGATACGTAATATTCCTGTCATTGAATTACTTAGTGGAGAGATACAATAAACAAGTAAGCAAAAAGATAAGTAAATGACCTTTTTTCAGATAATGATAAATATTCTGAGGAGGACCAAAAGTTGTGGGCAGTGGGAAAGAAGATGCACTGTTAGGGAAAGCTTTTCTGAAGTGGTAGCTTTTGAGGAAAGACGGTGAGGAGTGACTTGTGCAAAGACCTGGATGAGGAGCAACGCAAACAGCAAATACCGAAGTTTGCCAACCTTGCTTTAGAGCATAGGTGTGATGTTTGTTCACTGAGCAAGTATTTATTTAGCAAGTGTTTTCTGTACACCGTGACATTCAAATGTGATCTGACTCATGTGCTAGATATGATTTGATTCATTCATGTTTCAAAAGATCGTCTTGGCTGGTACAGAATAGACTTTAGTTAGACCCACTTTGAAAGAAAAAGACAAATTTGGATGTTGTTATAGGAGGGCAGGAAAGAGATACATGGTCAGATACTGGATCCTTTAAAAACTAGAGCTGATCAGCTCTTATATTAAAGTCTGCTGGATCAGACTTTAATATAAAGGAAAATGAGGAATCAAGAACTCCTAGGTTTTGGCCTGAACCACAGGTGCTATTTACTGAGCTAAGAAGACTACAAGTTTGGGGTTAGGGAAGAATCAATACTTTTATTTTGGACAAGTTAAGTTTGAGATTCCTATGAGATACCTGAGTTCAGAAATTATGCAGGCAATCGGATGTTTGACTATCGCAATCAGGGTACAAACCAGGGCTACTTTTCGTAATCATTAGTGCTTAAGCTGTGTCTCCAGCTTAAACTTCTCCCCTGAATTTCAAACTTTTACATCATACAGCCTGCTGCGCCTCTCCACTTGGCTATGTAATACATACCGCAGGCTTAATAGTTTCAAAACTAAACTCCTGGTCATCCCAACAAATCTTGCTCCACACACCATCTTCCCTGTTTCAATGACTGGAAACTATATTCCTAGTTGTTCCAGCCAAAATTTTCAGACTCCTTCCCCTCACATTCTACATACACTTCATCAGCAAATCTTCTTGACACCGTCTCTATCAGAATTTGACCACTTCTTGCCGTCTCCATTGCTACCACCCAAGTCATCATTCTCTCTTGCCTGGATTATTGTAGTTGCCTCCCAAATCATCTCTCTGCTTCCAACTGTGCTTTCTTACAACCTGTTCTCCATTTCACATTTAAGGAAATGCTTTATACCATGATTCAGATTTTATCATAGTATCTCCTCATTTTTCTCAAAGTAAAAGCCAAAATTTTTGGTGGCCTACAGAGCCTACAGAGGCTGTTCGCTCCTTACCTTTGACCTCATTTCCTATCATTCTCCCTCTTGCTCACTCTGCTCCAGGCACACAGGCCGTTTTACTGTTTCTCAATACCAGGTAATCTTAAATCTCAGGGGTTTAGTATATGTTCTTTTCTCTGCCCTGAATGCTCTTCTCTTAGATAACCACATAGCTTACTATGTAATTTCTCAATGATTTCTACTCTTCCAATCTAATATATAAATAATGACCTATTATACACATAATATATAACCTGTAATATAATAGCTTATTATGTAAATTATAATCCTCTCCCTTGGCATTCCCTATTCCTTCTTGCCTTAATCCATTTTTATTTCCTTAGCATTACCGTCTTCTAACACACTATATAATTTGCTTATTTTTATTTTTTATCTCGGTAAACAATAGAATATACTTATTTTTATTATTATTTTTTGTCTGTCTTCCCCAACTATAATGAAAGCTCCAGGAAGGCTCGTATTTTTGTCTTTATTATTTGCTGCTATATCCAAGTATCTGGAACCCCTATTGAATGAATTGATAGATATTATTTAAAGATGTAGAACTTAAAGCTTTTCTATTTTTGTGAATTTTACCTACAGATATATTCACTTATATGAAATGGCAGATTTACAAAATTATGTGTTATAATTAGTGTTGTTAGCAATAGCAAAAAGTTGTAAACTACCTAAATGTCTTTCAGTAAGTCACTGGTTAAATAAATTGTAACATATCTATAGAATGGAAAAAGGTGAAGCTGAAAAAAAGACCAAGAAAATTCTTTGGGTACTAATATAGAACAACCTCTAAGATATAGTACGTAAAAAAGAGCACAATGTAGAACAATGTATATAGTATACTACTACTTATTTACAAAAATAGCCTATGCTAGTTCTGGAAGGACCCACAGAACTAGAAAAACATTGGTTCCTCCAAAGAAGGGAACTACATGGCTGAGGACAAGGAGGGGGGAGAGGGAGATTTGTGTTTTCCACTCTCGTGCCTTTTGAATCTTGTACAGGTGAATAGAATACATTGCCATATAAAATAAATAATTTATTTTTTTTAAGGCTATGGGACCAGGTGAACTTTTCTAGGAGAGAATGTAGATAGCGACTGTAGAAGGGAAGGGAAAGGGCTTGTCAGAGTAGCCATATAATGTAAATATTAACAAGAAAGTAATAAAATTATCATTATTAAGCTTTGAGGAAACTGATGTTCAGAAAGATTTAAGTGACTTATCTTCATTCAGCCAGTAAATTTCAGTTTGAATTTTCTGTTTATTCCAGAATGGTACATTTCTCTCTACCTTTTAAAGTTGTTTATATTTCTAAAAGTTAATATATAGTTGCCATTTAGATCAGTTACCTATATAACTTTAACTTTAGTATAACTTTAGTATAAATAGTGACATACTTAATTTATGAGATGAGCATGAATTTTGAGTTGAGAACAAGTATGGTTTATACACTTGAGGTGCTCATAAGACCATGTTTTCTAGATGGTTGTTTTTACTTGGATGATAATGTGTTCTGATCATTTGTTTGGATTTTTCGAGTTAATCATTTTTTTAAGGTAAAATGCATGTAACATAAAATTAACCATTTTAAACTGAACAATCTGTGGCATTTAGTATATAGTGTTGTGAAACCACCATCTCTACCTATTTCCAAAACATTTCATTATACCAAAGTAAACCCTATACTTAATAAGTGTTCCCTGCCCTCACAATCCCTGGTAATCATCAGTCTGCTTTCTGTCTTGGTGGATTTACCTATTATGGCTATTTTATATAAATATAATCATGTAATATATGACCTTTCATGTTTAGCTTCTTTGGTAATATTTTTGAGGTTCCTCTACATCGTAGTGTGGATCAGTACATTACGTCTTGTTATAGCTGCGTAACATTCCATTGTATGTGTATACCATTATTTGTTTATCTGGCCATGGACATCTGAGCTTTTCTCCACCCTTTGGTTATTGCGAATTGTGCTGCTATGAATATGTGTGTATATGTATTTGTTTCAGTACCATTTTTCAGTCCTTTGGGGTATATACCTAGCGTATAATTGCTGGGATATGTATAGTGTATATATTCCACCACCACCCCTTTTTTATAGCTATTATAGTGAATGTGAAGTGGTATCATTGTAATTACCTTTACCTTAACCAAAATTATTTCTTCATATGGCTTTGAGTTACTGTCTAGTTTCCTTTCTTTTAAGCCTGAAGGACTCTCTTTAGCATTTCTCGTAGGACAGATCTGCTAATAATAAACTCACTTAACTTTTGTTTATCTGAGAATGTCTTAATTTCTTCCTTTTTGAGGATAGTTTTGCACATATAGATTTCTTGGTTGACAGATTTTTTTTTCTCTCAGCACTTGAAATACTGTATCCTACTAATTTCTGGCCTCCATGGTTTCTGATGAAAAATCAACTGTTAATTTTATGGGGATCTTTCATGTGAAGAGTTTCTTTTCTCCCGCTGCTTTCAAGATTATCTTTGTCTTTGTCTTTTGACAGTTTGAGTATAATGTGTGTTGGTGTGGGTCTTTTTCACTTTATCATACTTGGAGTTCATTGAGCTTCTTAGGTGAATAGTCTTATGTCTTTCAAATTTGAATTTGGGATGTTTGTGTTCAATCATTATTTCTTTAAATAGTTCTCTCTGTTCCTTTATTTCTCAGTCTCTCTCTTATTTCCAGAAGTCCTATAATGTATATATTGATACACATTATGATGTCCCCAGGTCCCTTAGGCTCTGTTCACTTTTCTTCATTCTTTCTTCTTTCTCCTCCTCAGATTGAATAATTTCAATTATCTTATCTTTAAGTTCACTGTTTCTTTGTTCTACCTGCTCAAATCTGTTGTTGAACCAGAAAAACTCTAGCTAGTTTTCTCATTTCAGTTATTATATTTTCAGGTCCAGAATTTGTATTTTATTCTCTCTTACAATTTCTGTCTCTTTATTGATATTCTCAGTTTGTTCACACATAGTTTTCCTGATTCCCTTTAGTTTTTCATCCATGGTTTCCTTTAGTTCTTTGGGCATATTTAAGACAGTTGATTTAAAGTCTTTGTCTTTTTAGTCCAGTGTCTAGGCTTCCTCAGGAATGGTTTATGTGGATTTATTTTTTCCAGTGAATGGGCTATATTTTCCTAATTCTTTGCAGCATTGTGATTTTTTACTAAAAAATAAGCATTTTGAATATTACAGTGTAGTAACTCTGGAAATCAGATTCTCCCCTACAGTTGTTAGTTTGTAAAGTAGCTAGGAAAAGTCACTATACAAATGGGAAAGACTGTATTCCTTGTTGTGTACAGTCGCAAATATTCTGTTCCATTATCTTAGTAGTTAGACAGATAACTGACAAAAATTTCCTTCAATGCCTAGAGCCAGAAAGAAAAAAATACAGTACTCTCCCAGTATTTGCAGCTCAGCTCCTTGTTGGAGCACTCCTTTAACACTAAGCCAAGCTACCTAAGCCTCTTCATTTGCTTTCACCTCCTGCTTCCACAGAGCCTATAGACCTGCCAGAGGTGGTAAGCTAGTGTCCTCTCAGGTTTTTTCAAAGCATGCATCAGTTCCTGGGCATGTCCAATTTCTCGGGTATATGTAGTGGCCCTTTGAGCCCCTATTCTCTCAATACCATTCTTGTTAGCCTCTTCCAGGCTTTTGTATTTTGTCTGCGCTTGTTCCTTCTGTCACTCCTTGCTTCAGACTGGCACAGAGTGTGTATGTCTTTAAATCTTTTGCTAGATACCATGTTACCAGGAAAGCCACTCCAGTCCGAGGAGAAGGGCATGAAACAAAAGTCAGCCTCTGTGCTGATCCCTCAGGGAACCCCTAGACAAGTCAAATTGCACGCCACAACATTTAAGAATTGGCCCGTATTAGCCCTCTTTCACCAGGAAGCCAAACGACGAACACCAGCTACCATCATAAAAGCTGTCACAGCATTGAAAGATAAAAATGGTAGTTCAATAGACTAAAACACCACAATACTCTCTCACTGAATTTCAGGCACCCTTCTCTTTATTAATCAGTCCCTACTACTTGCTGTAAACTTTGGATTAGAATCTAGAGTTCCACAAAGTTGATTCTATCAGTATTTCCCAGCTTTTAGTTGTTTTGCTGGAGGGATGAAATCTTCAAGCACCCTACTCCACCATTGTCCATGACATTACTGCCCCATTCTCTTCCTAATCTAATTGTTTCAGGCTTATGTACTTTAACCAAAGTTAATAAACAAGTGCACACATTGGGAGCACTGTCATGGCTACAGATGGAGTACATTGCCAACCTGTACAACCAGTGTAATTACAGTTGCAGTTTGATATGTACAACATTTTCTGGTTTGTCTTTTTATTGAATTATGTCTTATTAACTATCTCAGTTTTGTCCATTTATGCCTTGCCATAGTTCAGTTCAAGTGCAACTATATATGCAGGGTTACATCTTCAATGACATATTTCAGTAAGCATATGTAATTTTTTTATTGTGGTAAAATACACATAACATATAGTTTACCATTTTAAATATTTTAAAGAGTAAAATTCGGTGGCATTAAGCCTCTTCACAGTGTTGTGTAACCATCACAGCTAGTTCCAGAACTTTTTCATCATCGCAAACAGAAACCTCATAGACATTAAAGAGAGTCACTCCCTTTTTCCCTTCCCTTCAGCCCCTGGCAACCACTAGTCTGCCTCTATCTCTGTAGATTTGTTTATTCTGGACATTTTATATCAGTGGAATTATATAACATGTAAATTTTTGTGTCTGGCTTCTTTAACTAAACATAATTTTTTCAAGGTTCATCCATGTTGTAGCAAATAATCACCACTTCATTCCTTTTTATTGCCAAATAATTCTGCATTATATATGAGGTATGATCACAAAAAACGGTGAATGTTTAAATTAAAAAAGATTACAGTAAAGATACATTGTCATTAATCCTCCTCAAAATACTCCCCCTCACTTCAAACACACTTATCACATCATTCTTGCTACTTTCTGAAGCAGTTCTGGAAGTCTTCTTTCGCAAGTGTCTTTAGCTGCACTGTCTTGGCTGCTCCTGAATCAATTCAAAACTGTTAACCTTTCATGTTCATTTTGACTTTGGGGAAGATCCAGAAGTCGCACGGTGCCAGATCCAGCGAATAAGGTGGATGAGGACACACCTTAATGTTTTTATTTGACAGAAATTGCCATACCAGAGCGATGTGTAACATGGAGACTTTCCATTGTGACCATACAATATTGTGAATGCTGCTGCCAAGTGCCATCCAACAAAAAGGCAGCGATCTTCAATATGATAAGCAGCGCTTCAAACCTTAGTAACAGTATGTGACAAGTTTCAACTTGTTTGGTGCAGTCAGTTGAGTGTGAGCTACGGTTGAGAGAAGGTGTGTTTTAAAGTGTGCCATAAATCATCCTCCATCATGACAACGCTCCATGTCACACATTGCTCCTGGTATACAGCCATTTCTGTCAGATAAAAACATTATGGGGTGTTCTCATCCACTGTATTCGTGAGATCTGGCACCGTGAGACTTCTGGCTCTTCCCCAAAGTCAGAATGATTCAGGGCATCAAGGCAGCCACGACAGCACAACTCAAGATACTCACAAAAGAAGACTTCCAGAACTGCTTCAGAAAGTGGCAAGAATGATGGGATAAGTGTGTTCAAAGCGAGAGGGAGTAATTTGAGGGGGATTAATGGCAATGTGTCTTTTACTATAATAATTGTTTTTTAATTTAAACGTTCACTGTATTGTTTGATAACACCTCATAGATACACCACATTTTATCTATTAGTTAGTTGGTGAACATTGAGTTGTTTCCAATTTTGGCTATTTTAATAATGCTTTTATAATATTTGTGTATAATTTTTTTGTGTGGACACGTTTTAAATTCCAAAGAATTAGATATACTCAGAGTGTATAGCTCGGTCACATGGCTACCATAATGTTTAACATTTTGAAAAACTGCCAAACTGTTTTTAAAGTAGCTGCAGCGTTTTGCAGTCCCATTAACAATGTATTGTTTCTAATTTCTACCGCATCCTCACCAACACTTGCTATTGTCTGCCTTTTTAATTGTTGCCATCCTAGTGTGTGCGGAGTGGTATCACTGTGGTTTTGATTTGCATTTCCCCAGTGAATAGCAATGTTGAATATCTTTTCCTGTGTTTATTTGTTGGCCATTTGTATATCTTTTTTGAAGAAATATCTATTCAAGTCCTTCTCCATGATTTAATTGGGTTGTCTTTTTGTTATTGATTTGCAAGAGTTCTTTGTATATTCTAGATGCTAGACTCTTATGAGATACACAATTTATAAATATTTTATCCCATTCCGTCAATTGTCTTTTTACTTTCTTGATAGTATCCTTCATTGCATGCAGGTTTTTAATTTTAGCTATTAAATATAGGTCTTTGAGCAATTTTGAGTTAATTTTTATATATGGAGTGAAATAGGAGTCAAACTTCTTTCTTTTACATGTGGATATCCAGTTGTCTTAGCACCATTTGTTAAAGGAACTCTTCTTTCTCCAATAAGTGATCTTGGCACCCTTATTGAAAATCAGTTGACCACAGATATTTGGGTTTCTTTCTGGACTCTCAATATGTATGTATTTTTGATGTTTTAAAATTTTCAGTTATTATCATTTTATTTTTGTTAAAATGTAACCTACTTCTTTTCATTCCACTTCTAACAATTAGGACACATTTTATTCAAGTCCCAGTGGTTCATTACAGAAGTAAATCTGGGGGTGAGAGTGAAAAGAAGAAATGTCTATATCCCCTCTCTCCACCACTTCCCCAGACCCTTTTCCTCACTGCTGTTAAGAATGGATTGCTTGTCCATCAATATGCTTGTCCTGTTTTTCAACTTATAATTCTATATTTCCAGACACAAAAAAGTTTAATCTACACAAGATAATTATTGTATGGTTTCTAATTTCTCTTTCTAAACATGAGAACCCTGCTTTGAAAATCTAAAGGTTCAGAGGGTGAACGTTGTATCCTGTCATTCTTTGCTTTGCTTTTTAACTTTATGCTTTGTAAAAGTAATAACAATTTTGTTTACACTTTGCTTAAAAATATCTCATCCTCCTATTTTTCACTTTTACCAGCATTAACCTGTCACCCTAAGACAGAGACTGTTGCTGTGGCAATGGGTCACATAAACTAGTACAGAACTAGAACAGTGACCAGTTTCCCAGGCAACAAGCTCTCCACCTCAAGACAAACCAGAAGAGGTTTGTCTTCTGGCTTGGTCTCCCTAACTGATTCAAACAGTCCTCTCCGGAATACATACCATAGCAGGTGGGATCGTGTCCCCAGGCAGAATCTAGGGTTGGAATAGCTATCAAAGAGAAAGAAAAATGTGAAGAGAAAGGACAGTGAGGATTCTCCTTGCAAGTAAAGAAGGGTTGTAATTGAAGTGGAAATAATGTATACCAAAATTGGATATTATTACTTTGATAATAAATTGATAATTAATATTATTTTGATTATAAATCAATCAATAGTTGATTTTTATGAAAATAGACGCCCTTGGTTCTCTCCCTGTCTTTCCAGTGCTGCCTTGTTAATTTCCTTTCCATTTTTAATACTACATTAGGGCCTTGTTAAGCATAAGCTCTTAATATGGCCCTCTGCTCTTTTCTGTTTACTTTTTTTTTTCCAATCACTTTTATTTTGCAGAAGAGAACTCATTAATTAAATGCAACTTTTCATATCCAAATTTGTATTATCGGAGCTACATTGCGCTTGGTTTAAATAACTTTCCTGTTTAACTGAAATAATAGCAGTGATCATAAGTGCAGTTTATGTAAATGACATTTCAGAGTCCTTTCCAGTGGTTCCACACCAGACCCTGTGTTGGAAGTTCAGTGACACCCCCCGTCATTGTACTTCCTCCTGCTGTCCTAGCAACGTTATCATGGCAGAAATAAGTGAAAATGCATTACTGTTGCCTTATTCAACATTTTGATTTAGCTTTGTCATTATAAAGACATTAATGACCTAATGCTTAATTATACTTAAGGAGTACATGTACAGGAGAATGATTTTTTTAGGTGGGTTTTTGTTTTTCATCCTTTTTTTTTTTTTCTTCATCCTTGTATTTACTTTCAAGGTTTAAAAAACTCCGGCCTGAAATACAGAGTACAAAATTGCAGCTTATTTATCCATTTTTATTTTAGCATGTTTTTTAAAAAACTTTGTGCTGATATAATAGTGTTTTAAAAATATTTTCACTTGTCATTGTAATGGTAGCAACACTGCCCAGTGGAAAAAAATGAGAGTGAATTTTACACTCCATTTGGAGAAAGAAGGTTTCAGAATGTACCCCTGAAATGTTTACTTACAAGACATATTACACATGCTTAATCTATTTACTTCTAGTAAGTAGAAATACTTATTTTAATAAGTTTGGCACTACTAAATATATTTACATATATTCTCCCAATATAGGGCATCACATTTGATGAATTCAGGTCATTTTTCCAGTTTTTGAACAACCTAGAAGACTTTGCAATAGCCTTGAATATGTATAACTTTGCAAGTCGTTCTATAGGGCAAGGTAAGTAATCATCTTTTAAAACTTAAAAGCAAAAAATAATTCTACATTGTTTCTAGGGACTTTGACAGCAAATTAGATATAGCATATTAGCCATCATCTGGCTTGAAAGTTTGTTATGTAATTCAATGGGAAATCTGCTTTCCCTAAGGGAAGTTTAGGGAAATATACTAAATTTTTGTATTAAACTCATTATCCCCGTTTCATATTATGGGGAAAAGCTAATGATGTTTGTAAAGGTTCAAAGAGGAGGAAACCTCTTGGTAACATTGAGGGCTGTGTGTCTACCTATAGAAGAACCAGCTAGTCATGCCTCAAACATCATAGAATGATATTTATATTACTGATTTTACCCACAATCAGTTGCTGGCTCAGCAACCTGAATTGTGTCAACAGAATCACCTCTTAGCCATAGACTTAAATTAACTGAGTTTTAGGAACGATAAATAAAATTGAATGCCGATTTTGCTTAATTTACAGAACAGTATAATTGTTATAGAACTCAGAATGCTGTTGACCTCAGGACTAGCTCCTTCTTTCCCTGTAGGTAGACTAACAAGTCAAGTCCTTTTTCTAGGATTCCGTGGCTATGACTGCTATGCCTTCTTCCCTCATGGTGATATCCTTTTTAAGTATTCTTGACATATGAGGATTTTCTGTTCATGTCTCTAAGGTGATTTGACCTGTGTCTGTCATAATCTATTAGATGTTATTTCCCAAACATAATCTCAGAGGACAGTCATTATTTTATTGCCAAGTTCTAAGAGAAGCCAATCTGCAGCATCTAAGTAATTATATCTTTCCCAAAAACATAGAGATTGACTTCCTCCTTGCTTCATTCATTCATTGAGGAAGAGAAACCCAAAAATGTGTCATATTTCACCCTTTGTCTCGTCTAGGTGTTCAGATAAGCCATCTTCTCAACTCAACCCATTTTAGTGTTTTAAAACCAGAACCTTTAGGAACCCTGCCTTCCCAGACCAGTGTTTACTACCATGATAAACCTAATCAACCAAGAAAAAAAGAAAAAGAAAAAAAAACCCTCAATATCTGTTAACTTAGTTCAGAATGGAAGTTGCTCTTTTACTTTGTGGAACTGGGAAATGGAAAAAATCAGTTGTGTACTCTTGGAGGTGCTAGGAATATAACTCTTCCTTTTCTGTTGCCACTACTATTACCTCTCAAAAGGACTACTGCAGTAGCCACCTCAGTGGTATTCCTGCCATTACCCACCTTCCTCTTTGATGTTTCCTAGACAACTCACAGAATATTCTTTCAAAACACAGATTATATATCTACAACACACCTGCTTCGGAAAACTCTTCAGTTCCCCAACTGCATGTTGAAGAATGCACAGGTTCCTCACCTCCAAGTCCCTGTACAAGCTCCAGCTCCTATGTGTCCAGATGGCTCATTGTTTTCAGAACGTGCCTTATACTTTTCTGTTCCCTCCACGCCTTTGTTCATTCATGTCGTATCATCTGCCATTTCTCTCATCTCTACAAGCTGACATCATCTACCTTCAGAGCTCAGCTCAAATACAAAGTCACAGCCTTTCCTAGTCACTGCTCCTCTCGCTCTTCTCCGTACACAGACAAGGCATCACTCGTTTCGAAATTCTCGTAGCTCTTGGTTGGTACTTTTTGTATGATCCTGTGTAATACAGGGCACTTGTCTCATCTCCCATATGAACTGTAGGTTTCCTGAGAACTTGCTCATCTTAATAACCTCTGAAGTATCTGTCTTTGATAGTAGGTGCTCATTAAACATTCAGTGAATATGAATGTATTGTTAAACTAAGATACAGTTATCCTTGGTCCCTTAAATTAAAACTACAAAAATATTTTGTTCCCTAGAAGATAGCATGATTAATGGAAAGTCAAGTTACATAAGTAATGACCCATGTTTAGGAAAAAGCTTTTATAACCTTGCTAGTAATGAATACATATTATAAAAGTAATGTTAATGGTTTACTCCTTTTCTGTAACATTTATCTAGATGAATTTAAACGTGCCGTCTATGTAGCTACTGGCCTCAAACTGTCACCACATTTAGTGAACACAGTCTTCAAGATTTTTGACGTTGACAAAGATGATCAATTAAGTTACAAAGAATTTATTGGAATTATGAAAGACAGACTCCATAGAGGATTCCGGGTAAACCTATAAATTTCAAGCCTATTGTTATCCTTTTTAAAAACTGAAAGAAAAAATCCATCTAAGTTTCAGAAATAATATAAATTTTTACAGATATAAACATGAAATGTTATATTTGAAAAGGAAAAATATAAGGCCCTACATACTTTCAAAAACAATTTGAAGTAATAAAATATAAGGCTTTTTAAAAATATAAAACCAATTTGAATTTTAATAACTTATTTTTATACTCCATTAGTTTAATGTCTTCATCCCAATTTGTGGGGGGAAATGCCAAATATTTTCGATTAATTCAGTCTGCACACTGAGTGCCAAACTTGTTAGTATACAAAGAAATATCACTGTTTCTCATTTTATATGATGCTGATTTCCACAAGGCAGCTTGAGACACTTAAGTCACTGCATATTCAGTACTTTTTGTATGGAAAATAAAATAAAAAACTTTTTGTATGTTGAACCATTTTTCCTCCTAACATCTTACACTGAAAAGTAATTATGAGAAATTCAGTGATTTTTTTCCTCAGAAGAACATTTTAAAGAATGAAATATAACGTGAATCAGTAAGTGTTTACACATCTAACATTTGTGGATGGTACCACAAATGGAAAAAGGAAAAAAAATTGCTAATGACAGCTGGAGTATTCAATCTTCCCTCTTTGGTAAGAATACCCCTAAGTATAGTACATTTAAAAAGAGAAAAAATTACACATACAAACGAATCAAGATTCATGTTAGAAAATGTTTTTAAAGATTTTTGTAATTACGTTTTTAAAGCCAAGCTGTCTTAATAAGATACTGTGTACTTAACTGCCATCTAGTGGTTAATTGGTAACATTTGGGATGATGGCACAAATACCTGAAAGGGCATACGTATATTGAAAATCATTTATTCTTCCTCAAAAATTCTAGAGTAACAAGATAAAATTAAAATATAAACTATGCTATAAACCTCTGACACTGTATTTCTCTCTTGGGTGTTATGTGTTTCTATTTTTGCTTTCTTTATTGCATACCTGTGGCCCTATAACATTTTATTTACATTTGCATTTTTAATCCTCTGTTTCACAGGGTTATAAAACAATTCAGAAGTATACCACTTTCAAATCCTGTCTGAAGAAGGAACTTCATAGCAGATAAGTATGTAAGCTTCGCTGTCTAAATTTGTTCAGTATCAGTAAAGGAAGAGTCGCAATTTATTTATTTATTTTTTGTTATGACATTTAAGAAATAGAATTTATTTTTAATTTTTAGGTCGGTCACTAGTTCGATTTAAGAATTACTCTTTTAATGATTTTATTTTAGACCAGTAATTCAATTTAAGAATTAATCATTATAGCAAAGGACTACTTTGTTGTAATTAAGTTATAACATAAAAATGAACTGGAATAAATAGTCATCCGACTGAAATTCTCTTGGAGTGCCTTGATTGAAAATTTTTTTTTTAACTTGCAGCTTTGCACCTGAGCAGATACAAAATAATGACTCTAGATTGGATTTTTATAATCTAGGATTATTAATGTCTAAGGAGTATTTGCTACTATTTTTTAGGATCGTGATTCCAAACATCTGCTACAATAATAGCAGCTAATTTTTTCAGTTATTTGAAGTGCTGGCACTATATTAGGGGTGCTTCCACATGCGGTATCTCATTTAATCCTCACTGACAGAAATCCCGTTTAACAGCAGGGAAAAGAGAGGCTTAGTGAATAATTTGCTCAAGATAGCTTGATAGTAAGTCGCAAATTAGGATCGAGCCTCATTCTGTCTAATGGGAAAGCCATCTTATTTATTAACTATCACTGTAGTTGAGGAAGATACAGGAGATCCATTCAATTTGTATCAACCCAAAGAAATGCCTCAAACTTGTTGCTGATCTCCAAAATGAAGGTTTTATTTTTTCTCTTTTCTTTTAAAAAGAAAGTCAACTGGGACTATGAAATTATGGTTTATTATGGGTTCCAATTAAATAAGTCTCTACTTGAAGGTTTTATTCATTTCTACATGTTTGCAAATATATATTTCTTGCTGTTTTTCTCAAGGTTGAAACATTTATATCAGTCTATAGCATTATTACCAAAGTAGTCCCAAGGGATATCAATGCATATTATTCTAAAAACAAAAAAACGAAACTGCTTAGTCAAATAAGTTTGAAAAATACCATAATAAAAAATGTTAAATTAGGTTTCTTAGAACTTATGAGATCTTAATATGGCTCTATTTATTTATTTGTCTCTCATAAAGAAAAGCGCAGTATTCAGTATTTTCCAAAATAGCTTTGAGGCCTAATGTTTTACGGAACCCATTTTGGGCAATGTTGATCTAAAATGTTTAGCAGCAAGTAGGCTTATTTATTTATCTAAGGTGGTAACAGTTGTGATTAAGCTAACAAAAGAAGTCAGGTCTTCCTAATCTCTTGAAGAACTTTATACAACCCTGTAAGAACTTAAACTAAGCATTAAAAAGTAAGACCGTACTGTCTAATGTGTCCATATAAATAGTGTTCCCAACTAATTCGTCATATAGTGGTGTCACACTGACACTTGATTCTATGTAGTAGTACATAGACCCACAGATAAAAATGACTACATTTATTCTAAACCTTTGTAAGACTAAGGGTTAGCCAAGTTACCAAACAAAACACTGAACTTTAAAGGAAATGTTTTATGATTAAGTCTTTGATTCTTATGTTTTCTGTTGGTTTTTTTATTATGTACCTTACTGTTTCATATTATTATCATAATACTATTTGACATACCATTACCTCTGTATTTCATCCTAAATAAATATTGCATATATGTATGCATGTATGTGTGTTTGTGTGTATATGTTTTATATATATATACATTTTTTTGACTAGGTACTTGTAAAGCAAACATTAAAGGATTATTATCTACATGACAAATGCAAGAAGCAAAAATTTCAGAGAACAGAAGCAGGTTTGAGATCAGAAATTGTAGAAATGAAGGAGAAGGTGAAACACTAAAATTTTTTTCTTGAACTGAATTCTTGAATGTAAGACAGATAAAATGCATCTTCTTACTAACTACAAAAATTATGTGTTATCACTTTGAGCTTTTGCCTTGATTTGCTGAACTCTGCACTTCTTCATTCCTTTCAGAAGTATATAGATACCTCCACTGACTATATAAGAATGTATTTTAAATATTTTAAAAATTTTATTAGAAATTTGCCTAACTTTGAATTAATGTATGGCTTCTGGAATCTAGGTCACTTAAAAATGAAGAACGACATATTTTCTTTGGTTTTAGACTGTGAACTTACTTTAAGAAAATTAATATTCCCTAAGATTTATCTATCTTAGGGCCCTAGAATTGTTGATAAATCTCTATTACTTATCTGGTTTTTAATTATATTGAAATTGTTTTGAAAAACAAATAGAATTAAGCTACTATACAACACGATGGTTTACATTATTCTTTTAACTTTTAAAAGTACATAATTAACATACATTGTTTGAATCACTTGAATCAGGTTTTTAAAAGTCTGTGTTCATTTACCAAAGTCAACAGAATGTCTGGTATTCTTTTATGTATACAACAAAGAAATTTAAAATGCAGATTTGTTTTTCTCAAAAACTGTCCCGTAGTGATGGTAAAATAGTGGTAGTTGAAGCAGAGTCGTCATCCTTGTTTTAACATGATGCTGCTCCTGATTGTAAGTGGTATATGTTAATAACACTAGTCACAATAATATCTTAGCACCTGTACCTTACTCATATTGTTAGTAAATGCCTGGAGCATCAAAATGAGTACTCTAACAGACTAATAGAAAATGCTTTAGAAGAATGATGTAAACATTAGTAGAAGTTAATATTTTGTTTCTTGCAAAAGGACCACATGCAAAAGTGATGCCAAACAGCCGATAATCATAATTTAAATATAATTTAGTATTTCAAAATAATGTCTTAAAAGAGGGAAAAAAACACTTTCTATTGAAAACAAAATTAGATTTTCACATGGAGAAAATAATGTACTAGTACTTAATGGTTAAGTCTGTTCAATTAAAAAAGTTACTGTATAAAAGGATACTGTACAAAAGTAGAACAGTGAATTTAACATATCAATGTATTGTATGTGGAAGATGTGTTCATGTATCTTCTTTTCCAAGAAGTATTTAATGTAAATCGCACACACTCCATTACCTTGCTTTTGCATATGAAAATAGGAAATACTGACTTTGTTTTTATAAGTTATTAAATGTGAAATTGATAGCTGTGCATCAGCCTATTTATAAAAGTGTTATTTCCAAGAAAATGTTTTTATTAGCATTAACTATACGTTTTTACATTCTTTATCTGATTATTATTTATTACATTGATATATAGGATTCATAATTTGGGGATCCCACATAGTATACTAATTTAATTTCACCTGTTTTCAAGGTTGATTCAATTGATTGACTAAATGAAAATGCCTCCCAACTCATTTAACATACCCCAGGTCTGTTTTACCATACACTGAATGTTCTCAATATTATTTGCTATCTAAAATACTTGAAAAAAATGAAATGTACTTTTATCTTTGACTGTAAGTTATATTAGAACAATCCTATAAATGTACATTAAAAACTGAATTAGCTCATTAAAATTATTTATAATTCTGCTATTCTCCCAAGGAATACTACATGTGCAATCTTTTTTCCTTATTAGCAGAATAAATGGACAGTCATCTGTTTATAAGACTGCAGCATATTGAAATGGTAATAAATAAAATATTCTGGTCAATAAAAATGGAAAAGAGTAGTAAATTACAATGATTCCCTACATACTATTACTCTTGAACTTTATGCTCTATAAAATGAGAAGTAAAAATAATGCACTGGATTGTTGTTTACATCAATTGAAAACATGTTGAATGTATTAAAATAATAATGTATGTACTATATACATGTATGCTATTATTCCCTTTTATTTTCTTCTATAAGCTATTCTTTAGAAAGATAAAGCTATACATAAAATTTTAGTATCATACTCTTTGCAGTCTACATGATAAAAGTCTTGTGATACTTCTCAGAATCATTTCATATTAAGAAATTCATTTAACTGAAATTCCAGTTTATTGTTCTTTTTTGTAAAATGTAATTATAAAGCAACCTGTCTACCATTCTTACATTATCTTAAATAAATATACCTGCTCTGTATCAAGAAACTTTGCTTTTATGTATATCTGTGGACTAATGTCTTTCTGAAACGTCACCTCC
The DNA here is from genome assembly GCF_964194185.1 of Rhinolophus hipposideros. Taxonomy (NCBI): domain Eukaryota; kingdom Metazoa; phylum Chordata; class Mammalia; order Chiroptera; family Rhinolophidae; genus Rhinolophus; species Rhinolophus hipposideros. The sequence goes on along the minus strand of NC_138050.1, from coordinate 34,793,901 downwards.
AAACTTTGGGACTCGTTTTTGGTTACCAAACCTCCATTGATTTTATACATGCCATAACAATACATGCCAGTGAAATTAATCTCATCAGCACCTTTGTAGGTAAATAAATCACAGCCATAAAGCCTGTCAGTGTATAATAGGAATTCATACTTGGTACAATTATAGTCATTGGTACTGGGAAGCTTTTCAGAAAGTTTACATGTGACTTAATGGAATATCAGTTTTGCTTTACAGACCTGATTGCTTAAATGGCTTAAGATAATTAAACCACCACTGCAGCAGCCCCTTTTGTACTAACGTTGGGTATTTTGTAGGCATCCTCTTACTATGGCAACTCCTAGAAATTGACCAGTTTTCAAAATTCAGTAATTATCCTACTTTTTATAGCCATACAATAAATTAACATTTTACATGCTACTTTTACTTCCAAAGAATGTGAAAATATGAATTATATAATATTCAACAAGATAAAAATTTTAAGTGCTAAAAAAGCATTATGGTTTTTTTTCTTTTAATTGGCAGTATTTTTACTTAGTAGCTCATGAAATAATGGTACATTTTGCAATCAATCACATTTTAAATTCTGTGAAATATCACAAGATGAAAATCAATGCCAAGATGTAATTCTCTTTACATCTTTATATATTTATAATTCTCTTTATACATCACAATCAGTATTTTTGGCACACATCTTAAACTAAGGAATATACTCGTATTTATAATTGTGACTGTATTCATATAAATACACGATGCTCAGAGGAAGTAAAAGCATTATTATAGAAGTTTTCTGAAAAAGATAAATTTTGTGCAGTATTGTAAAGGAAGAGAAAGACAGTGGTTTTTTTTAGAAATAGAATAGAGAAAATAAGAAGAGAATGGAGAAAGAATCTGAATGAAGACATTTTTAAGATGGGATTGAGTAGACAGTTTTAAAAAAATAAATTTAAAGAAATGTAAGTTAAATTCTTGATGATAATACTGTCAATACGTCCTTTCACATACCAGATTGAAAAGATAGAATGGTTCTGTAGTATATGGTATTGGTAAATGTATGAGTCAATTGCTGGGGAGGCTGTAAATTTGGGTGTAACGTCTTTGGAGGGAAATAGAAGTATGTCAAAGTTTTGACCTAGGATTTTACTTCTGGGATTGTAATACCCTAATCCATATATTTATAAGTTTATGTCATCAATGAAACAGTATGTAACTATGAAAAAGAATGAAGTCCATTTATCATGCAGATCTGAGATGATCTACAAGATATTTTTATGAGAACACAGCAAAATACGCTACTGATCGTGTTCCAAACACACTTTCACTGCATAGAATTATATTTTAATATATCTTTATCAAAGTTATATGTGTACAACTTGTTAAAAATCAAAGAACTCTAGAGGGTTTAAATAAAATACAGCATCCTTCTTCCCTCATTTCTGCTCCTCAGAGACAATCCCTTTCAAATCTCTTAGCACTTTCTTTTGGTATCTGCTCTCATATTTCAAGAAAACATGCGTATACCAATATTTCTTGATTAATTTAATTTTTAGATTATTAACTGTTGACTTCTTATAATAGAAGATGAGGATTTGACTCTATTACACAAACCCTCCTCCAAGACACACACGCACACACACACACACACACACACACACACTTTCCCATCCTTTCAGTATAGTTAGAACATAATTTGTTAAATCAATTATCACATCATTGTTTCCTTCCTTATACATCTTCTTACTTTCCCTAGATTAACAAGTTTCTCCCTTTCAGTTAGCTTAATTTTTGTGTACTACTCATTTACCTATCATTAATTCATCCCCAGACTCATCTCCCGAACTAAACATATATTGTTAATACATTCTAACACATCAAGTAATGTGTCAATTTCTATTGTAATTTTGGACATGCCTCCTGGAGCTCTCCATCTGACTTTCCCACCTAAAGTGGTGGTTCCTAGTCCTGGTGCAGAGCTGTCACAGGATCGATCTCCCTTCTCCATCTCTCAAACATTCTATTTTACCCTCTCCATCTCCCAGGTCTTCCCCTTTCTTATCTTTTCCATTCTTGATGTGGAGCACAATCCTCCATATTTCCTGAGAAAGGCTACGTGGTAAATAAATGTTGATCTTGTATGCCTAAAATTGCCTTGATTCTACCCTCATGCTTGGGCAACAATTTGTCCAGGGGTACAAACCTAAAATGATGCCTTTTCCTTCAGAATTTGGAAAGCATTGCCCCACTGTTTTCCAACTTTTAATGTTGTTCTCAGGAAATCAGTTGTCTGATTCTTGACCTGTTTTTTTTTTTTTTCTCCTTCTGGAATTTAGTAGAATCTTCTTTTGTCCCCACTGTTCTAAAATTTCACATTAATATAACTTGGTAAAGATCTTTTACTCATTGATTTTGCTAAGCACTCAATAGTCCTTTTAATCTAAAAACTTACAGCATTTAGTTCTAGAAAAAAAAAGTAATTATTTCTTTGAGAACTTCCTTCCCTTTTGAATTCTCAGTCCCATTTTTCTGGAATTTCTATTACAGGATTCTCCCGCTTTGCTAAGAGTACCCCCCTTCTCACCCTGCTTTCCAAAAGTTCACATTACTTCACTTCGCTTTTATGAAAACCTATATTAGTACCAGTTTTCAGTTACCAAAAGAAATCCAAAGAGGATTTTTGCTTTCTTGACAAAAGCTGTGATGGTACTAATATAGGTCTTTGGTAAAAGTGAAGTAGCAAAATGCAAACTCAAGAAGTGGAGGATACCTGCATTTAGATGCCGAGTCTTCTATACTCATCCTGGAATTTTCCTTTTCTTCTTTCTTAGTGTTCATCTCTTTGTCTTTTTATTGTACCTTTCTTAAAGATTTTTATGAATTTGTTGAGGACTTTCTTACCTTCTATCCATTCTCCAGTTTATTTATTCCATCATACGTTTCTTTTTTTAATTTTTCTCTGATTTTTATTTTCTTATTGTCTCCTGTTTTTGTTTCATGTATTCAGCAGCTTTTATTCTCTCTCTGATTATTAACTTTAGTTTCTTTAAAGTTTTCTTCTGCTCCCTTCATTGCCTCATTCCTTTCCTCTATATGTATTTTGAGTGTCTCACATTAGTTGAGGCTTTCCTCAACTGTCTGGTAATCTTTCGCTGTATGTTTATATCTTTAAAAAAGTGGAAGCTCCGTGTGCATGGAATGAGCTTTTGACTGATAGGTTTCACTCATTCCTGTTCTGGCTGGGCCATTTCACAGGAGAGATCTTGACTTTCGGTATTGATAGGTCTTTTCTCTTTGGTCAGATTTCTCCTGCCTGGTAATTCAAAGCCTAGCTGCTATTTTGTTCAGAATGCCCTTTGAAGATGGGGCCACAGGTATATTTAATGAAGGGGGCTATAAGCTGATATATTTAATGAGCTATTATTGAACTGTTTGACTGTTTATGCCATGTCTTTGTTTACTTTTTTAAGAAAAGCACGTTTTTTAAACTTAGGATCTCAGTCTGGAAAAAGCGGGAATAAATCTTGAAGGTCATGAGTTGGGTGGACTTACTCACCAAATCCAGAGTTAGCTCGCATCTTCTTGAAGAAGATAGAGATGATTTTAAGAAAAATAAAAGTATAATTGTGATTGTGAATTTATGGAACTATCACATGATTTAGTTTGGCTGATAAGGATGGGAAGGGGATTAATTGATAAAGGGACATCAGTGGAAATCACTAGATTTAACAGTCAAAGATAGCAGTCATACTTTCTTACAAAACATATTTTGGTGGCATTTACTGTAAGACACAAAGAACTGAGCGTGACTATTAGTCTAATTCACTACGACATTTCCTGTTGCATATGGTATTTTCTAGGATGAAGCAAGTGTGAAGGTAAGTCTACTAGCAGATTTTAAACTGAAGTGAAACGAGAGTTTAGGACAGAATGAAAGACAATTAATAAAGACATTTCCAGTCTATGGTATATAATACTTTGCTTTCTGAAAGCTCTAGGTGCTATAAGAGTTAAAAGTTCAAGCTGAAAAATCTGCAAAACACTCTGAAAATCTATACTTTTTTATGTCATTGCTCTTCAGTGCTAAGAGGTTCTCAAGAAAGTGCATATCTTATATACCCGTTGTGCTGTAATATTTAATTACAGTGAGTGTACAGAAGATTAGCTGTCTCAAAGAGTCTTTTGAAACCAGATTGCACATCAAAACTGCATTGTGCCCTGCTAAATAAGCAAATTTAAGAAAGAGGAGAAGATGATGTCAAGACTTATTGCAAAATGAACAAATAAAAGACTAGGATTTGCTTGGTGTTCAGCCTATTAAGGCATAACCAATTGTTAGCTTTCATTTGTCAGCTTAAATATTTTTCTAAAATTTATACAGATTAAGTCTATGGAAAGTATCCTTTAGCTAGTGCAGTATTTGGACTTGAGAAATAAATTAAGCAACATGAAAATGCTAAATAGATTATACTAATAATTCAGCTTCTCATAGTGATTAATGACCACATAAATATGTGCATCAGTAATTCAGATACAGATATTTGTTGCCTTTTTTGTTATTTTTCTGATTATGCAATTAATACGTGTGCTTTCACTCCTTGATACTTGAGGTTTTGAAAGCTCAGAGGTTAACTTCTCCACAATAGCTAGACCCCCAAATATAACATACATTGGAACATTTCTAATCTCCAGGGATTTCTCCCATCAAAATGAAAGAAGAAAGTGTAAAATAAAGTTTAAAATACCCAAGAGCTGAGCCCCAAGTAGCCAGGGGTGAAGACTAGGTAGCTGGGAACCTGAATTGGTCTTGCAGGAAATAACAAGGAACATAGGTGAGGATCTCAGGCCAGAGCACCAGAGTTCAAAGGTCCTTGAAATTAGAACAAGAGGGAGCCTGCAGGATGTGGAGGGGCAGGATGGCTGAGGCCAGAGTTCTCTACTGTTACAAATGTTAGCACATTGAATCCAAGACCCTCCCCTCTGAGCTAAAATCTTCAAGGAGATCCTGAAGGGTCCTAGGACAAGTGTGCACACACACACACACACACACACACACACAGGACTGGCTGAAGCAGAAGAAATCACCCCACAAGACTCAGGTAACAATCAAGCATAACCTATTATATAAAGACTACCAAATCCCGTTAAGGCCAGCCACTATCAGTGAGAGTTAACAGAGACAATAAATTTAGACCCCAAAGAATGAAGATGTTGGAACTGAATACAGAATGCATATGAAATGAACTATGAAATTACAAAAATGAACTTCAAAAAAATTATAGAGACTAAACCAGAAAAATTCAAAAAAATTATAGAGACTTACCAGACAGAATTTCTAGAAAAAAAAAATGTAATTGCTAAAATCAAAACCTCAATGGAGAGTTTGGGACACAGCCATGTCTGAGTAACTGACTCATCCTTTATCATAAACAACTACATTATACAACAAACACTTCAGGGCTTTGATTCTTGAGAGAAAGGAAATTGATGTGACCTCTACATTCAGTCTGGCTTTCTGCCTGGCAGCACTTTGCAGACTGCAGCAGAGGGAAGGGAAGCCCAAACGGGGGAGAAAAAAAAAGTTCCATGAGACGGAAGAAATGAGAGAAGAGTTAAGCATAGCTCAAGTGGCTGGAATCTGTGGACAGAGTACCAGAGAAGACAGAGCTATGCAGAAAAGGGGCACCAGAAATCTGCATAAGAATACTCTGAAGTCTTTGGCTAAATACTAAACTGCACATGAGCCGGGTGAGGCTTCAGGAGGTCTGGCAGGAAACAGCTAGTGAAGGTGACACAGTGCTGGGAGATTCGGAATTGGGATCAGCCAGAGTGTAAGGCCTCCCTAAACAGTCCCAGAATTAAATTAAGGACATGCCTTAATAAAGCTACTCTAGAGTAAGGGCAACAATGCATCATTTGTAGATTGTTCCTATTCTTTTTCCCATGTAATAAGGTCTTTAGCTTTTTAAAATCTATTCATCCAGTCTCTTTGTATATTAAATATATGGATCATTTGACTGTCATATAAATTACAAATATTCTTTCAATGTATTGTTTGAGTTATATAGGACATGTATATATCTATATATCAACGGTTTTAATTTTAATGTATTTAAATGATTTTTTATTTGCCATTTTCTCCATTGTTTTTACACTTAGAAATTATTCTCTCAATTGGATAGTCTATCATATATTTTTATAGTTTATATTTTCTTTGCATTTAAATAAAAAAAAACTCACCTAAGATTAATTTTGTTACATGGTAAAAAAAAAAAGAAAAGAAAAATGAGGGCCTAACTCTAAATTTCCCTGCACATTTCTAACCAATTTATCCAGCACTGTTTACAATATAATTCTTCCTTTTTGCTACCTAATATAATGCAAATTGTATTTTAAATATTTTACAAACTTTAATTTGTTTTAAAGATATTATTCTCTTCCCTTGGATTTTCTGGCTATTCTTGTAACCACATTATTTTAATTATTTTAGCTTTATAATATGTGTTCATATTTCATTATAGTCTGTCTCCCCCCTCAATAGTCACACTTAAATTCCTCTTGTTTTTAGACTTTTTCTTAACTCTTCTTGTTTATCCTTCCTGATGAACTCTAGAATTGTTTTATCATAGCTCCTCCAAATAGGGTTTTTATTGCAACCACTTTAAAAGTATGAATTAATTTGGAAAGAAGTGACACATGTTAGGGCTCTCCACAGAAACAAAATCAATAGGATGCACACATAGAAAGAGATTATTTATCAGGAATTGGCTCACGAGATTATGGAGGCTGACAAGTCCCAGGATCTGCAGGGGGAGTCAGCAAGCTGGAGACTCAGGAGAACCAATGGTGTACTTCCAGTCTGAAGGCTGGCAGGCTCAACACTGGGAAGAACTGACGTTTCAGTTCAAAGGCAGTCAGGCAGGAGGAACATTTATTTTTGTGGGTTTTTTTTTGTGTTTTTTTTTTTGTTGTTTTGTTTTTTACTTAGGGGAGAATCAGCCTTATTGTTCTATTCAGGCCTTCAACTGATTGGATGAGGCCCACCCACATTAGAGAGGGCAATCTGCTTTACTCAGTCTGCTGATTTAAATGTTAATCTCATCCAAAACACCTTCACAAAAACACCCAGAGTAATGCTTGACCAAATATCTGGGTACTCCATGGTCCAGTCAAGATGACACAAAAATTAACCATCATTATTACCTTTGTGATATTTTCATCCTATCCAGGAACAATTATTCCAGTTATTCTCAAGACTTATGGCTGTCATTATTGAGGTCATACTACTTTTCATAGGGTGTTTTCTAGATCCTACATATATTTCGTTGCTTTTAAGAATCAGAATTTTTCCCATTAGATTTTCTATCTGATTACCATTGGTATATAGAAGAGCAGTTGGTATATTCAGCCACTTAACTGAACTTTTAGTAGTTCTAATATTTTTTCAATTGATTTTCTTGAGTTTTCTGGTGGACAATTATATTACATGCAAATGATGGTAAATGTGCCCTTGACATCCCTACATTATTGCTCTTATTTCTATTACCTGTATTATTGCATTAATCATAGCTTCCAGAACAATGTGAAATATTAACACCAATAGCAGGAATATTTTGGTTTTCTGTTGTAATAGGATTATCTCTAATGTTTCAAATTAATCTTACTATTTTGCTGTTGATTTGAGATAAATACTTTATCTTGTTAAGAGAGATTCCTTTGTTTCCTGCATTTGGAAGTTTGGAAAAAGAAATGAGTGTTGAATCATCTCAAATGCCTTTTCAGCTTCCACTGACATGGTTATACCATTTTTTCAATTTGACCTCCAGATGTGATATATCTTTTTTATAGACTTCCCAATATTAAATGACTCTACATTATTATAATAAAGGCTGATCATGGCAGCACATTCTTTTCATTTCCTGGTTTTACACAAGTTATCTTCCTTACTTCAGGTTCCTTATCTCTAAATTGGGGCTAAAAAATTGTATCTTTACCATGTTACAGGGATTAGATGATTCACATAAAGTACATTTATATATGAATTAAGTGCCGAGCACGATGTCTGGCATACAGGCTATTTCAGCAAATAGTACCATTATTGTTATTAACCAAGAGGCTTGAATATGGTTGAATGGGGAAGGTTGTATTTCTCATAGGATTTTTTCTTGTATTCATGAGTGCAATATTAAAGAAAATATTTTATTTTCTTTCTTAAAAAATATTTTCTTTCTTAAAGAAAACAAAATAAGCATTTTAAAAATTTTATGTATGAATCATGGGAAGGAACAATAAAAATAGTTATTCTCTCATTTTAAAGCCATGTTGTCTGTTTACACCTACCCCCTTCAAGGTCAAATACTAACTCCCTCAAAACATTCCTGGGAAGGGCTGCCTTCGTGGTTATCTGACCAGTACAGTTGCACAAAGCCCCACAACAGAAGGTCCCCACGTGTGTGGTTTAATGTTCTGCAGTCGCCATCTTGAAATTCTTAATAATATTGTCTTTGAAGTTTTGTAAATGAAGTCAGTGGGACAGTGGAGCTTGTGCAAGGGCTTGGAGTCTCTCTACTCACACACAGTTCTTACCATTCCCTCGGACGAGTTCTTGGCTACCTTTTGCCTTGCCTGGTCTCACCTTCCCCATCCCTGCACAGCGACCACCTCCACCCTCCAACCCCTTGCAGGGGCCTGGGTGCAGTTATTGATAGGAATGGGGCCAAGTACCCACAACCCACAGAGCGTAGTGGAGGTCATCTTGCCGTAGACTGGCAATGCTATGCTGCATCAGCTGGCAGCCAGCCAGAGGCCACAGCTTCGTGGAGATGAGCCTTCCACCCAATTCCTGAGCCAAGTACTTAGAGCATTCTGACACAGATGTTGCAATACCCTAAGGAGTTGCCCATCCACTGTGAGTTGGGGTATCAGGCCTGTGGAAAGCAGAGATGACTTCCCCAGGGTGTTCCACTAGCTGGAACACGGTGCATCATTTCAGCAGCTGACACAAGAGGCAACCTGGCAGCTGTCAGACCTGAGCAAATGCATCCTGAGTCACGGGATGGGATTCCCGAGGCACCTAGGACTGTCCACACTCACCTTGCAAGTATCCCCATGGCCAAAGGAACGTACCTCGCTTCCTTTGTACTGGATGAATTCTCTTCCTCCTCCCAATGTTCAGGAGTTTGACTTGTGTAGAGTCTTCTGACCAACTGGAAGCACTCTTAGCAGCTGTGCCCACGACATGTGAATTATGTAATTTTTAGTGATGCCACATGGGAGTTAAAGGCTCTGATATTTGCATTTAAAACTGGTTCGCACAATATAACAAATGGTAAAAGTTATGCTAATAATTTAAAATTTCTATTTAAAATGACATTAAATAGCAAAAAAACGTCAAGGCAAGTTGAAAAAGAGACCATGTGGAAAAAAGAAAAAAACTTAATATTTTAATATCTTAGCACTTTTTCCTGCTCTTTTTGAACAAAGAGCCCTGTGTTTCCATTTTGCACCAGCTTCCAAAAATTATGCAGGCAGTCTTTCCCTGGGATATGGAAATTTAGGCCAGCTATTTGGAAATGGATATGGATTTTCTCAAAATTACAATGGAGAAAACAGTTTTTGTATTAGAAAAATAAGAGAAAAGAATATTAAGATGGTAAGTATGTTGCTCATGACACCCAAAGTATATGGCCAACAACAAAGTATTAAGCTCTAGGAGAATGTGATGTCTGGAGAACAGTTATGATGAACTGTCTAAACTGACTGCTTCATCAGTAAGTTTCATCAGTATGATTTAGGAGCTATACTTTAAAAATTCCAAATGTATTCACTTTTTAAAAAGGTACAAAGTTAACCTCAGAACTCCAGTATAATGTAAATTTACGAAGAATGATAGCAAGATGTTATAACATTTTTTATTTTACATGAGGGAGAAGCTATTTGGATGAAAATGGGGATTTAAAGGACACACAGAACATACCCTCAACTGTTACAGCACAGCTGAAGAAGTTGGGCAAAGGACAGTGACAGAAAACCTAGTCCGGGGACAGATTAGGCAAGGAAATGACGAATAACAACTGTGACGAAAAAACGCAAGAACTAGCAAGTAATGATACCAATTTTGTCTTTAACTTACCCAATGCTAGAAAGAATCCTGGTCACCTCATATTGTAGTAATAAATAGACAGATCATCATCAAACACAAAAGAATGAGGAACAATTCTTTAAAAGCTACTACAATAGTTTTCATATCCTAAACTTTAATGATTACTGCTGTCGTACAATACCTTGCTAGAGGCATTTTTGTTCAAGATGACTGTATAGTTGATTAGCACTTTTGAAAAAGCAATTGTCTGAGGTTCTCTTTACTTGAGACCCTGATGCAATTTCTCATTAAAGTGATTCATGAAAATTTTCAATTAGATTCCTGTGGTATTTTTAAAAATCAATTTGGTTTCTACCTTTCAACTACATAAATGAGTCAGTGTATCCTTCAGACAGGTGTGGACTTGCATAATTATAAAGTTAAATGTTCCTTGGATAGAACTGAGAAAATGGCAAGGATGAAAAGCAGAATCCAAGAAGACAATGATTTTTAAAAGGACAAATTGAGAAATATGCATAACAGGTGAAATACACTTGTCCCATCTATTCAGATAGCATGGTTAAGCATAGGCTCTCCAGTCAGACTTCCTGAGTTCAAACCCTCACTCTGTCACTCCCTGCCTTCGTAATTAAGCAAGATTCTTACATTGTCTATGCCTCAGCTTTCTCATGCGTAAGATGAGATAATGATAACAACTGAGTCTTAGTGTTGTTATGAAAATTCAGTGGGAAATTGCCTGTAAAGCACTGAGCTCAGCAAACAATAAGTATTAGTTATTATTATTCCTAAAATAATATCCCTGTTCATTTAGAGTCAGTTTATTTGTAATCATGTTCATACATGTGACCTTGAAGATTAACACAAAGGTAGAAATTCATGGGCTATTGGAAAATGTAAAGTGGCGCTCATTATTAAAGTGGATTGAAAATAGGAAAAAGAAAACATTTTTAAAAACTTCTTTTGGTAAATATTACCAAATACTATAAGCCTATTCTGTATATATTTTCTATTTTAATTGGCACCATCTTTATCTACTGAATTCTCTTGGTTTTCAGGCACCTACTTAACTCTGAATATTTTATTGAATATTTTATGCTGTGCATGTGAAATATATAGTGCATGTACCTAGAACTATTTCTGTCTACTAGTTTTCCTTGTTCCTTAAAAAAGAATAGAGGAATGCCTACAGAAAAAAAAAATCCACTTTCCTCTTAGCTCCTTTGACTGATATTTCAAGGACTCCTAATTATATAGTCACATAATTAGCATTTTCCCACTTAGTTAAAAAAAATCAAGTAAAGTCAAAAGCTAAAATACATTCATTTTATAGCAGAAAATTGTTTCTATTGCTCAAAGCTAATTTAAAATAAAATCCAGTCATCCTGAAATATACTGGGGGTGCCAAAAAATGTATACAATGGACACTTGGTACCTGTTGTTCAAGCAGTAGTTCGCCATAATCAGAAGTGTCTGGACATTGATGGTAACCACTTTGAGCACCTCTTGTAATTGCAAAAGTCAAACATGACTTGTACTCATTCATCTTTTGTTATTGGTATGTATTGAGTATTACAATTTTAATACAGTTTTTTTCCTTTCTTAAAATGTGTATACATTTTTGGCCATTTTATATATATATATCTTGTTTCCCCCAAAATAAGACCGAGCTGGACAATGCGTCTTTTGGAACAAAAATTAATATAAGACCCGGTCTTATTTTACTATAAGACTGGGTATAATATAATATAATATAATATGACATAATATAATAAAATACCAGGTGTTATATCATACAATATAAGACCGGGGCACATTAGAATAGAATAGAATAGAATAGAATAGAATAGAATAGAATAGAATAGAATAGAATAGAATAGAATAGAATAGAATAATATTATAATATTATAACATAACATAACATAACATAACATAATATAATATAATACCGGGTCTTATATTAATTTTTGCTTCAAAAGACTCATTAGAGCTGATTGTCTGGCTAGGTCTTATTTTCGCGGAAACTGGGTATATGTTTTTTATATGCTTCAGATCCCTACTCACTCACATTCCCACACAACACCTCTTTTATTTCTTAAGTGTCCTATCTTTCTTGAAGAAGTGGAAATAAAGCTTTATTCTTATTGAAAAGCATTGCTCCAGCCTGTGATTAGCAGAGTGCTTGGTACCTAGTGAATGAATGCCTGAATACGTGAATGAATAAACAAAGTACAGCATATCAAGCCTGAAGAGCAAACATAGTCATTGCCTGGTTTTTACTTTATTCTTAACACATTTCCTAAACTATGGCTCTGCCTTCCAATATTAAAACTAATGAATACAATTAATCACATACTTGAGAGTTTCCCAGTAAAATGTCCCAACAGCTAAAATCCCTCAGCCTCAATGAGGTGATTTTGCCTTCTGTGATAGTAAATGCTGAGAGTAGTTAACATATATTCATCAGATATATTATGTATGTATGTCTCTCACTGACTCTTTCCTCTTACCTTGAGAGGCAATAATTTGCCATGATTGCCGGGGAATTGGGGTGCTCACTGAGGCCCTCATATTCAAAATTATTTAGAATAATGCTACAATACAATATTTCCTTTGCTGCTGTATCATTCGTCTATTGCATACCAAATTAGACCAAAAGGCAGTGGCCTAAGAAAACATTTATTATCTCACATAGTTCCTGAGCGTCAGGAATCAGGAGCAGCTTAGCTAAGTCATCCACCATGAGTTCTATTTTGTTCTATTTATTAGCAGTAAGTCATTTAGTCCAGTCCTCACTCAAGGAAAGGAGAATTAGCCTCCACTTCTTGAAAGAAATCATATCAAAGATTTTGTGGACATATTTCAACTCACTACGTCTGCATAACTTTTTCAAACTTTGACTCTTTGATTTAATTTTATCTCTGGGACTTTATCCAAGGAAAACAAAATCTGAGGTAAATATGTTATGTTATACTAGTGAAAAATTAAAAAACACACCAAAATATCTAGCAGTAGAATAATAGTTTAATGAATTCCAGTACTTCTACAGAATGGAATATTGTGCAATATTTAAAATTATTCTGAAGCCAGTATAGTAATATGAAAAAAAATTTGTGATGAAATATTTATGGGAGAACACAAAATTGTATGTTGAAAAAATATGCACAAAAAGACCAGATGGGAACATACTAAAACAATGGTGGTGTTAATTGGTGAAATCATAGGTTTTTATCTTTCTCTGTTTCCAAAATTTCTGTTATGTAGCTGCTTCTAAAATGTCTGTTATGAATTGTTCTGTAATGTATAATTATGTTATGATTCTTTTATTTTAAAAGAGATAATTAAAGATAATACTGACTTTCTAAATAAAGATTCAGTAGGCATTTGTGGGTTTTTTCTTCTATGCTATGTCGCAAAAAATAGACTGCACTAGATTTGTTAGGGGTTACATTAGTGATGGAGGAGGTAGGGAAGAGATGACACACCCAGAAGTGGTAATTGAGAAGAATTTAATTAAAGGAAACTAACAGGGTACGGTGGAGCAGCCTCAGGAATTAGGTACTTGCAAAGCTCCACCCTGAAAGAGGCAAAGGGAGAGAGTAGCTGTAGCTCACAGAAGATATGATCGTCACTGATGAGCCTGGGGGAGGTGAAACAAACTCTCCCTGGTTATTTTCTGGTCCTGTAGATCACCTGCTCTCCTGCCATTAATTGAACCAACCAGAATCCAGAGTGTAAGACAGTCCTTTGATGTAGATCTTAAAAGGTGAGCCTCCTATAACAAAGAAGGGTAGAGAATGGATCTGGAAAAACAAATGGAAATTTTCAACAGAGTGGATAATTTCAAATGCTGTGGGGATGCTCTGCTTTAGTGAGGAGATTCAAGGCTCTTGCAAACAATTTATATCTTTTATACTAAAAAATGACATCAGCAATGTATGAGGAATATACATTTCAGCATTGAATTGTTCATACAAACATGTCCCGATATCACACTAGTTATGGACATTTTCACTTTCAAACACAGGCTGCCTGCACTTCAGATCATGGCAATTCAAGCTAAATACTGCATCTGGATGTACATGTCTCATACCAGGTTTTATGTAAGTATAGACAGTACACAAACCAGGAGGACATTTTTGATGACTACCACACCAGTGAACCTCCTAATAAACTTATCCCAATTCAAAAAAAAGATGTAAAAGTGGACTTTTTTTTAAACTATACAGTCAACTTCACTAAGGCATGCTCCTTGTGTTTGGTTTGGTTTGGTTTTTTGCTTATTATCTATCATCCATCATAATAACTCAAACACAGGAAGTCATTGAAATGTGTTGAATGGATGGATGAATGGATTTATTAAAGGACTTTCATATGTTGCTTTCCCAGCTTATTTGTTGAGGAAACAAGAAATATCCTCAAGAAATGCCAGAAAATTTAAGTAACTTGCTTAAGATGAAAGAGCTAGGAAATGGCAGAACTGAAATGCACACCCAAGTTTTTCAGTTGCAACCCCCTGAGGAAAACCAAACTTTAACACTGGTACTTCAGTTATTTCTAAAAATCTAGCCCTTGCAATTTCTAAAAATCTAGCCGATGCTCTTGCAATGCAAATGTGATTCAATTTCATCTTCTCTTCAATGTCCCCAGGATAAATTTAATGTTCTTCCAAATGAGAATCTTTCACTATCTAGTTTGACATAAATGTACTCTTTTTCTATATGAGTGAACATTATGGAAAAATAATCCCACATTCCATTGTCTATTTAAGATGGAAGCTTCTGTACTATTCTTTGGTCTAACAGTGGTTGCCTTGAAGGTGGTACCTCTAGTCATATGGATTCTGAACCCTCAAGCACTATATTGAGTTTTGAAAAATAAAACCCATGTTGTCTCAGATATAAAGGTTACTGATATTCCACTACCAACATAGCATTTAATAGCATGACCCATTATCAAAGAGACTTAAATATAAGTAAATGGAGAAAAGTTAAAAAAGAAAAAAATTCACAAGTATCTAAGTATCACTTGAAAATAATTATAGACTCAAAGACTCTGAGATATAAGACATAATTCACACTCGATAAATTCTAGCTGATGGAAGAATCCTTGATGATCAAAAATGTTTCTACTATAAATCTGAAGCCCATATGCCTTTTCTGTTAAATGTCATTATTAAATATTTATTTGTTTCATTTTTGGCCTGCTCTTTTTGAAGGCCTGAGAAAACTTTAGTTAGACGTTTTCCCTTTCGCAATTATAAATTGCAGTGTGAGCTCGATCTCCAAGTTACATTTAAATTCTTTGACAACACTTGGAACTACTTATTACCATTAAGCATTAAATTTTTGTATAGTTTTTTTCAGGAGAAGCAAGTGTCTTGAGCCAGAGCCAATGAGGGTCTACACAGACCATTGGACAAGACACATTAATTCCATCTCCTCCCACATATGCCATACAGAAAACCCAGCATGACTAATCTAGCCTACAGCTAGAGAGAGACAGAGCTGAATATAACCAATTATTGCTTGGGTGCCCCAGTGAGTATCTGATCAAGCAACAGAACAGGAAGAGTTCTGATGGCCGCTGGATGAAGACTAGAGTTATCCAGGAATAAGGTTCTATCTTTAAACATTGTGGTTGGAAAGCTAAATCCAAGATTTAGCTTTCTGTATATGAATTTGAGTACAGCATTCTGCTTGGTTTCTCCCTGCATATCCTTTGAAAACAATCATTTGCAGACCAGCCTCAGGTTGAAGAATCTATTGTGTTACCTCGTATTCCTCTATTTTCACCCAACGGGCTCCTTCCTCTTTAGACTCCTGTCTTCAAAGGAAGAAAGCTTCTAATACTAAGAACCTAAAGGTGTCTTCAATTTTCTATTACCTCTATTTTTTTTTGTTTCTGCAAAACAGTAGAGATACAATCAGAAAGAGTACTTTTTGTTTCTGGCATTTATAAATCTAAAGAATATTCAGATGAGATAAAACGTCTAGTCAGTTCTGTCCAGAGGAACTTTCTGTGATGATAGGAATGTTCTAGGTCTTCACTGTTCAGTACAGTCGCCACTAGGCACATGTGGCTCTAAGCACTTGAAATGTGGCTATTGCAACTAAGGAAACTGAATTATTTAATGTAATTTTATTGCAATAAATTGTAATTAAATTTGAATAGCCTCATGTGGCTAGCAGCGACTTATTGGACAGTGCGTGTCTAGAGAATGTGACTTGAAGGGCAACAAGGAGGATCTTCCATCACTGATTCCTGTGTCCTATTTCTCATAATGCGTCAGTCTCCATGAGCTGAAACTGACTCTTTAAGAAATGGAGAATTAAATTAAAGCTACGTTCTAGTCAATGTTCTTGGTGGCAAACACAATCAATCCTAGTTGATTTACACACCAAAAAATGTTTTGGAGGTATAGAAACCCCCACAGAATCAGTAGGAAGCCTGGAGAGTCAAGCTTGAGCTGGCACAGGTGAATCTGATCCAAGACCAAGACCTTGCATCAAGACTGTCTGCCCACGATGCCATGGCTGGCCTTGACACTACTGGACACTTGCCACCACATTCAGTACTCTAGTGCCCTTGGCCACTCTCTGCTGGCCATTGACCTCTCAACTCCACACCAGCCACTTTTAATAATCTCTAATGTAACGTGTGCAGTTGTGTCACCCTGTAAAGATCCTGCCGGTCCATGGGGAAGAACTACCGTGTTTCCTTGAAAAGAAGACCTAACCGGAAATTAAGCCCTAGCATGATTTTTCAGGATGACATCCCCTGAACATAAGCCCTAATGTGTTTTTTGGAGCATAAGTTAATATAAGACCCGGTCATATTTTCAGGTAAACACGGTATCTGCTTACCTTTGAAAGGGTTCATAGACACAGCCTACGCCCCATTTGGGGGCAAGGGAGGGGGTTGGTATAGGGCAAAGCATTCATTTAAATGAAAAAGTTCCACTTTTATTTCTAAAAAGATTAACCTTAGTGTAAAGAAGTGGAAGCAGAATCAGAGTGATTTGCTACATTAGAAAAATGGTCTCTTAATTATTTTCAATTTTCTGAATATGGTTTTTATTAATTAATCAGCCACTGAATTATAACATAAAATTGTACAATCATTATTAGTTATAAGTATATATAATTTTCCATGAAGTTATAATTCATGATTTATAATTGGTTTGGTAAAACTGATGGTGATGCTATTGAAATCTCTATGAAAAGATGTCAGGAGAGCTGTGCTGTTTGGTGTGTGCCTGCCATCTAGTGACAAGATACATGAATGCTATCATAGAGATCCTAGAGTGCTTGAATGGCAAGATTTGCCAGTTTTTCCCACGTTAGCAAGTTTCCCAATGTTTTGACCCAATTAACCATACATTGCTTAGGCCTTTGAAATTATACTGCATTATATTCCATCCGTCCTAGGTCAATTGCAAACTATAAATCTCTGAGAGCCAAAGAGTATCTTATCACATTCCCTAAACCACTTTCCCTTTCTAAGACTAATTTTTTTTACATGTGTTCATAACAACACGAGGTTTAAGTATCCTATTATTCTCCTACAGAGAATATCTTGGCCACTATTGTAAAAGTGCAATTAACACTGGAGTCATTAATATGGACTGATTTTCAAAGGGATTCTGCCCCCCAACAAAAAAAAGAGTAGTAAGCTTAGTTTAAGTAAACAATGAAAGAGGATCCATCACTATTTTCACAGCCCACTCTGATAAGGATGAGAGATTTGTAAGTAAAAGAGCAGACCTAGACCTCAGCTTCATTCCTTTCAGTCTTTATAAAATTTAGAAGATAGTATTTGTCAAGTACCATACACTGATAGCAAAATCAACACAATTTATCACCTATCTGAGATAATAAAATTGGCATTATATTCAAAGATACAATGTTTCCCTCTGACAAAACTTTCAAAAGGAAGGAATAAATATCAGGCAAGTGACCTAATAAGGTTTCTGGTAGGTGGTTTGACTGAAAAGATGAGAATAAGGTTGGTATAGGCAGCAGGAAGAGAGATCCCTGCTCCCTAGTGACAAGGTGGGTCAGTGGGCCTGGTAGGTGTGCTCTTCTTGATTCGTACAATGGAAGGGAGTAAGTGAAAATTTTAATCTGGTTATGGAAGTAGAAGGGAAATTTGCAATATTAACCATGATGGCAAGATAGACTTGAAGTTTGGGGACTGAAGAATCTGGGGTACTGGTTCATAATTGATTTTGGCTAGAGGTAGAAGAACAAGATTGAGAGATTGAGTTTCCTTCATGGGAGTGGGATCCGATAACAGGGGTTTTGAAATTAATTTGATAAATTGAGTAGGTAGAGCATCCAAGCGGAGGCCTGGCAAGGATGGAATTATGGTTTTTAGGGGTTGGATGGGTCAGATAATGGGGTCTTTCTCCTCTTCTAGGATGCTCCCCTGGCTCTCCCCCCTGCCTGGCCATCCCCTTCCTCTTTTTCTCCTTAATGTTGCTCTCTCCCTCCTTTGCTGTGGCTGACTCTCTTTTTCATAAATGACTGTAGCAGTTTTATCAAAATTATTGCATGAAATTCACAATTTGTTGTAATTATTGAATATCTAAAATTGATGAGTTGAATCATCTGTACTTCTCTCTAAAGCATACCATGTTTCTCCGAAAATAAGACCTAGCCTTATGACCCAGCAATCCCTCTCCTGGGTATCTACCCAAAAAAATTTGAAATCATTTATACATAAAGACACGTGTGCTCCAATGTTCATTGCAGCTTTGTTTACGGTGGCCAAGACATGGAAACAACCAAAATGTCCTTCGACAGATGAATGGATAAAGAAGTTGTGGTATATATACACAATGGAATACTATTCGGCGTTAAGGAAAGATGATATAGGTACATTTGTGACAACGTGGATGGATCTTGAGAGTACAATGCTAAGCGAAATAAGTCAGACAGAAAAAGCAGAGAACCCTATGATTTCACTGATATGTGGTATATAAACCAAAAACAACAAAAGAACAAGACAAACAAATGAGAAACAAAAACTCATAGACACAGACAATAGTTTAGTGATTACCAGAGGGTAAGGGGGTTGGGGGGTTGGAGAGGAGGGTAAGGGGGATCAAATATATGGTGATAGAAGGAGAACTGACTGTGGGTGGTGAACACACAATGGGATTTATGGATGATGTAATACAGAATTGTACACCTGAAATTATGTAATTTCATTAACAATTGTCACCCCAATAAATTTTTAAAAATAAACAAATAAATAAATAAAAATAATACCTAGCCGTACCATCAGCTCTAATGTGTCTTTTGGAGCAAAAATTAATATAAGACCCAGTATTATATTATGTTATGTTATATTATATTATACCCGGTCTTATATTGTATTATATAAGACGGGGTCTTACATTAATTTTTGCTCCAAAAGACGCATTAGAGCTGATGGTCCGGCTAGGTCTTATTTTCGGGGAAACACGGTAAGTCTCTAGTGAAGTTTTTTCTTAATTGCCTATGACCTTCAAATTGTTTCCCTGTTGATACAGCCCTAAATGATGGGGGGTGGGGGCAATCAAGGGCTCTCTATTTCTAAAAATTAAAGCTATCTTTCCACTCTCATCAAAGCCTAATCTCTAGAGATTGGCTACTTACCAAAGAGCTCACATATGTGCATACATGTGCTTATGCCTGTCTAATTAGTGACCGCAGAGATAAACCTTATCATTGCGTGGCTTTTGAGGGAGAGGCCTCTTCCTGAGCTTGACTTTTTTGTAAAGATAAGAACGATACCCTTGGAGAACTCAGTAACAGTATTACTCTTAAAATGGTCAAGAATAGGTTGCAATTATTTCACAAAGATTTATTATAAATGTGAGCAATTAAATAACATTTTAGATAAACAATAAAAATGTAGCCTCCTGCAAAGATGGTATACCTACATATTCTTCCAAAAGGATAAAAGATGTGAAAACTATGTAGAATTCTACTGCATTTCTCACCTCAAGACTCTGCAAGACTGCTAGAAGAAAAGCAGCAGAGGGCATTGTACCATCTACTATCTAAAGAAGCACAATTTGCACTTTCTTTCACTGAGGGAAATTGGATCCCTTACTTTTCATTCCTTAGTGTCTTGAGTGTCCTTCAATTACATATTTACTCATCTCTGTGAGGGTATTTCAGTCTTGGTAGAAAGTCTTGGTAAAAAGACTTTCAGTCTTTTATTTCTTGTTTTAGTCTCTACTGATTGGGAGCAAAAGGTTGACATCCATGGGAAAAATTAAGATTTCCATGGACGTTATCTGTTTATACTAATCTACCCTCCAGTGTATCCAATAGAGGACAAAATGTACTACCAAAATAAAGTGATTCAATGGGGCAGAACTTTCCTCATTTCAATTATTTAAAGTCCACAGAAACTTGACTGGTATTTTCTATGCATTTTTAAATGTAAGTGGAGATTTGGGATGTGTGTGTGTGACACAGTAACTATTTAGGAGAGAAGATTGCCTTGCTGTTTAATCCAGCCACAGAAAAATAATCGCGAATACATAAGAGCTTAGATTTGACTAAGTTTATGCAAATCAGTGCTTTTTTGAACTTCTACTTTATCTTTTCATTCTTCTCATGAATATTCTCATTCAATGGTGGCTGTGTGGTGTAAACATATACATATCCATTAATGTTAAGTAAAATCGTGCCCATCATAGAATACATAGTAATTATGTATATAATTCAGATACACTACCTTTACTGAGGTGTTTCCGTGCAGAATCAGGCGTGTTCATAACCAGATGGGGGGAGGGGAATCTCAGAAGCGTTTGTGTTTTTCCCATTTCATCCATCATAAAACCCGGCCTTTGGTCTAATTACCTTCACGATCCCTTTCAGGATTTTCAGCACCCACTTCCGATCCAGCTCTGGACTCAGTTTAGCACTGCCACCACGCAAGAAAACACTCACGCAAAGGGGGCTAGGCATAGACACGGAGGGGACCCCCACTCTTTGGAGGGCGCGATGGGAATGGTGACTCTTACAGTTAGGAAACACCGTCCAAATTCTCAGAGCAGAGAATTTGTGTTTCTAACTCCGATGGTCTCTGGGTTCACAACCAAACGTGCGTCTTCCCCGCTCCCACGCCAGAACATCGCTCCGCGTTCCCCTTAGGGGAGCATCCCAGCTTCCCCCCAAAGGCCGGGAAGGGAAGCAGTTTCCCCGCCCAAACCCCACAGTTCAGCAGGGCGGAAAAGCAGCCTGGCGCCCGCCGCCCTCCGCCTGAGTGGGAGCCACAAGTGGAAGCGAGAATTTTCCAAGCAGGAGGCAGGAAAATCGGCGCCTAAATTTTTCCGGTGGCGCATTTACCCGCGTGGGCGACTTGCTCCCTACTGGCCTCGGGCAGGTGAGGGGCCTCGGGCAGGTGAGGGGTCCCGGGCAGGTGAGGGGTCCCGGACAGGTGAGGGGTCCCGGGCAGGTGAGGGGTCCCGGGCAGGTGAGGGGCCTCGGGCAGGTGAGGGGTCCCGGGCAGGTGAGGGGTCCCGGGCAGGTGAGGGGTCCCGGGCAGGTGAGGGGCCTCGGGCAGGTGAGGGGTCCCGGGCAGGTGAGGGGCCTCGGGCAGGTGAGGGGCCTCTGGCAGGTGAGGGGTCCCGGGCAGGTGAGAGGCCTCGGGCAGGTGAGGGGTCCCGGGCAGGTGAGGGGTCCCGGGCAGGTGAGGGGTCCCGGGCAGGTGAGGGGCCTCGGGCAGGTGAGGGGTCCCGGGCAGGTGAGGAGTCCCGTCCGCTTACGGCAATCTCCGGGGTCTCCTCTGTCAACACCTCTTCCCCGAGGACCTCTCTGCTCCAAGTGTGGCCGCTCAGGCTCCCTGAGCTGCGGGCGCCGCGGAGGGGTCGCCCTCGCCCCCAACCCGCTCCCGAGCGGCGCCGCGGACCTGCCCCGCGGACCTGCCCCGCGGACCTGCCCCGCGACACCGCCTCCTCCGGTTCACCCCGAATCCAGGGCCCAACCGGAGGGCGAAGGGTCAAGGTGGGCGCCTGCACTCCCACGCGGGGGCCCCTGAGCTGCCCGGCGGCCGGGGGCGCGCGGTCGGGAACCAGACCGCCCTGAGAGCCCGGGGAGCCGGCCGAGGGCTCAGCGGCCGCGCCGGCGGGGGGCGGGGGGGGGCGGGGGGCGGGGCGCCGGCTCCCGCCGCCTCCTCGCCGTCCTCCTCGCCCTCCTCCCCCCCGTCCCTCTCTGGCAGCCACAGCCTCCGCGGGGCTGAGGAGTCGGGAGTCCGCGGCGCTGCCTCGGGGCTGCGGGATGGGGACTTAGCGCCACGGCGGCGGCAGTGGCCGCAGCGCAGCCGGCCGCCGCCCCCGGGCCTGTCCCGCCGGGGACGCCGGGCGCGGCCAGCCCAGCCCGGAGCCAGTCCCGCGGGCGGCGGCGGCGGCGCAGCTGGGCAGGTGGATGCGGCTGGAAGATGGCGCCCTCGGGCCCGGGCAGCGTCAGGCGGCGGTGCCGACGGGCGCTGTACTGGATCCCGGTGGTGTTCATCAGCCTGCTGCTCGGGTGGTCCTACTACGCCTACGCCATCCAGCTGTGCGTCGGTGAGTGTGCCCCGGGAGCGCGGGCGCCCACCTGCCAGCAGCCCCCCGCCCCCTGCGCACCCCCCCCGACAGCCCCTCACGCGGGGACCCGGGCGCCCGCAGCCGCGCCGCCACTTCCCACCCCAGGGGCCCCCTTGCGCCCGGGCGCTGCCAACCAGCCGCATCTCCGCTGGCACCGCGGCCGGAAGCCCTGGGGCAGCCTCCTTCCACTCGCGCTCCCCTCGCCTGCCCCTCACAACTCTCGGGTTACGGTGTCACCTCCACCCCCACGCACACGCAGCCCAGACGCCCCCTCCGCCTTCCGCTAACCGCTGCCACCGCAGCCACACCCCCTACCTGGGCAGGACGGTCCCCGGGAGCACTGTGGTCCCCGCCGCGAGCAGCGTCCGCCGCGGCCGAGGCTCCCAAGCTGGGCCCAGGATCCGAGCAGCCAGACCCGCGCGGGGGATGGTGTCCTCGGCCTCCGAGGTCAGACCTGTCCCTCTCTGGTTGTCCTTACTGCACTTTTTAAAAATTTGCGACAGCACTCAAGGGCAGTTTTTGCTGCCTTTATGATTTAAGGATTGCCAGTTGGACACTTTCCAGTTAAAAGGAGGTGAGGAGGGGGGTGAGCTACTCGAAAGTATTTTGGAAGACATATTGCACAGTTTAGATTTTAGAAAAATAGCAGACGAAGAAAAAGAAAAGGTGGCCATCTGAGGATTTTTTCATCCAGAAAGCCAAATGGCTCGAGTCCAAATTTAGATCCAGATATTGTTGGGTAAGCTCCTGATATTGTTGGGTAAGGTACTGTCAATGCTGAAAATTGAAAAAAAAAAAAAACTTGATTATGCACAATTCGGGAATACAATTGTTTTCCTTAATGTAAGCAGGTTTGTTTCTACCTTCAGTGGTTTTGTGGAAGCTGATCTGTGTTATCAGAAAAGGTACCTGCCAGTGACTTGTGAATACTGTTGTCTTTGGTGTTCCCACTAAGGCAATGTCTATGTTTTTGCCCTATGGAGCATTAAGTAGCTAGTCTTAGGTGGGACAGGGGAAAGGTTAAATATTATTGGCCTGTTTTGTTGAACCTTCTCAACTTAAGTCTTTTCAAAGTTTCAAGATTCAGGCACAGAATCTTGTGTAAAGCCATCTCACCTCAAAAAGTTGCCCCTTGGGAGAAATAGTAGGTGTCAGAATAATACATCAAAATAATTACTGGCATAACTTTTAACAGAATTGAGAGTAACTTCCCATTTCATGTAGTTTTTAAAGCTGACATTATCCTTTACTGAATTTAGAAACAATATTTCAGTACAATAAAAAAAACAACAGTGAATCTTTGTTTTAAGCAGGATTGGTCTGCACTGAAATCAAGACAGTGCATCTAAATCTGTGATAATTACAGTCATCTAAAATGTATAGGAAGAAAGTTTTCTGAAACAATTTTTGTATTAACTGTTAATATTAAACTAGTTTTCCTTACTGAAGTATACTGTATGTGTAACATAACAATTAGAAACATTTGTGGTATTTCATTCCTTCCTAAAAGCAGTGAACAGTTTCAATTAATGTAACTGGTACAAAAGAGGGGAGTACCAGCAGGCCTGGATTATCAAAACAGGCATCTTATTCCCCGGCCTATGCTATCTATCACATTAAACTAAGAAGCTTAGCCTGATACACTGTCTCTCGCCTATGAGGAGGAAGCATGTGAAAGCAGGGAGAGCTTTTCTTCCCTTACAGTTACCCCTGCCCCTGGCTAAGGTTCTACATGGGAGGTCTTACTGGATTGAATAGACAGGTGATGGGGGAGGAGCCAACTGGAAAATTGCTGCTATATCTGGCTCATATTTTTATATATACTTTCTGTAAGTTTGATAAATCTAAACTATTTACGAAATCCACATTACTGTTTTAGTGAGTGAAAAATTGACTAAGAGTAAGAATGCCTCTTTTCAAACTGCCTAAGTGACATTGCCTGTTACTGATACCTTACCTACTGATCGAAAGTGAAGTCTTGTATCACTTTTCATCACTGCCTACCTAGTCTATTACAATGCCTGTCACGTTGCAAGCAATCAATACATGGTCTTGAATAAACCAATAAATGATTCAGAGCAGTGTCTCTGAGGTTGTCAGAAAGTAGTTTTTATATTTTTATTGCTATAGAAACAAACAGTAAGTAATTGTATGCAAGGTCTATATCCAAGAGTCTAGAAGACAGAACGAGTTGACAATGAATTTGATTCTAGAGACTATGGCAGTTTAAAAATAGTAAGCCCTAAAAGCCTTGGTTGGAAAGGCAGTAGATAACTGTATAATTCCTTTATAGGCACTGGGGAGGATGGCGACAAGTGTGACAGACACACAAAACCAGCCTCTTCTCCTTTTCACAAACAAAGCAAATGGGAATGCCAGCCTTCCCTACCCACCCACCCCCAACCCCCAAGATGAATCACATCTCAGACTGCCCTGCCCTTTGTAGATGCTTTTTGTCTGGAAGTTGCTGTTTATGATCAGATTTTCCATACTTCACCTATAAAACATCAACTAGGGTTGAGACTGGAGAGTGGGGGTCGGGAGCGGGGGAACTGATCTAGGTAACGAACAGAGAGTACAACAATCAGGGTGATTTACCCTGGTCCTCCTTCTACATCTGCTGTCAGTTGGGGATGACCCTGAATATAAATTATTCTGTACCCTTCGCTGAATGAACTGCAATTTAGGAGTAGTGCTTATCCTGGTATCCTTGGAAACTGGAGATAATGATTCTCATTACAGTTAGTTTCTATATTTAACAAAGTGGATGTGTGTGGCTCTCTAGGCACTTTTTCAGTTAGCATAATGTTTGCTTAGTATTTGTATTTTATAAAAATAAATTCATCTCTCTTCTTGGAATATGTGTATATAAAAACTATGTGGGATATATATATATGTATATATATACATATATATATGTATATGTATATATATATATATGGAGAGAGAGAGAAAGAGAAAATATTTGAGGTAGGTTTCCTTTCTATTCTACCAAAGAAAAGCTAAAATAGGATTGCTAACGTTTGTCATTCAGAACACATTTGCTTGGTATGTTGATTAACCAGGATGTTTTATTCATATTATTTCCTCACCTCCTTCCTTCCCTCTCCCTACTACTGCTCTCTCAACCCCAGCTTCATTTGTGTTTTATCTATCTTTTGATTCCTTTAATTATTATTTAGCTTGTTTTCCATAAAGTAAGACATTCAAAGGGTGAAATGTGTAAGCTGGTACTTTAGGCTGTAGAATCAGAGGGCGTAAAGGTAGCCCGCAGCCTCAGGCATGCTTGGGTCAATGAACGTACTGGACCTGTTTATATGTTTTACAAATCCATTATGGCAGTTAATGCATTAACTTTGCGTGTTGAAGAAGGTAACTGACTTTTTCCCTTCTAAATGCTACCACTAAAACTTGTTTTAACTATTTTTATACCTTTGTACTTTGTTATAGTTTCAAATTTACCGAAAAGTTTCAAGAGTAGTGCAAGAAACCTCCACATATCCTTTCTTAACCATGCATATTTTCTCTTCTGCTTGATATAACCTCATGCGTTTTGCACAGTAATCTGCTATACAGGCTTGTAGCCTAGGAGCAGTAGTCTAGACCATATAGCCTAGGTGTGTGTAGGCTACAGCATCTAGGTTTGTGTAGGTACTCTCTTATGATGTTTGCACAATGACAAAGTCACCTAACAGTGCATTTCTCAGAATGTATCCCCTTCATTAAGGGGTACGTGACTACTTAACTCTGCTATTAAGTAAGAAAAGCAGCCTTAGGCATACTTTAACAAATGTGTGTGGGTTGTGTTCAAATAAAACTTTACTTACAAAAATAATTGTCAGGACAGACTTGGCCCTTGAGCAATAGATTGCTGACCCTGGGGTGTGTTAGAAGGTAGCCCGTTAGAATATTGTGGTTTTACTCACAGTTTTGCAGTCTTTATTAATAAACATCTTTCAGAAATGATTGCAGCATCCTATATTCCACAGTGATTATTGATGATGTTCAAGAATTAAAAGAACTAGTCTACGTACTTGGGGATCGATTTGGGAGATACACAATCATGTTTTCCTTCTTTTAAACAAACAGACATCCTTAAGGATAAAATATATGAAACCTCATACTTGGATACTGTTAAGCTATGATCTGATCTACCATTGATTCAAGGCCATCCAAGCTCAAGGATGGAGACTGAATGGCGCTCTCAGTTGCCTTCCATCACAAAATGAATTTGAAACAGAGAAAGCACTGTGCTCTTAGTATTGGTAAACTATCATTTGAAAACTGATGCAGGACATTAAAGCTTCTTAAAGAAAAAACAGGCAGATGATATTAGGAATACAAATTGCTATCTATATTAAATTAGTTTTAAATGTGAACATATCTTCAAATTGAAAATTCAAATGTGTAAACTATGATATGTTCCAAAATCTTGATCTATTCTGCCATTTGACTTTAATATAAATGGTCCATGGGAAAGTAAAAGACTGCGTAAGGCTTTCTTGGTCCAATTTAGGGTGTCAGAAAATTATTTTTCGTTTGACGCATTGGATAATGCAACATTACTGTTTGCTGTTACATCCTATTAGAGATAACATATAAAACAATTATGGTACTTAGTAGGTAGAGGTGCTCAGTACATGTTGAATGAATTAATCTCTTTGGTTTTTTAGTAAGTATTATTCAATCCATTTTTAATATGAAAACATTCAATTGTATAATGTAAATAGATGAGAAAATAGGATCCAGCAGTCAAAACTCGATTTAAACTAAGGCTTGTTGTAAAAAAGTTTGTTTTCAAATGCTTACTGAGATGTCATTCATGCCATTAAATGAAATACTTGCTCAAGTATTTCCATAATTCAACGGAAGATGAAGTGATGGTTTCTTAAATCAAGATAACAAATTGTCTCTAGAGAAGGTACGTTGCCGCAAGGTTAGAGAGGTTAGCTTCACAAAGACTTGAGTAGGGTTCATTTAAAAGCATTTTTTGGACCCTTGTTATATGCCACATACTTTCACCCACAGAGATAATTTAGAGGAGAACTGAATGGAGATCTTTCCCTAATGGCCAAGAAAAAATTGCCTCTAGGTTAAAATAACAAACCCTGAAGCCTCCTGTCCAGGTGGGGCATGAGGACAGAGGTTGTTACCTGTCAGAATGCCACTCCCACGGCCGAGTAGGAGGAAAGCAGAAATGGAAAACAAAACACCCCACTCCTAGGAGCCTGTGAATTGGTTGCTGGACCAACGTAAACAAATAATCAATAAAGCAGGTTCAAAGAGCTGATGATGAGCACTGCAGTAGTCATGAATTTCTAATCATATTGTAAATCTTACCCCATGTAAATAGCGCAGAGTAAGGTTATGACCGGCAGTTATTGTCCTTGCTACGAACTGGGTGGCTGTTTCCACTCCCTCACTTTTTACCTGATGCTGGGGCAACTTTTACTCTGTTCCCTGCTCAGGTCCTGTGACTTGGTGGGTGAAACTGAGCAGGGTGCAAAGAACTTCCTGATACAACTCATTGTATCCACAGGAAGACTGGAGAACCTAGCTTAGAAAATGGGCAGAAGCCAAGAGAAGGTGGACGAAGCGAAACTGACATTATACCAAAGAAATAGTCATTTGAAGGAGCTGCTGCCCTGGTGACCAGCCATCACCAAGCTGTGAAGCCGCCACTGCTCCCTATGGCTTTGTAAAGATGGTTCCAGGTGCAGGTGCATGAGCTACCTGAGCTGGGGTTGTGCCCACCTCCCAGGCAACAGGGTTCAACAAGACCAAGTATTCAGTCTCTTCAGCTTCCATGGTAGAAAGAAGTGACAGGAAGACCAAAAAACAAAAAAAAAACAAAAAAGAAATACAAATGTATTCCAGAGATTACTATGGATGAGTTCTCGACGAGAAGATCCTCACGGATTTTTTTTTATTTCGTTTGTTTTTATGTTTCATCTGGACAGAAAACTTGCGGTTTTTCTTCTCAGAAAAATGGAACCATGACTTATATTTTATAATTTATACTGCTGATTTCATGTATTTTGATGGTTCTATCACATCTCTTAGCCTTTTTTTCTCTAGGAAGTGATGAGTTCATGGGTCCCCCGAGATTCCAGCACTGTTTGTGATGACTGTAGAAATACTATCTTTTGCAAAATGATAGATTACAACATAGTATAGACCGGGGGTGTCCAAACTTTTTTCAACGTTTTTCACCAAGGGCCATATGCGGTAAAATACACAAACAGCCGGGCCACTCACTCGAGGTGAAGTACGTATTGCCTCACCTGGTTTAAGTAAACTAAATATATTTTTGGAATTTGCTGCGGGCAAATTAACAATGGATCACGGGCTGCAGTTTGGACACCCCTGGTATAGACCCTTAATGTTCTTTGTTGGAAAACCAGTTTTCCAAAAATCATTTAGAAATAGTTTTAATATTATGTGGAATCCTATTATTTTATATGGGCATTTATATATACCACAAAGAATTAATAATAAAAGTATAACATGATAGAATTAATTTCCATAATAGTCCATTAGAAAATTGTTGAAATTTTTTTCTAATTCTTTTAATGGTAATTTTATTATAATATCTTAATTGTTATCTCAGTCAAATGCTAAAAATGGAAAGGGGTGCAATTAACAGGGCAGGGGTGGGGTGAGGGAAACCAGGAGGATGTAGTGACCTGATTTCTTAAGAAGCATATGGTACAAATAAAGTAACAAGCTATGAATGCTTGAAATGGTTCCTTTCAATCAAAATTATATCACACTTTGAAACATTTGTGTAGCATTTTTCCTAATTTGACTTTTTAATCTAACGGTGCCTTTGAGATTCAATCACAAATATTAGTGCCTGAAATCCATTTTTTTATTTGGGAGGTACTCTGGAGCAAAAATATAGCTGCTAGCACTTCTGTTCACTCTTAAATGCATTCTAGATGGAAGATCATTTTAGGTATGTTGTTGATTACATTTTAAAAATACACATGAAGGAGACTGTTTATAGATGACTGAGTTTTGTTTCTTCTCCAGTATTTCTCCCTGGTATCCTGAAATTTCAACTCATATACAGTGTAAATTAAGCATTCCTGCTATACGTAAATTAATGTGACCTCATTGTATTTATTCACAAGCATTGCCACCATGAGCAGATGGTCCAGAGGAGTGCAACAAAATCAACACCAAGCAAAAAACCTTTTTCTCTATGTTTTTTTTTTTTAAACCAAATACCCAAAGGACACAATAGTTTAAAGGTAGTTTGCTTATCTTCACAATCATCTTATCATAGAAAAAAAATCCTTATGAAAAGCAGTTCATGTATTTCCAAGAAATTTATAGATTTGATTATAATTCAAATTCAGTGAATTTGAAATTTGGCAACCCAGGATGCTTTGTCATGCTAATCTATTTATACACACACACATACACACACACAGATAGATAGATAAAATTTCTATTTCTGTGTTTATTATATTATTTAAAAAGTGAGTTTTTACCATATTTCAAGGCGGTGTTTAGAATGAGGTGTTTAAAACTCAGATGGGATTGTGTCCCTGATCCTTTGGGGTCCCCAGGGTCATCTTGAAGAAGTAGGTGAATCCGAAGTGTGTCTCTTCACCACATTTGTAGAGATGTGAGGGATAGTGTGACCTGCGACCTAGTCTGTGTGATGCATGTCTAATTCACAGTGGGAGTACTTCAGTGGGAAAAGCAGCCTGCTCCAAAGCTGGTCATGTTGAGCTCTAATGAGACGCACCTGATACCATTTATGAGAAAGTTAAAGATTTCAATTATGAGCCTAAAACTGAAATTGCAGGGACTAATTTGTGATCAAGTTTCTTACTAGGTGGGCAACAACATGGGACATGTTTTAGGAAGAAAGGCAGGCAGGGCTTTATCTACTTAACTGTGACTAGTGATTATCTTAGGAGGTCAGTTAACGTGAAAGGATAAAGGGAAGAGGTCAGTTTGACTTAATCAAGGTTTTAAGCATAGCACATTTTGAATGAAATGCAGCATATTCTAGAACTAGGGCATACTAAAAACTAAGATATACAGAACTTGGGGCAGTATGTCAGTTGGAGGGGAGTAGAGAGTAGTGATTCATGATAGGTCCCCATAAACTTCTATTTTACAAATAATTTCAAAATCTGAGAATTAAATGCCTTTCAACCATTTATAATTTATTGAACACTCCTTTAACATATGCATTCATTCAAAAATACTAATTACTATTACTATTTTAAGAGAAGGGAGAATGAATAAGAAACATAAGTAAGTAGCTTATATGATTAGTCAGAGGGTCATATGTTTCGTGACAAAAAGCAAAAAGCAAGACAAGAAGGATTTGGAATGCCAGCAGGAGGTTTAAATTTTAAATGTGGTGGTCAGGGTGGGGGTCACAGTGATCATGAAATTTAAGCAATGACCTGAAGATGCCGGAAGATTTATCCATGCCGGTATCAGGAAGAAGTGCATCTTAGGCATAGAGAACAGTCAGCATAAAAGCCCTGAGGCAGAAGTCGTTCAGCCTTAGAAGAGGAAGAGATCATTATTAGCTGGACTGGAGTGAGCAAGGAGAGGGGAAGTAGGCGACAAGGTCAGAGATTGCAGAAAAGGTACAGGTTATGGGGCCTCGTAGGACATTGTGAAGATTTTTGGCTGTACTTGGAGTGAACTGAGGATCCATTGGAGGGCTTTGAGTAGTGTAGTGACATACTGTGCCTTACGTTTAAAAAGATCATTCTGGCTGCTGTGGAATCTAGGCTACTTCTTCAATTCAGGTGAGAACCGGTAGTGTGTCAAACCATGGGGAAGGAGGGATAATTGAAATGGTAAGAAGTGGTCAGATTCTGGATGTATTTTTAAAGTAAAGAGAACAGAATTTCCTGACAGACATATGTGAGTTGTGAAAGGAAGGAGTCAAGATAATGCCAATGTTTTGGCCTGAGTCGGAATAAACTTTGGAGTCTTCAGCATGTAGATGGGTATAAAGAGTTAACACTGGATACACTCGTTCCACCAAGGGAGTGAATGTAAATTGAGCATAGGCAGGGACCAAAGATGATCAACATTGAGAGTTCAGGAGATGAATAGGAACTGGCAAAGAAGCCTGAGAAAAGGCGACTAGTGAAGTAGAGAAAAACTAAAACAGTATGGTCCTGAAGCCTGGGGAGGAAAGGGAATCGAGGTGGGAGGAATTAGATAGTTATCTATTTTAGCTTTTTATTATTTGGTCGTTCAAATGTTCGTAAACAAGTTTGTAATATTCTTATGGTTTCAGATTATTTGGGGCTGAATGGTGCTCCACCCATTCATATGTTGAAGCCCTAACCACCAGCACCTCAGAATGTGACTGTATGTGGAGAGAGAGCCTTTTAAAAGGTAATTAAGTTAAAATTAGGTCATTAGGATGGACCCGAATCCCTCAAGATTAGAGGAAATTTAGATACAGACATGTACAGAGAGAAGATAGTGTAAAGACACAGGGAGAAGATGGCCCTTTACAAGCCAAGGAGAGAGGCCTCCAAGGAAACCAACCCGCTAACATGCTGATCTTGGATTTCTGGCTCCCAGAACAGAGAGGAAATATATTTGTGTTGTTTAAGCCACCCAGTCTGTCGTATATTGTTATGTCAGCCTGAGCAAACTAATACAGAAATACAGCAATCAAATGCCTTTTTCCTTTCTGGACATTGAAATGCAATCACCTGTAATAAGGATTTAGGTGACAAAATTGATTGTGGAAACCACTGGAAAGTTTAAAAGAATAATTTAGATATGTTAAATATTTGCCCTAATATAAAATAATCAGTAAAAAAAAAAAAAGAAAAAGAAAAGTAAGTGAAATGCATTTTTAGGAAGCACTCAGACTTGACCAGATATTGTACTCCATTCCAGTAGTTTTCAGGTAACTAAAATCTCCATTTAAGGTGCTGAAATTTTTGTCCAGTTTAGATTTTAAAAATAAAGATTTTCTAAAATGTTTCAACTGCCCCTTGCTTGCCCCAGCCCTCTTAAATACAGTATGTTGAACATAATTTAACTTTGGCCAAATTATGTTCAGGCTGTGGATCTGAAACAGATACCTGTATGAATATCCAAGGATATCTAACGCCCCTGAAGTCCTTGGATTTTATACTGACAGTTCCATCTACTTCCTATTGACTAAAAGAGGTCAAAGAAGGCAGAATTTGAATCTCAGACATTCCGGGAATATGGGAACACTCAAGAATGAGCCACTTCAGTGTAAATGCCTAGCTAGAAATCTACAGTTTGAAATGCCTAACTACATCTCAACAAAGCTTTGCTTCTCTCCATTTACCCCTTCTGAGGTTACTATCTTGAAAAGGCTAAAGAATAAAACCCTTCATTGTAGAAATAACCAGAGGTGAGAAAGAAAACTTTAGCTAACATGAAATACTACCTTAATTTGTGGTTTGAGAATGTACTCTGGAGCAGGTGATTTTTTTTATTTTGTGTTTTATTGTGGTAAAGTACACATACCATAAAAATTTACCATTTACCATTTTAAGTGTACAGTTCAGTGGCATTAAGTGCATTCACATTGTTGTACAACTATCACCACTATCCATACCCAGAACTTTTTCAACTTCCCCAACTGAAACTCTGTATCCATTGAGTGATAATTCTCCACCCTTTCTTTCCCTCAACCCCTGGCAACCACCATTCTTTCTGCTTCTGAGAATTTGACTAGTCTAGGTACTTCACATAAGTTGAACCATATGTTTGTCCTTTTGTGTCTCTTTATTTCACTTAAACTTGGTTTCCTGAGGTCCATTCGTGTTGTAGCATCTGACAGAATTTCATTCCTCTGTAAGGATCAGTAGTATTCCGTGGTATGTATATACCACACTCTGTTTATCTGTTCATTGGTTGATGAATGTTTGGGTTGTGTCTACCTTTTGGCTGTTGTAAATAATGCTGCTATGAACATTGGTGTGCAAATACCTGTCAAGTCTCTGTTTTTAATTCTTTTGGGTATATAACCAGAAGTGGAATTGTTGGATTATATGGTAATTCAATTTAATTTTTGGAGATCTGGCTGGCATACTAGTTTTCTTGGAGTAGGTGATTTTGGTTGAAGTGTGATTCCAGGGAAGCCTGTATACACCCTTGGAAACATATCCGAATTTGAAGGTCTCTAGAGGTTTCTATGAAGTCCATATCAATGTCACTGCAGCAATTTTTAACTACCTGCCCTTTCACGGAGCAGCAGGAAAGTTGGTGGTCAGGGAATTGAGGACAATCCCATTTTGCGCATGCAGCAGCCTGCATTCCCGGGGAATGTGTGGTTCCTGAGAATGCTTGCCCTCAGGTCTGGCAGAAAAGTAGACAGCCACTGGCTGGCTGTACGCAGTCCAAAATGCAACAAGTTTTTGAGGAACAAGAGCACTACAGCTAACTGGTAGACATTTCATCTTTTTAAAGAGCACCATGTGTACATGGTACCCACACTGGGTAAATGCGAGCTGGTGGGAGAAGTGAGAGAAAATCCCTATTTCTGTGGATGTCTTGGTAAGCTATGGTATTCACCATGGGCTAAATCCTTCTCCACACGGACTGAAAATTCATGAATGAATCTCAAGGTATTTGTATTGCCTGCAGATCTAGGGTAAGTGAAAATGGTTTTAGGAACAGAAAGCCAAGATCAGTGCATTTAATTGAGGGAGAGATCCAGTCAGGAAACATGAGATGCAGCTCACATTTGGAGCAGAGGAAGAGACTCGGTCCAAATACATATTGATGACTGTCTTATTCAATTCCGTACGCACGTTATTTTACACTGTTCACTTATATTGATGACTACATGTAGTATATAATTAGGTGGTGCTTGTATAATGTTGCACTATTGCAACATACTGTGTCTTACAGCAGTGGGAGTGGAAATCTTTCATCTGTGGTGTGGGCTGCCAGTTTATGATGATATCGGATTGGCTTTGGCTGCGACTGAATGTACACACAATTACTGTCAAGTCGTCTGTGCTAATGCCGTGGGTAAATGCAGTACAGGGCAAGGGGATGATTTGTGGCAAGGAAGAAGGAAAAGACATACTATAATTCAAGGTGAGATCAAAGAAAGATTGTGCGGGGGGAGAAGTTTACACCAGGAATATATGACAAAAAGTGAGGTTACAAAAAGAAAATAGTGCTTCCCAGTGACCCAGTACTGAAGGGTGAGCCAGTGAATGGCTCGAAATCCTTCCATGTGTTAAGAGATATTGCACCCCAGTGCTATACTGCACTCATCATTGCTGGTGATAACATTTGAAACCTTTTCATTCATCCCTTCACGTGTGACACTGTAACTTCTATTTTGACGCGCATTATAAAGACAAAGGTTGGAATTCCAGCTTTATACAGTAGTTCCTCCGGAGTACTACATGTGTCAAATGATTTACATGAACCTATAAATATTGGTTTAATTTTTAATGTGTTAAATGTGCTGTATATAGATAGGTACTCCGGCCATAAAGTACTCAATGTGTACCATGTTTCCCCGAAAGTAAGACTGGGTCTCATAGTAATTTTTGCTCCAAAAGACGCATCAGGGCTTATGTTCAAGGGATGTCCTCCTGAAAAATCATGCTAGGGCTTGTTTTCCGGTTAGGTCTTATTTTCAGGGAAACACAGTCACTGCTTACCCTGGGAAGTAGTATTAGGAGACCATCTGTTTCTTTGGAGAAGCAAACAAGAAGCATTCGTTTTCCTATTTAATAAATCAGACAGCTAATGTTCAGCAGTGAAAGTACTCTCAGTATTGTCTTCTGTGATAAGTCTGAGTATACCAGAAATAAGAGATTGATCTGATGATGATTAGAAAAGGCACTACAAAAATTGTTTCCATCTGATCTTACCTGGTTTTGAAATGCTGAAATAACCAAAATACAAGTGGTATTTTTGCTTGCTACCAATAAACAAACATATACTTACATACATAAGAAAGATGCATTGGGCAAGAAAATCATTAAGGCCCTTCCAATTCTAAAATTTTGATTCTGACTAATGAGGGGAATGCTTTCAGGATCTCACATCCCTATTTGACCCTCCCGTGATAGTACACAACCATTATGAGAGGGCCAGGTAGACCTTTATTGAGGGTGTAGTATCCACCACAGCTTGCATGGTTCAAAGCAGTCTTGCCCCTCAGGCCCAACCAAAGAAGAGCACCTGGAATTGGAAAGCACTGGGGTTGGAGGTGAAAAGATCCAGGCATTGTAGGAACTTGATTAGAGTTGTAGCCATGTGTGAAAGAGGGAGGACCCACACAACCCTATCTCACAGGATAAGCAAACTCACCTGCACTGAAATCTGCACAACTTGCTGGCGCTGGGAATCTGTTCTAGTTTAATTTGAGGCAAAGGGATTATAGGATTCCATGGAGTAAGCTCTGAAATGAGGACACTAAGAGCAAGGGCCAGCCCTGAGATCGGATTTCCTTATTTAACTGCACTGCTGGATACAGTCAGTGATTCAGGAATTGTCTTTCCCTTTGCCAAGGGGAAAGTGGCAGCGAGTTTATCAGGGTCATAACCATGAGACAAGGTCTTCATTCCCCTTTCAAAGCTGACGAATTAAAAAACCTATATATCTCTGTTGATTAAGTATAAACACTCAGTGAGTGTGTTCCCAGCCTTCAGTTGGATAAGTTAGATTTTACACTGTTTCTGTACAGCAGAGCTTCTTAGATATTTAGGACAATGACTTGGTCAAGTTGCTAAAGAAATGTTGTTGAGAGAGAGAGAAACACTTCTAACTAGGAAGGTTTCAATAACTAAGAATTACAGTCACCATTCCAGGACAGACGTGTGTTTCATCTTTCTTCGTGGCCAGTTTCTACAAGTGGGGGGGGGGTGTGTGTGCCTCAGGAGTGTGTCTGGGTAGTACCAACTTCAGGAATGCCTTTTCTTTCCCTCCACTGCTGAGGAGGGAGGTCAGGTAACCCCTTCCCATCTCCTATTCTTCCTCCCTGTATCACCATCTCACACTTGTCCCAGGAACGTGGAGCTCTGTTCCTTCCTCAGTTCTTGAAATGAGAGCTCAAGAAATCTCAGCTCCAAGTAGTACCCTGAAATACGAAGAAACCTTTGAATTGTTTGTGTCCAAAGTTTGTAAAATGGTCTGTTTCCAGGTTATGTTTGAGTTGGTTGGTGGAGGAGGACATTTTAAACCGTGCTCTCTAGAACATCCCTAATCAAAAGTAACAGTAGTGGCATGGAAATTAAACACAGACAGGCCAGGATGTAAGAGAAACCAAAGAAGGAACAGACAGTGGGAGGCCATGTGGAAACCTGGGAAGGGTTTTGGAGTCACACTGACATTTAGATTCTAGCACCATATGTTATGACTTGAATGATGTTTAAAAATTGTTTTGCCTCTGTGAGACTATCTTTCCACCTTTTAAAATTATGATCCTGGCTCACAGATTGTTGTAAGGTTTAAATGAAATAAACATTTTTTAAAAATTAGCGCAATCCCCGGTATACAATAAGCATTCAACAAGTGCTCCCTTCCTTTACTTTATTCTTTGACTCCTACCCCTCACCAGCCCACTGATCCCCTCTCACCTCTGTCCAGCCCCCAGCTTGCTCAAGCCGTAGTCTTATATCAGAGAGTATTATGGGCTGATTGTGTCTCCCCAAAATTCATAGGTTGAAATCCTAACCTGCAGGACTTCAGAATGTTACTGTATTTGTAGAGAAAGCCTTTAAGGAGGATAATTAAGGTAAAATTTAATCATTAGGGTGGGCCCTGATCCAATATAGCTGGTGTCCTTATTAGAAGAGGAGATTAGGACACAGGCACAGAGAAAAGACCATGTGAAGATACAGGGAGAAGATGGCCACCTATAAGCCAAGGAGAGAGGCCTCAAAAGAAACCAATCCTTCTGACACCTTGATCTTGGCCTTCTAGCATCCAAAACTGTGAGGAAATCAATGTCTGATATTTAAGCCACTCGGTCTCTGGTACTTTTTGAAGCAGACTGGGGTCCTCACTGAAGACTTGGGGTGGGATGAATACCTGCTCTCATAGCTCAGCTGGTAGGGGAAGGGAATAAGGGCAACCTGCTGTCCACTATGGTGAAAGGGAAATGAACTTGGGTGTTGCAAACACAAAAGGTACTTTTAACACAAAGTAGCGAATTTTTATAATGTTGTTAATTTATAATTTTGTAGTATTGTGTCAGATGCTTTAGGCATTAGAAAGGTCTTCAATGTCTAATATGCAGGCCTAACCACCCAAATAACAAAAGACTTGCATAACCTTTGGGACCACAACCTATTCTAAAGTAAGAGACTTCCTGTATCATGGCTTATATTGTCTGATTTACTGCAGTTCATCTTTGTCTTGATATTACATTATGCCATTCTTCAGGAAAAGGTCTCCAGTAATTTCTCAACCATTTTCCATGGTTGTTTGATAATTTCTAGCACATAGTTTAGATCAGTATAGTTTGTTACATGTAAATTGTAGGGTAGAGGCAGGGGGAATGCATCAAACCACTGGAAAGTCCTACTTCTCTGCATATTACACAGCTCCTCCACTCCTCATATTGAGGTTCTGATGCATGTCAGGCCCTACCAGGTCACGGTGGGGTACAGGTGGGTGTGGGGTATAGAGGAAAGGAGCGCTCTGGGAGGAGTAGGGAAATAAAATGTAGCTCAAAAATTCACTGGCTTATTGTTTT
Organism: Rhinolophus hipposideros; assembly: GCF_964194185.1. Classification (NCBI taxonomy): domain Eukaryota; kingdom Metazoa; phylum Chordata; class Mammalia; order Chiroptera; family Rhinolophidae; genus Rhinolophus; species Rhinolophus hipposideros. Next base: position 34,755,510 of record NC_138050.1, on the reverse strand, counting down.
CTCATTATGTTAATTTGTCCATGGTAATTCATTTGCATTGTTCTGCTTATTCACACTCAAAAGGTCTTCCAGCAATTTATTCCCATCAACTTAACATTTCACTCTCCGGAAAACTGTATCACTACTACAAGCTAAAAATGCACGGTGTACTTCTTTCTCCAGATTGTTTATAAAACTGTTAACACTAAACTCTGGGGAACTCCTACTCTTAACATTTCACTGTTTAGTGATGTATTTATGCTCCATATTCAACTACCATTTATTGACGCCCTTATATGTGCCGCGTTCTACTCTAGGTGCTTTTACTTACATTACCTGGTCTGATTCTCAAAACAGCCCAGTGAGGTAAATGCTGAGATAAGACTCAGAGAGGCTAAATGACTTGGCCAAGATAAAACATAAAACAAGGGGCAGAACCAGGATTCAAACCTCAGTGGGGGACATGGAAAAGGAACAAATTAAAATAATTACAGATGGTGCTAAGTACTAAGGAGGAAATGATGTATTATGATGATGGTTGCCAGAGGGGACTCCACAGGAATACCTCTATGAGAAAGTGACATGTAAGTTGCAACGTGAAGAAAGATCAAGAGTGAGCCAAAAGTGGAGCCTGGTGAAGAGCTTTTCAGAGAGGATAAAGGCACTAAGGTTTAGTGTGCTCTAGAAACAGAAGGTCAACCTGTTTTCAGCTTAGTGAGCACGAGAACCAGCAATGAGAAGTGATCTTGGAGAGGCAGGTAGGATCCCGTTGGCCGCTGAGGCTTAAGTAAGGAGCTTGGGCTTTATTGTAAATCCAGTGCAAAGCCATGGAAGGCTTTTTAGTGAGATGACATCATCGATATACATTTTAAATTGATCATGCTTTTCTTATTGCAAAATGCGTTTTTAAAGAACTGTGTGGGGATCCAATGGGAAATGTAGATTGCCTGGCACAGTATTTGTGATTAAGACTGTTATAGGGATATAAATGTCGAACTATTACATTGTTCTGTACACCTGATATTTAAAAAAAAAAAAAAGAAAAAGAGACTGTTAGAAATGTCAGGTGTAGCTTTTATGGTAACCGGAGAGCCCAAATTGGAAAACTGTGTGTTTGGAGTTCAAGTTCTGTTTTATGAAGCCTTATCCTTATTCTTTGTTTCTACTCTGAAGCTTCTTATCTGTCCTTGACTAAACAGTGCCTACAAACCCACTGGTAAATGTATTTGTAGAATGACTTTTGCCCTAGATTTTTAAGTCAGTAGTTTTTTCAGAATACATGAGAGTGGGACTGAAGATAATTTTAGAGCCAGAGGAACCTTCAAGGTAAAGTGCAAATTTTTGTTTAAACAATAAAATCCAAGTACAGATCAGCTGAATATCATGATCAAGGTCACACAGATTGGAAGGATTGGACTAGAGTCCAGGTTTCCTACCCCCCAGTTGAATGCAAGTGCAGAGGATCCAGGGAGGGGACATGTAGCATGTTTAAGAAGCAAGAAAGCCCAGATGGCTGAAGTATCATGCACAAGACGAGTGTGTGAGGTGAGGTTAGTGAGGAAGATCGGACCTGCAGTTGTCAAAATTACAATGACAGATGACGGTTACAAAGGAAAACACAGTCTGATAAAGACTTAAAAATGGAAGCAGATCTGTTGTAAAGAAATAAAAGTATTGGGAAGAAAAGGATACAATTAGAATTCAACTGGACATATCAAAGCATAATATAGTTTTCGTAGGTCTGTCATTTAAAATGGTCTGGCAGCGACGTCGCCAGTATTCCTGGGGATGATTTCTAGTGTACCCTCCTACTGCCAAAGTTCTGATGTTAATACATTAAAAAGCGAATTAGAGCTTCTTAGAAAGTAGCTGAAAGGACAAAGGATCGTTCTCCAAGGAGTTTCACTGGCCCACTGAGTTAATGAATCCACTGTCAATTCCATAAAGTCTTTCAAAATGAGCCTAACTGATTCTGTTAGCATAAGTGAAGTAATGGTAATCAGCAGTCACAAAGGTATTGGTGACTTTGTCAGGATTGCCAGCAGTGAGTGGAATGTTTGGGATGAAAAACCCATTGGAGTTGGTTGAAGAAATAGTAGGAAGTTAGAGGGGATAGAGACAGTATATTTAAATGATTGTTAAAATGAGATTTCCTGTGAAAGGACCAGAAAAATGGGATGACAGCTAGAGACATGAGGTCAAAGGAGAGATTTTGTTAACACAGGAGCTATTCAAACATACTTGTACTACTGCTATTATCTTTGTCTTAATCCTCAGACCTGCTTCTGTGATTAATTGAATATGTGTTATGAACTGTGTCCTTGCTTTTTTCAGTTAGTTTTAACTTCTAGCTGAAATGATCTCATGAACTTGAAGCTTTTTGAGCACAGGAACAGTCTTACCTACCATTTTATCCTCAGTGTAAGTTAGTCAGTGAATGTTTTTCAATAAATAAGTTAAAGAGAAACAGGAAAAATAAATAGAGCTTGGTTATAAAGTTATCCTTACGATTCATTCCTTAGAACTACATCTTTATTTTTGGTATTCTTCTTTATCAGATTGCATATATGCAGCTAAGATATGTCTGTGTCAGACTGAAATTGGAAATAGTGTAGTGATTTTATATAGAGGAGTTGCTGTGTAGTCACACTGTAGGTGAATTATTCTCCTAAAAGATAGAGTTCGAATTTGAAGGCAAGAAAAAAAATTCAGATTAAGAGAAGAAAGAAAAAGATCACAACAATATACATTTGCAGTGAAAGTACCAAATTGTTCTAGCAACAATTATGTAACTGTTCTTTGCTAATTTAAGAGGGGAAAGTTTTTTTAATCTCGTATGAAGGCATATTTTAGTACCTGAAGTTTTCCATTTTGGCTGTACTTATGACTAAAAGTTGAACTGGATTTGTTGCCAACTGTTTATTAGGCTGCTTCTTATCAATAAATACAATTTTTGACAAACTCTTAATATATAATCACCAAAGCCAAATTTTGAAACATTAGTTGGTAAAAATATAGAACTGGAATAATCTTTGAGATGATCCCCAGCTTTTAATCAAGACTAAATTTAAATCAAGCTAGACCAAACCAGCTCTAATATTTTTAGAGCTTTTTAGAGACTAGGGTTTGATAGCATCTTTAGCAATTATATGGGTGTATAAATAAAGTTAATTTGGATAGGATTATTTATATAGTCAGGTTTTTAGAGTATGACAAAGGATAGCACATACATAAAAATATGCTGTAGTTAATTTGCTAGATATAATTTCAATTTATAATAAATAAACAACTTGTCTTAAGAACTGATACAAAAGATCAATACTTATCTTCTTAGTAGAAGATTTCCACAATAAAACTAAAATATAAATTAAGTGATGATTTACGTTTTGTGTCAACTTGGCTAGGCTACAATGGTCAGTTGTTTCATTAAACACCAGTGTGGATGTTACTGTGAAGATATTTGTTTATATGTGATTAACATTTAAATCAATAGTTTGAGTAAAGCATGTTACCTTCCAAATGTTGGTGGGCCTCATACTATCAGTTGAAGGCCTTAATTAAGAGAAAAGACAGCTCTCCTAAAAAAGAAGGAAATCTGTCTTAAGCCTGTCTTTGGATGTCCCAGGACTGCAACATTAACTCCCCTGGCTCTACCCAACGCTGTCAATGTAGCACAAAAATAGCCATGTATACAAATGGGTGTATTTGTGTGCCAATAAAATTTCATTTACAGAAACAGGTGGCTGGCTATATTTGGACCAATGTCTATAGTTTACTGACCAACCCCTGGATTAAATGATAGCTTGATATTTCATGCAAAAGATAAAGGGTAGGGGTATGTAGATGATCACCAGATATACAAATAGTAAATATTTTAGTGTAATCAGTGCTCTTATTCCCAAGAGTAAAATGCAACCTTTTCTTAAACAATTATTTAAGAACAAAAATATTTGCATTTGAAAATGCCATTGTATCCTATGTGTTTTTATGAGAAAGGCGATGTTGAAATTGACAACTCTTTCTTTCGCTAAACTGAAAATTACAAGGTGAATCCCTGGCCTACCTCTTAGGCAGACATGGTTGAGAGAACATGAATGCCCTCAGTGTCATAAAGCAAACCTTATATAGACCATATATCTATTAGTAAAATAAGTCAATTTGAAAATTTTGATAATGTTATTTAATCAGTGATAAGCCATAGGATTTTGCCAGTATTTATTAAATCATTTGAAAGTGGTTGTACACAACTTTACTTGCAACATATATACATATATAACAGACATGGGATTACTGTCCAGAATATATAAAAGGCTCTCAGTAAGTAAAAGAAATGTAGACTAATGGGAAAGTGGTAATTCACTTAGAAGAGATAGGAAAAACCAATCATTATATTTTTTAAATAATTCAAAACTTCAACAGTAATCAGAGAAATCAATATTAAAACAGTGATTTTTATTTTGGCCTAAGATACTGACAAAGTTAAAGATTTATTTTACATTTATAGGAAATTCGATAGGCTCAGAATCTTTGTGAGAGTGTAATTGATACACCCTTTTTGAATTTCATATTTTACTCTATACATGTTATTGGAATTATTTACCATAAACATGGATCCATGTACTTGCACATAACTTGTTTAATTTAAAAAAAAAAAAAAACAGAGAACCTGTGGATTTTGAGGTACATTTAGGGAAAAACAAGCTGTGAAGGAAAGTGAAAGCTATAAAAATGACGTCTTTGGATGCATATCCAGCCAATGTAGTAGTGGTCCAGGTCAAAAAAATGATCAATTCCTACTAACTGTACTTTTTCCTTTTTAAATTTTATTTTGTTTTATTTTTTTCAATTCTGACAGCTAGAGTTATGGGTTAGCAAATAAATTTTATTTAAAATAACAAGACCTCTGGAATGGCTGTTAAGGGTCATTCATACATACATGTATAGATGGAGTCAAATTGCTTTTTCAGTTCCTTAGATTAGCTCCACGGAAGGATTGGAAATTTTGATCCAAGAAAGAGCTGTTGTCAATTTTGGAGTGCTGTTGAAGACTGAGAAGTCAGTGTCTAGAAAGAAATGCATAAAGGGAGGGATGGTAGGGTCAGATATAAAGACATGCTCCCCTACCGCTCTTCTGATGCCCTCAGATTAACCCCTGCAGGGATTCTGTGAGAAAGTGAACTCTGACTCTCCAGCCTCTGATTTATAAGCAAACTTGTGGAACAGGCCATTTGTAAGTCAAAGATCATCTGTGTCTGCAAGTCCCATTCTGAGGATCAGAAATGTTAAAGAAAATTGAGAATCTAAGGATCATTGAAAGGAGCCACTTCAAGGTTGGTGAGAGATTGGAAATTATGTACTATTTGGGCTAAAAGAGAACATTTTTAAGGGGGACACACCAACTGTAAATATGTGAAGTTCTGTCATGTAGATTTTATGTTTATCCCTACAAGTTGGAAGCCTAGATACCATAGACAGATGACACAAAGAGGAGAATTTCAGCACACAATAATATTATAATCATTCTCAGAGAATGGGCTACTCTCCAAAACTGGGCTCCTGCTGGCTCTAGAAATGCCTAAACTGACATTCAGTAGCTCTCTTGGAAAAGAGGTTGGTTGGATCAAGTAACCTAAAAATCTTTCACATTACCCTCTGATTTCTGTGTTTATTAAGGCAATGAAATTATATATTCCAGGAGTAAGGTCTGGAATACTGTAACCTTTTAAAAAGCCAAATAGGAAAGGAAATACTTAAATAAGCAAAGTCCAATCTTCTTCTGTTATGACTGAGGTAGGCCAAAACTTACAAAGGACTTTGAGTACCAAGGAGGAAGACCAAATGGGGAAAAAAAAACATGTAGACAATGCAGGAGCTAAAAAGACTGCCTGGGTTACTAAATTCAGTTTCTTGTCCCAACTTGTTTTAGCTCTGTGGTCCCTGTACTAATCTACCTGCCATCTTGAGCTATTTACAACAGCCCCTAAGGGATGGTGGGTTTTCAGGCACTTGCCTGGGCCCCTCATTTGACACAGCAGGGAACCGTTAGTCATTGGGCATAAGAATTTGTACTAAGAGAAATTTGAAGAGTGTGTGCTTTGCACACAACATTTTTTATTTTTTACTTTTTGGAGCATTAACTAGGTGGTTCCCAGTTTATAAACAGCAGTATAAGTCTGTGGAAATGGAATGTACCTGGAGAACACTGCTTTTCTCTGAACTCTGTAGATGGAAGGAAAACGGAGAAACCCATCAATACTACAGCATAAGACCCAGGATTTGCACGCTGGGCAGGTTGTGTTTTCTGTGTGGGACCCAGGGCTAAAATGCCAGTAGGCATGGTTAAATGTAGCCACTAGGCTCCCTCTCCACTCTCTCTGCCACAGTGCTCACCTCTCCTCTAGATACAGAATGTTGGTTTGAAGCGGAGTTAAGTTATTAACCTACTCTCGTGCCTTGTGACTCTATCAGAACCCTATGTTTGCCGTAAGCATCATGTAACCTATTTCCTATCTCTTTTTTTTCTATTTATTGCTATAGTGTCCATGGAAAACATTGGAGAACAAGGTAAAATATATTATTGTTTTAGATATAGAGCTCTTGAAAATAGTTTGCAAAAACAAGTGGAATTTACTTAGATTTGGTTGGGATTAATAAAGTGTTCTTTGAGAATGTAGAGATAAGATGGGGTTAAAGACATCTCATTCTCTTAGTCCTCAGACTGAATTCTGTCAGGTACTTGGCAAAGAATTCTACCCTGAAATGGCAGTAATCGTGCCAAAGGTTCTTGTGGCTTCAAGATACGGAAATATCAACAATTTCCTGTTTCAATTCAGAGTATTATCCCATATCTGTATCACTTCTATAATTCATAGAATTGTTATATATTAATGTGTATTTCATAATTAATCATTATCACTGTATACAAAATTAATGTTTTATAGTCGCATAGTACTTCAAGAATAAAACACCACACAAAATGTGTTCATATACATGACCTGAAAAAAGTATCAGAATGCTTTTCTTAACAGTTGTCCCATGTGGTAAATAAGACACTTGAACTTTTATTGGAAGAAATCTTTCTTTGTCCAGATTGTCTCTGTTTAAATATGTTCTCGTTAAAACAGCGAAAGCCACCAGATTTGACTAAAGCTAAGCAAGTAAGCAAATAGCTTCTCAAATAGGAACTGCTTTTGCTATTCTTTGTCCAGGAAGCAAAGTTCTTAAAGCCTAAATGTTTTGACATTTGTTTAGTACTATGTCAAATTTGGTTAGTACATTTATTTAGAGTTGTGGCATAACTCCCTACTTTTACAGTTTAGGAAAGGTCCCTGTGAGCCATTGTGCCTGTCTCCAGATGGGAGTGTTCTAACCGTGGGCCTAGATCTAATTATGCACCACTAGGGATTTTTTTTAAAAACTCTTGGCTTTAGATATAAAAATGTATTCATTGAGTTGTGCTTATTCCAGTATGACATAAGTGAACTTATTTACAATAAAACTTAATAAGTAATAAAAAATCAAAATAAAATGAGTATTATAATTGGTAATTTTGTTATTTTAGAACAAGCAGATCTTTTGTGAATACCATGATTTTAATATGTATTTGCATATTACAGTGATAATTATGTTTCTCTCACTTCAGTTGTGTGCCTGATTGCTTATCATCTACTTTTTGCAATGTTTGTCTGGTCGTATTGGAAAACTATCTTTACATTACCAATGAATCCTTCAAAAGAAGTAAGTTAAAATACTAGTAAAGTTATCTTAAAGATGGAAGTCAGTAATACTGATAACTGAAGAATGAATTGTATGTCTTTTTATTAATGTTGTAAACTTACTGAGTGTAGTGATTTTTTTTTATATTGTGTCTTGGTGAATTTCACTTGATAAATATTTTTGTACCGGATGAGTATTATATTTCTAATATTAAATCTGTTACGTGTTCCATTTCTACTTTAGAATTAGACATCAGGACGGATGGCTGGATAGATAGATAGATACATAATAGATAACAGATAGACCTGAAGGTAGACATGCTTCTATTATAATTATCACACTAATGGTATATTAGTTGGCTGTTAGACACCAAACAACAACAACAACAACAACAACAACTGATCCCTTCTACATTCAAAGTCTGTAGCTAGTCCACAGCCGCCAGTACCCAGGCTTCTTGCATTTTGGTGCTCTGACATTTGTAGTCGCCGTTCCCCAAGGTAACCTCTTGGCCTAAGATGTGTGCTCTGGTTCCAGCTATCACGTCTACATTTTAGCCTACTGGTCAGAAAAAGGAGTAGGAGTAGGAAGGAAGAGTAGAAGTAAATGTTCTTCCCTTTAAGGACACTTTGGAAGTTGCTGATACCATTTCCACTTACATTTAGAACTTACTTCTGTGGCCACTTCTATTTGGACAGAAGGCTGGGAGTGGAGTCTTTATTCTTGATGGTCATGTTAACCCTGGTAGAAGAAGTTAACCCTGGTAGAAGAAGGAAAGCGTGTACATTGGGGGTCAAACAGCAGTGTCAGCCACAGAAGCTTTTAAGTAAAGTGATATGATCAGCTATGCATTTTGAAAAGATCAATCTGGCTATTTGTTTTTGAGTCTTTAATCCTGGTTAAATATTCTTGGATCAAAGGACTGTGTCTGACTCACTTTTATTCTTTGGTATTTAGTCCAGTACATGTTTGTCAAATAGACATAAACTTTGTTCCAGTAATAGTAGTGTAGTTTTAGTAGGCTAACCTTAAATTAAAAAACAAATGTTTGAAAAAGAAAAAGAGTCTAGGCATCACTGTGAATTGTTTCCTGAAATAATCGGTTTGAAATGCAGCCATGGTCAAAAAGGCCAATAAATATGCTGTATAACCTGGGAGGGGATGTTGAAAACAAAACCACAGATATTTGCACAGAATTAATGGTATGCTTGACCTAGAATGAGTTAGATACAGCCTTTTTTGCTTCTACTATCTACTTGTTTTTCTGTTCCTACCTCTTTTTCTTCCCTCTACCCTAGTTATTTCTTTTCTATCATCTCTCTTACCCCCATCCTGGCTTTAGTTGTAGGTTTGAAGGAAAATGCTGACTTCTGTCACAGGTGATGTCATCCATTCCGGTGGCTAACCTGTGACCTCTGTGTTCAAAATTTCCAAATGTTTTTCTAGCTCCGACCTCTCCTGTGAATTTTAGTATCTCCCTGCCAAACATAACTTCTTGATCATTCCACTGACACCTCAAATGCAACACATCAAAAACTTACCACCGTGATTCATCCATTTCTTATACTGTAAATGCCACTGACATTCATTCACCTCACCATTCAAGCCAGAAGGTAGGCAGCCATGCTGAATCCTCTGCTTTCTCATGCCTCCACCATATTTTCACTTCCTAATATTTCTGTTTTAGTTCCAACCCCTTCTTTTCTTTCTTTCTTCTTCTTTCCTCCTTCCCTCCCTTTCTTTTTATCATTGACTTAATTCAGGATCTCAGTCATCTCTTTTGTCTGAGACATTGCAGTCTTCTCCTAAACGGTGTCACAGTTTTCAGTCTTGCCCACTTTCCCTTCCCAGAACCCTGCAAAAATTCATCGTCCACCCTGAAACGGGAGTGATTCTCTAAAAAGAATTTAATATTTTCACTCTACCACTTGTATCTACCCTGTGACTACGGGTATCCCACGGGGTGAAGGCCAGTCTCCCTAGTCTGGCAAAAAATGACACTTGTCTGACTTTTTGACTTCCCACTTTATACTCTGGTAGTTCTTAATTACGTGTAGTTTCCCGTATGCACCATGCTATTATTTCTTTTTAGGTTCTTCTCCTTTTTCATCCAAATAATTCTATTTTGATTCATAGTGTCAACTCCTTCTTGGTCTCCTTTGCTGGTTCCTCATTATCTCCTAAGCCTTTAAAGTAGGGGTGTCCAAACTTTTTTCAACGTTTTTTATCAAGGGCCATATGCGGAAAAATACACAAACAGCCGGGCCACTCACTTGAGGTGAAGTACGTATTGCCTCACCTGATTTATTTAAGTAAACTAAATATATTTTTGGAATTTGCTGCGGGCCAATTGACAATGGATTGTGGACCGCAGTTGGCCTGCGGGCTGCAGTTTTGACACCCCTGCTCTAAAGCATTGGATTATCCCCAAGCTCAGTCTCTGGACCTTTCTCTTATTTGTCTACATTATGACTTTATTGTCTTATTGCTACAGCTTTCAAATTAGTATCATTAGCCTGGTCATCTCTTCTAAACTCCAGACATATTTACAGCTACCTAGTTGGCATCTAATAGGCAACATATATGAAGACAAACTTCTGATTTCCCACCCACTCCCTCAATTCTCCTATTCCTAAAGTTTTCCTGTCTCAATAATGGCCATTTCATTTTTCCACTTGTCCAGGTCAAAAACCTTGGAGTCATCCTTGGCTACTCTTTTTCTCTCAGACTCCGTATTTGATCAATTAGCAAATTCCATAAGCCATACCCTTAGAATACCCACAGTGTAAGCTCATGCCCCCTCCACTGCTTCCACCCTGGTCCAAGCCACCATCATCTCTGCTTGAATATTTGCAGTACCTTTTCAACAGTATTCCTTGCTTTCTTACGTGTCCTCTTCTCTATATTTTCAAAATGATTCTTTCAAAAACAAGACAGATCATATTATTTTTCTCTTCAGAATTTTCCTATGATACCTGAATCCACTCAGAATAAAAACCTAGTTCCCTACTCTAGCCTAAAAGGCTGCATGTGGTGTGACCCAACACTCTCTCTCTGACTCGCCCTTCTCTTTAATGCAGTGTTGGCTTCCTTGCTGTTCCATCAACATGCTAAGCATGTTTCTGCTTAACATGTTGTAAAACCTGCTGTTTCTCCTTCACCTGGAACACTTTTCTCCTGTGTGACTGAGTCCCTCACATTTTTCCTATCTCTATGTCTCTGTTCAAGTACTACTTTATCTTAGAGGTTTTCTATGACCACTCTGTATAATATGCAAAGCCCCACCCCTAGCATTACCTTTAACCTGTACCTTGCCGTATTTTTCTCCGTATATCATTCTGTAACACATTCCATATTCATTTTTTCTGCCATCCCTAGAATATGAGCTCTAAAATGGCACGAACTTCATCTGTTTTTTTCACTAATCCATTGCCAGTACTTAGAGCAGTGTCTCATCCATAAAAGGTACTCAATAAATATTTGCTAAATGATTGAAAGGAGGAAAGAAGTTATGTGTACAGTTGCAACTTTGTGTTTAGAGCTTTGGCAGGAAGTTGAAGTGACTTCTAATTGCTTCCCATAGTTATGTGTGAGATGATGGGCTAAGAGTGATGAGGGAATTAGGTTGACTAAGGTTTGAGAGAGCAGAAAAGTTTGAAATGGTTGTTGGATAGAGTGGAAAAATGAAATGATGCAGAACACAGAAGAAATAACACAGTATTAAGGGAGCAGTCAGGATTGATGACTGTGAATTTAGAGTTGTACCAGGCTTTTGGGGATGATTTTTCCACAAAAGATCCTTACCGTATTTGATTCATATAACTGTATAAGACAAATATTGTTTATTACCATTTTACAGATGTAGCAATAGGCTTTGAACATTAGCTAATTATCCTAAAGCATTGAGCGCTAGTGTGTGGCACACCAAGTGCTAACATTTAAACCAAAGCCCTTTTGACCATCAATGCAGCACTCTTGTCGCTATGCCATGCTCTAGCATGGAGTGTGGACACCAAAATAGGTGGGAGTGACCAGGACATCGACTGGAGCATGGAGGAAAAAATAGCAAAACTTCTACTTTATACATTATTCTTTTAATGTTTCTCTCTTTTTAAAGTTTCATGTATAAGGTACATAATATATTAGCAAATAGGACATATGTAAAGATATAAGTATGCAAATATTGGCATTGTGGTCTTAAATTATTTTTAACTGATGAGACTACATGATCAAAAGATCTTGGAGGCCATTGTTATGCAAGAAAGAGCCCTTGCTTGCTGGTTGAGAATGTTAGATTGTTTCATTAATAATATACAATATCTTGGGCTAATTTTCTAATTGATGAGCAGCCAAAAACCCCTCACTTGTAAAATGAGGGTCCTGGACTTAAAGTGACAATAAAATGCTCACATGTGCTAAACATCTTTTCAAAAATAGGACTTAAAAAGTAGGAGAAGAGGTAATAGGAGAAAACAATGTTAATCAGAACACAATGTCTCACACTATTGAGAGAATATAAAATGATCTGGAATACATGAATTAAAATTTACTGTTTTGATAGCAATATTGTTAAATTGATAGTAGTTTTTCAATTTGTAAGATTGTTCCTGATATAAAAGTAACATAACCATACTAAATTATATTTAGAAAATGGAGACTAAGCAAAAATAAAAAGGAAAAAAATCCCACCACATAATTCAGACAGTTTACATTCTGAATTTCTTTCTAGTTAATTTTTTTCACGTAATAGTCCATCATTGGCTTATTTTCATTTTTAATAACAGGATAATATTCTCACTGAAATGTGTAAAAATTTACTCAGTCGTATCCCAACTTGGATTTTTAGACTGATCTCAAATTTTCATGTTATAATAATGCTGTTAACATGTTTATACATAGAGCTTTACCCATAGTTTGGATTATTTCCTTAATATAAATTCCCAGAGGTAGAACTACTAGATCAAGAAAATTTAAGTCACTATCCAGGTTGTTTTCCAAAAGGATGATAGCAATTTACATACAATGCTTCCAGTTTTATCAGACCCTTGTTATTACTAAGAAAACTGTTAACTGTTTCTTGCCAACTTTATAGGCAAGAAAATATTCTGTTTTCATTTGTGCATTGTAGATACTTTTGACGTTATATGTTTATTTTTGTCCTAAGTAAAAAACAACTAGCAAAAAGAAAATACAGTTCTGTGAGTTTTCTGTTTGTTGTTAAATTCAGGTTTTTTTCTTAATTTGTATATCCTTTTAAAATTATACTTTCCTTTGATCTGAAAACTGTATTGGAGCCCAGATCTTGGTTCCTAATACCATTCTCCAATAAAAAGAAGTAGGACTTCTTAGAAAACATGCTGATTTTAGAATCAGAGCAGGAAATATTCAAGATGAGCCAGGAGCATCTTATGGTGCCACAATGTAAGGAAGTTCAAACAGACTTTTAAAAATGTTTTTTGTGATTATCATATTGGAATCTAAACAAATTTTCATTTTTCTCAAATAATTTTTTAATGGGGCCAAATTGGCAGTATAATAAGTAAATTTAATGATTAGTCTTGAGTACTAGAGAATTCAGAATTTTCTAGTAATAATCATCCCTAAGTTAAAACTCACTTAGGTGTGAAAACATGCTTGATAGATTTGTTTCTATTTTTGTTACTAATAATATCCAATTGAAAAATTCATTCATTGAGCTAAATTTGTTTATTTTGCTATTTTATCTATCTTTGTAACTAATATTTGGGTAGAACTCTACAGTTTACAAAGCACTTTATATACTCAATTCCTCTTGAGTTTCACAAATATTTGAGGAAGTGAGTATTTTTAGTATTATTCCATTTTCTAGATGCATGAACTAATAACCTGTGAGGTTACTAAACGTGCCCAGATTTCAAGCTCTATTACCTCTCTGAATATATATATATAGTGTATACTGTATACCGTTGATATTTTATTAATGCCTTTTTCTGGGAATAGTTGATCGTATGCTATCATTTCTTTGAAAATACTGATTAAAATTTAACTCTGTTCCACAGTTCCATCTCTCTTATGCAGAGAAAGAATTGCTGGAGAGAGAGCCAAGGGGAGAAGCCCATCAGGAAGTTCTTAGGCGAGCAGCCAAAGATCTTCCCATCTATACCAGGACCATGTCTGGAGGTAGACGTCGATAATGAGTGCTTTGGCATGATAGCTTGTGGTGACTGTTAAGCAAATATGTATATATATATATATATATATATATATAATGTAGATATAAGTATATATCTACATTATATATATATACTTGAAACTGTCACACACTCGTTGAAAAATATGGTTATATCTTGGATTGCTACTAAATCTTTACTGCACAATTGCATAGACAGAATAAAGCATGCATAACACTGTGCCACAGAGATCTCAACCAAATCCCGTGTAACTTTACTTCTATTCTGCCTATTTAGTTGTGACTCAATGAAGATGTTAGAACTGCAGAAATCTTGATTTGTATTTGTTAGCGTTCATTTTTAAACTTTAATTTATGGACCTTCCTGTTCGAATTTAAGGGAACAATATCTATAATGAACATAACTGATAATTTTACATACATTTGAAACAACAATTATACAAATTATGTAAAGCTTAATTTAGGTATCAGTACAATTCTTCATCTTTAAAATGTATGGTAATTTTTTTTAAACAAACACAACTCAAATAACAAATCTCTTTTACTTGGGTCAGGTTTTTAAGATAATTTGACAGCTGTCTAAATAAACAGTTGTCTTAAAAACTAGCACTCATGGACTATTGACACTTGTCCACCAAGACTTACCCAGAAACTTTGTGACTGTAGACCTCTGCTGTCCGTTTCAGTAGCCACTACCCATATGGCTGTTGAGCACTTACAATGTGGCTAGTCCAAATTGAGATGTGCTTTAAGTATAAAATACACCGCTGATTTCAAAGACGTAGTATGAAAAAAAAGAACGTAAAATATCTCATGACTATTTTCATATTATTTATGTTTGCTTCTAACTCACTTGAGAATCGTAATTGAATCTAACTCAAAGTCTCACGCACAATTCTTTCCTGTTTGTTTCCACTATTTCTCAATGAGCGACTGGTAATTTTCTGATTTAATACCATGCCACGGGTCTATCCCACGAAGACAGAGATGTGCTTATGTATAAGTTTGTGTATATCTGCCTTACATAACCCTTAACAGACATTGAGGAAATTTAAGCCCCTAAAAATAAATTACTGCATGAGCTGCCAAAATTAGTTAATAACAGTGACAGCACCGAATGCCAAACCCTAGTCTCCTCATTTCTAGTGCAGTACTTTTCTAGTGTACCGCTTGACACACAGAATTAAGAGAAAAGAGGACGCATAAGTCATACCAAAACAAATACCAATTTTTCTTAATAATAACAACTGCACTTTGAATTTAGCAGTCATCTGCTTGTGCAGTTTATATAATGTTAAAAGACTGTCTCTTATTCCTTTCAGGTATTGTACACCTATCTCCTGAGATTAATTTATGATTCCCAATATTCGTGACAGTCTGGAATAGAACCTGAATTCCCTAATATAATCTTTATTTTTATTTTCAGTGCAAAAATTCTGCATGCTTGCTAAAATCAGTATTAACTGACTGGAGGCATTGACTAAATTAAATTGCGCAAAGTATAATAAATAGATAATAATGCTGGTGTGATTGATCCCCTTCTGGAATATGTAGAATGGAAAAGTAGGCATGATTCAGAAGGGACATTCGGTGGAGCAGCCACAGTGGCACCAAGGCAGGAATGTGAGAGGATCTTTTTTTCCCTCCCCACCCAGCCACATCCTTCTGTGAACCTTGCGTTCAATGGATAACTTCCTTCTTCCCCCAGGGAAAGTCTGTAGACTAAAGCAACTGAAAGGTTCAGTTGTTGTTCAAATACTTTATACTTTATAGAGAATTGAAGAGTGTGGATGGTAATATACTTTAGGATTTTACCATTCATTTTAAATCCACAATACTTCCTCCAAACCCTGGAGAAAAATGCCAGCTGCCTGAGTTAAACTGACTGCTGTACACAGAGTACAAATTCAACCATATACAGAGTTGGCTGGTGGTGGGTAGTTAGGCAGGGGTGTTAAGACTCTCATTTCACTTCTGTTTGTCCTGTGCTTTCTCCTAATCCACCTATCTTCTGCTTTCTTACAGGGCTCTCCAAACTTTATTATATTATATATTTTTATTAATGAGGACTGTTGATGCTCTTTTGCCCTTGATATCTGCCTACAAAAAAAATGTTGTAGTTTTTGACTAGGACAGTAACAATTGTGTTTCCCCGAAAATAAGACCTAGCCGGACAATCAGCTGTAATGCTGATTTTTGGAGCAAAAATTATTTTAAGACCTGGTATTATATTACACCAGTCTTAAAGTAAAATAAGACCGAGTATTATACTATATAAATATAATATAATTACATTTTATTTTACATTATATTATATTATATATTGTATTACATTATATTATATTATATTATATTATATTATATTATATCCAGTCTTACTATACTTATATTAATTTTTGCTCCAAAAGACGCATTAGAGCTGATTGTCCGGCTAAGTCTTATTTTCAGGAAAACACAGAATTAGAGGTGATGTAATTAGTTTATCATTGTATGCAGATGTTGATAACATTCTCTTTTCAACATTTACCAAAACAGTTTTAAATTATCTAAGTAATATATGAATAAATTCTCAAAAAATTCAAGCAAGACAGTTGAAATAAAATTCCCCTTGACTGTTAGGAGTTTTTAAATAATTATCAGATGGTTCATTTTAAATTACACTTGGATGACTTTAATTGAATGAAATATGGCATACAGAGTGGGTTTTTTTTTAATTAAAAGACTAACTTTCTGTTTCTAAAAGATGATAAACAAAAGCTTATTTCTACATTGTTTTGATTTCCTGTGAGTTATTGCCTACTTTGATTTGAAAGATTTGGGGATTAAATGTATAGTAATGGAAGGAGAACTGACTGGGTGGTGAAGGAACACACAATGTGGTATGTGATAGGTCAGCTGGTAAAGGAACGCGTAGAGTCGGGCAAGTTAAGAAAGTTTTTATTGTTAAGAAACAGGTTTATCGGGCTGAGCAAAAGATGGCTACAGCCCAGGCTGCATGTCTAAAGGAGACTTACAGCCCCAAAGGAGAGCCTGAGGAGGGTTTTATAGCGGCTGTGCTGACAGCGTTGCATTGTTTGAACAGAAAATGTTGACTACCTACAAACCAGTAACTGTTTTGTGGCATTTTCTGTTACTGCAAGTTTGGCTCTGTCTGCAGGTGCAGAGCAACAGATATTTTGTTGTTTTCCTGCAGACATGGCTTTATCTGTAAGTCAAGGTCTCTGAGACCTAACATTCAGAGACCTAACATGAAGTCAAGGTCTCCAACATTCAGAGACCTAACAATATGTAGATGATTTGAAAGATTTTCCCCCCAGTGTACCCTAAAGTAGAGACAATCACTATCTAGAGAGAATCTAGCACTGCCTACCAAACATCACCAGGAAATGTAACTTTAGTCAGTGCTATCCATTATATTATAGAGCTGCTAATCCCTTGGGCTATTGGGCACTTAAAATGTGGCTATAAGTGTAAAATACATAGCTGGTGTCAAAAGCCTGCTATGAAAAAAATATATAAAATATGTTGTTAATATTTTTATATTGATCATATCTTAAAATAATATTTTGGGCTATATTAGGTAAAATAATTATTAAAATTAATTTCCCTTGGGTTTTTTTTTTTTTCAGTGTAGCTCCTACGGAATTTAAAAGTTCACATGTGGTTCACATTCTATTTCTCTGGCCAACACTGCGTACACTTTAATACTTTGCATGAGCCAGTGAGACCTTATAGCACCAATGAAAATGTACCTGTGGGACTTCATCCCTCAGGAGATGAGCAGCAAGGCCATGCCATGCACCTCTGCAATTCCTGGAAAGGAGAGTTGTGAGGAGATGATTAAGAACTTTTTTCAGTATTGAAAACAACTCCATCTAGGCTTTGCTGTCTAAGAAAAAGCTCATGTTATTCTGAGTTTACAGCAAGTGCTTCCTTTTTCAGAGATTATAACATTAGCCAACATAACCTTGGTAATTATTTATTGCAAGTATTTTTTTTCAAATTTTAAATTCATTAGTTTGGTTATACTGATCCTACTGGGCTGCCCACTTAATAACTGCTTTCTTATAATTTTAGTAGCCTGCCTATAATTTTAGTAGCCTCTAAGATGCCTGTGGACTGAAATAGCCTTTTGAAACCAGTCACCCATAACTGTCTTTGGTATATGTATCAGAGAAGAAAGGATCAGGACTTCAATTACAATAATTAAAATGATCTATTGGAAGTACTTCTTCCAATACTCACTTCAAACCTTATATTTCCAACAGAGAAAATGTGAGATCGTTCCCAATTTAAGTAACATATAGAGTTCATTCACAAATTTCTAAAATGTGGTTATATCTTTATCTAGTTATCCTGGCAGGGTACAGGAAATAATTGATTTACTTGAGGGAGACATTGTGTTTAGTTCAGTAGAAATGGACATGTTTACACCAATCATGAGCCTTATTATAACAACTGACAATTGAGGATGCCTTAGAAAAATTTCCCCAAAAGATCCTCTATTCTTGGGAAACCTCTCCGGGGAACTGAGGCTGTAGGCAAGTCATTCCATTTTGGTATTTAAACAGAGTCGAATATCTCAATTTTACCAAATTTAAATTCGGTATGCTTTTTAGAATTTAGATTTGGTTAGATGGTAAAAGCCATTTAAGTGCATGTTCAATTCACTGTTAAATCAAAGGCTAAGTGGAGCTTTCTGTTCCTAGCAATCCGATATTGTGACAGATGCCAACTTATAAAACCAGACCGCTGCCATCACTGTTCCGTCTGCGATAAGTAAGAAAATTTTTTACTTCTAAAATGTCTACATGCTCGTGGTCTTTTTACTTAATTGATTTCTTTTCTCACTGTTTTCTAGATTATTTTCCTTTCTCCTTATTCATGCTTCTCAGATCTTTATTTAGGAAATATAAGTGGAACAATCACGTTTATACGAGTGTGGCTTAGGATCACAATCAGTTGTCCCTTCCTCCCCCCAAATTCTTGCTGACACGAATGAAGTGCATGATATTTAGCTGCTCAGACTTGGCTAGTTCGACTTACTAAGTACTTCTTCTGTGACTCTTTCCCATCTTTATAAAGATAATTCAATTGACTTCATGAAAGTCAGATGTTATTATATACTTAGTATAACCACTCGGCTTAAGGATTGATATTAAAGGAAAAGTTTTATCCAGACTTTCAGTAAATCTGTTCACATTTCACATTTTGTACTTTCTTTAGCATAAAATAGTTCTGTATTAACATATCACGTTGTTTTTATAAAATGAATTATTTGATTTGCATGTTAAAGCAGTGTATTTTAAATTTAAAGTTCTATTATTGTATCATAACTGGAATTGGTTATAGTGTTTATTTTTAGATGAGGACTTTTGCTTTTATTCAATTTTCAGATAAGTAAATAATTTTGCAATATTTTACTTGCCACAACTCTTTTGAAATAAAATTCATATTTCTTTTTTTATAATTTAATGTGATTACATTTTTATGAGGTGTTGAATTTTGTGTGTGTATGTTTTCTTTTTAGATGTATTTTGAAGATGGATCATCATTGCCCATGGTGAGTATGCCTCTGTACTTAAACAAGTTTTTGTCCCTTACACCTTAAAAAAATGGAATTATTTATCTCTTTAAATCTTTTTATAAATGAAATCTTGCCTTAGCTGATCTGGGAGGTACTTTCAGATTTAATTGCTAATATTTGCTTATGTAGCTCAAAAGAGCCTAAAGGAGAATTTCCATGAAATAATTATAAAACCAGTAGCTTAACAACTTAAAAGTTAATTTCTCATATTTGCTTGGAACAAATGGTGTTCTTTATATGCACATGCAGAAATATAGAGATTCTAAAATAATCTCCAGAAATTATACCAAAATGTACATATAAATCATACACAGTACCTCACTGAAGTTCATAATAATTAATTCATCTAAAGTATTAACAATTTGTTTTACATAAAACTTGGCATTAAGGAGTAGAATAGCAAACATGCAAATACACATATATGTTTAAACAAGAGTTTCCAGTTAAAATTTACTAATATTTTTTTTAAAAATTCTAAGTCATGAAATTAGGGGAGTTAATAGATGATTATTTATGAGATCTAATTAACTAATGAAGATTGACTTTTTCTACTATTCCCTATAATTTTTTATCCCAGTGTAGATATACCTTTGTCAATCATACCGAGGTTGCCAGCTAGGTTGGATTTGGACATTAAGCATGATTATTCTACAAGCTTTATCTTCTTTCACAGGTGGCATTTGAGAAAGGTAGACATGCCCACAAATCTACAGTAGGTATAAGTTGAAACCTATACTTAGAAGGAATGGTTATCTTAGCTCCAGGAAACAATAGGGGAATGTCAGGTTTACAATATTCTATATCTTTCTCTGAGATACTCCTTCCTTCTCTCCGCCTAGATTTTCTTCTTTAGCAAGTTATGGCTCTTTAACTCCTATGAGAACAATGTTCTTTTCAAACAAAGATCTCAATAAATAATTGAGATCCCCTTTGTATTAATTTTCATTGTATTCATTCTTTTGCTTTCCTCATTCTTTCATTCATTTTGTTTTCATTCTCAGCAAGTAGTTGTCCCCCCGTATCTTCAATTATAAATCATCTTAATCCCCCTTAATTCCTCTGTTGACCCTTCCAGCCACAGATGCTGTCAGTGCCCCATCCATATCCCCATGACCTACCTGTGAGTTCACTGCACCTGCAGTAGACAGTTCCCTTGCCTGTTGACAGCTCCCCACCTGTTTCTTTGCTTCTGTATCTGAGAGCTTCTGTATCTGAGTTCTTTCCCTGGGCAGGTTTGTTCTGCTCCTAAACCTGGCAGTTCAGAAAGGCCAGCATATTAACGCTTCAAGAAGCCACCCTCAACCAGTGAGGGACTCGTTAAGAACACAAGCTTTTTTGGATTATCTCCCCTCCTTGTTTCGAATAAACTATATATAAGTTCTTTTCTCAGGGTCTGCTTTGGGGGAGCCCATACTAAGACACCCTTCTTTCTGAACAATGGTGTATTCTAGATATAATTTAGAAGAATGGTAAAGAAATCAGGTTCCTAGAGTTGACTCCGATTTTTCTAACTTAAAGTTATTAGGGATTGTGATGATCAGGAATGGAGAAGTGGAAACAATCAGGATTAATCCCAAACTAGTGCACACCTATAAAGCTTGCCATCCATCGCCTTGCTATACTCAGTGTTACAAAAGTAGAAAATAATAATTTACTATGCTAGCATTCTTTCTAAACCTGCAATTAATTTGGCTTTATAAGATACTTACAGCACAATTTGACAATCTTAAATTTTGACAGACCCGATCAAATAAGTGAAGGGAACAGCTCTAAGACTCGAGAGTTTTTAAAAGTGGGTTCAGATTGCATACCTGTATACGTACCTATCATCACTCTCACCCTTAAGTGGCAATGTGGAAGAAGTTAAATGACCTGACTAATACCTTTCAACTTGTCTGAAATTGTTCCTCGCCAGTATTGCCTCCCAATGCTGCAGCCACTCTCCCAGCCACCATCTCAGCTCCCAACGCTGCCTTACAAGAAGCAGTAGTCGGGTCAATTTGTGAAGGGTTTGGTTGCAAGGGCCTAATATTCACCTGCTGCCAGCTGAATGGAGCAGCCATCTCATTTATTTTGAAATTTCAAATTAAAATTTGAAATAAACTTTGTAGATTACACACAGTGTGGTTCTAAATTCAAAAGTGAAAAAAGAAAAGGTACCAGTATTATTTCTAGTCCGCACTAAAAATAAATATTAGTATTAAATTTAAATATTAAATGAATATTATTATATTTACTTAAGTGTGAAATACATATCAAACTCTAACATACCTGGTCTTTATTTACTGACTTTCTCCTGTGTTTCCTGGCTCTGACGTGGCAAATTACATCATGTTCTTAAGTAGAAGTTAAAGTAACCTAAATTAGATGTTAGAAAATCTATGATTAACATCATTTTACTTTCTATAAAAATGTTACTTATCATTTAACATAAAAGCTGCTGCTTGCATTTCTGTAGGAAGAGAAACAATCTTTTCTATGCCTTCTCATTTTCCCCTCATCCATAAAAGAGTCATTGTCCTCACTCACTTTGTCCAGCCCCACAGCACCCCAGCCTTTGTCTACCCATCTTGCCCTTTTGAAAGCAACACAAGTTAGCTAAGGGAATATCCTGTGTCCTTTGAGAAAAAAACAAACAAACAGCTAGAGTAGGCTTTACGGGACTTTTGCGATATTATTTCTTGCCATTATTTCATTCAGATGTCATAAAAAACAATCTCAGTATGCACTCACCCTGGAATCTCTGACAAATACATTTGTTTTCATACAATGTGCACCCACAATTTTGGGCTTCTTTATGAATTTACTTGTTATGTACTATTTAAGTTCTAAAATTATTAAATCTAATGCTATTATTCCCTTTGCCTTATTTGCCTATTATTTGAGGTAGAAAATACAAACATTTATCTTTCTTTTCCCTCCTAAATTTCCAGTTTATTCATAAGACAAGTAAATGTTTGCCTTTAAAACTTTTTACATTTTTAAACTTTTCTATTGTGGTAAAAACACAGAAATGAGATCTACCCTCTTAACAACATTTTAAGTGTAGAAAATAGTATTGGTCGAATCCACAGATATGAAACTCAGGAATACCGATGGCTGACTGTATGTTTATTGAAAACAATCCAAGTATACATATTAAAAAGAAATGAAATCTTACTACTTGTGACAACATAGATTGACCTAGAGCAGGGGTGTCCAAACTTTTTTCAACGTTTTTCACCAAGGGCAGCATGCGGTAAAATACACAAATAGCCGAGCCACTCACTCGAGGTGCAGTACATATTGCCTCACCTGGTTTATTTAAGTAAACTAAATATATTTTTGGAATTTGCTGCGGGCCAATAAAAAATGGATTGCAGGCCACAGTTGGCCCGCGGGCCGCAGTTTGGACACCCCTGACCTAGAAGGTATTATGCTAAGTGAAATAAGTCAGAAAAAGAAAAATACCATGATCTCACTTGTATGTGGAATCTAAAGGACAGAATGAACGAACACACAAACAGAAACAAACCCATAGATACAGAGAACAAACTGATGGTTGCCAGATGGGAGGGAGGTTGGGGAGGGCTGGGTGAAAAAAGGTGAAGGGATTAAGAAGTACAAATTGGTAGTTACAAAATAGTCACAGGGATGTAAAGTACAGCATAGGGAATACAGTCAATAATATTGTAATATCTATGTATAGTGCCAGATGGATACTAGACTAATAACTTCATAAATTATATAAATGTCTAACCACTATGCTGTACACCTGAGACTAATATAAAATAATATTGAATGTTAACTATAATTTAAAAATAAAATACTATAAAAAAGTAATATAACAAAGAAATATAATTTTCCTCCAGGAAATTGGCAAAAAAGACAAAAGAGGCAGAGACAGAGCTTAGAACTGGCTTATCAAGTAAGCAAATCAAGAATTAGAAATAGATTCTCACTGGTTTGCATTCACATAATTTAAACATGATCTGACTGACATTAACTCTAATCATTATGGCCAAGAAATCCTGAACTCTACTAAATCTATGTGGTTGGGTGATCTAGTATTTTTAAAGAAATTTGTTCTCTAAAAGATTCAGAAAGAAAAATAAATAAATAAGAAGAGGAGAAAAGTTACAAGGAAAAAACAAACAAACAAAAAAACAAACCTAAGTGGACCTGTGCAGTTCAAACCTGTGTCAACTGCACAGTTATATATGTTCATGATTGAGTAAAGCAATATTATATAATATATTTTTAAAATCTTAACACAAATTCCTTTTTAGTAAAATTGGTTTTTGATGTTTGTATATGTAAAGAAATCTTATGAATTACAGTTAAGGAAATGCCAATACATATCAAATGATAGGAAATGAAACACTGTGTTAAGGTTGAGCTTATGTATACCTGGGTTGAAAATGTAAGACTAACAGAAATGTTTTTGTTTTGTTAACAGGGTGAACAACTGTGTCGGATTTTCAAATTATAAATTTTTCCTCCTTTTCTTGGCTTATTCTCTGCTGTACTGTCTTTTTATTGCTGCTACAGATTTACAGTATTTTATCAAATTTTGGACAGTAAGTCATTACCTTGGTGAACTATTTTAGTATACAAAAATATATAACATAGATTTTCTTTTGTGAACTATTTCAGACACTAATTTTATAGAATAGAGCTCATTTAGATATAGTCAGCCCTCATTATTTGCAGATTCTGTATCTGTGAATTCACCAACTTGTTAAAATTTATCTGTCACCCCCCAAATCAGTACTCTCAGAGCTTTCGTGGTCATTTGCAGAACATGCACAGAGGCTAAAAGTTTGAGTTGCCCCATGTGCACACTCCCAGTTGAGATCAAACAAGGCTACGCTTTGCCTTTTGTTTCAACTCTTTGTACTGTTCAACAAGTGTGCTTTTCTATTTAATGCCATGTTTTTTTTGCATTTTTGTGCTTTTCATTGGTGATTTTACTGTTTAGTAAGGTCTTCAAGCATAGTGCTGAAGTACTGTCTGGTGTTTCTGAGCAAAAGAAGACTGATGTGCTTTATGGAGAATACATGTGTTAGATAAGCTTCCTTCAGGCATGAGTTGTAGCGATGTTGGGCACGAGTTCTCTATTAGTGAATCAATAACATATTAAATAAGGTGTCTTTAAGCAGAAACACACAGAACACAAGGTTATATATTGATTATTTGACAAAAATGCTGTGACCAGAAGCTCACAGGAACCTAACCCTGTATTTTCCGTAGCAGAAATGGTTCAGTATTCACAAATTCAGTGTTCATGGTAACTTTACAGGACACAACCACTGCCAATAACAAGAATGAACTGTATAAGAATTTATTTTTAGGATTTAAAAATAGAAGTGTTTTCTTTATGCGTAAAAAGATTATTTTTTAAACTATTATGTCTATTATGTCCCAAATTTTTATTAAGCATGGCTTGATTAGACTTTAGATAGTTTTTTAGATAGTTCATTTTTTCTCTGCACCATTTATTTTAAATGTGAGCAAAACAAATTGAGTATTTTAAATATCCAAAGATACTCCTATGAATACCAAATGATAGTAAAAAACAGTTACTATCTGCGAGGATTGCTTTATTATTTTCATACAATTATTCATTATTATGGTAAGACTTTCTCAATTGCTAGATCGTTTATGTGAGATTGGAACCACATTCAAAACTAAAGATTTATTGAATGCCTACCCTGTGCCAGGTACATTGTAAGCACTAGGAATACACAGGTACATGGATATGCTCCTAGCATTCAAGTGTGCTTCCGTTGTCCAGCTTGAAGAATGATCCCTAATGAATGTCTGAGAGGATGGCACCCCACTGTTCCTCATTCCTGTGGATGGTTTTAGTTCCAATCACAAATATGTGTGTAAAGGAATGGCCTGTTTTCACTGTGAGGACTCTGCTGTCAAAAGCTATCAGTGAAATCTTGTGACCTGTGTCAATCTGATAGGTATGACAGGGTATGAAATAGTATGCCCGGCTATCAGAAGGGGAAGCTTCTCAACCACTCTGGTCCTTCCCTAAGTGTCCATAGCCCTAAGCCTGCATTCTAGAGCAAGTCCAGGTCTCTTCGGACAATACGTATAATGAGAGTCAAACTAGTTTTGCTTTTAGTTGGCCTATTTTTATCTCATGGATATTGTAAGATTTATTTTAGACAGATGTTATGCTCCAGTGTTGATCTTTTTTGTGATGCTATTATTTAAAATAGCTTGAATCATTATTGTGGATGTGTTGTTTTATGTGTTCTTGTACTTGTGCTGGTGTTTGTAGTGATGTAAAACATCAATGAGTATAGTAGCTAAACTGTGCCAATTAACATTTATTTTCTGGCATTGTAATAAAACTATTTAAACATTTATAAATCTGTATTATGTTAAAACATGGTCAGGTAGTAAATTCAGAAGTATATTTTATAGTTTCTTTCATCTTGCTTTCTACTGGTATAGTTTACACACATACTACCATACTGCCATAATTTTTCTATGATTTGGTTATGCAAAGCAAAATAAATATCCCAAATTTAAATATTTTTCCATATATATTCATACTACAGTAAACATATATTTTAATATGATGCTATATTTTTTTCTCAAAGTTTTTACATAAAGCCATGTACCTTTCTCCATATCTAAATTTAAGAAACATTTTAAGCAAAAAAAGAAATCTTATAAAAGTAGGGGAATACTTATCCCTTTGACAAAACATGTTATTTTTTTCCTTTCTTTATAGAATGGTCTACCTGATACTCAAGCCAAGTTCCATATTATGTTTTTATTCTTTGCTGCAGCTATGTTTTCTGTCAGCTTGTCTTCTCTGTTTGGCTATCATTGTTGGCTAGTCAGCAAAAATAAATCTACATTAGGTGAGTATCCAATTGTTGTAGTTAACAGAACTTTAAATACATAAATAGTTACTCATCAAAAATTGCCATATTATTAAATGACAATCTGTCCTGAAGTGGTAAAAATCATTCTTATTTCCCACATTGTTTTGTGGTATGTGACTCAGACATAAATAAATTCACTCATTCCATATATTTATTGACTGTCCATTGTATGTAAAGCATTTTGTATATTCAGTGGTGATTAAAGGACAAAACAGCCTAGTGAGGGGCACAGAAAATCAAGGAGCAAATGTAACAGTAATTACAAAACACAAAGAGCTTTAACAGAAACAAACAAGATGCTGAGGTATGAATCAAAGGCTGGAGATGGTAGAAGGGAACTTACTTAGATAAAGTGATCAGGGAATAGCTCACCAAAATAAAACATATTTAACCTACGATGTCAGTCATAGAAAGAGCCAGAACATCTCAGGCAGATGATCTTACATATAGAAAACCTTAAAGAATCCACAGTAAAAGCAATCAGAGCTAATAAATAACATCTGCAAAGTTTCGTGACACAAGATCAATATGCAAAAAATCAGTTGTATTTCTATTCACCAGCAATGAACCCTCCAAGAAGAAAATTAAGAAAACAATTCCAATTACAAAAGTATCCAGAATAGTAAAATACCTAAGAATAAATTTAACCAAGGCAGAGCAACACAAATATAGTGAAACTATAAAACATTGCTGAAAGACGTTAAAGAAGAACTAAGTAAATGGTAAGACTTCCCATGTTCATGGATTAAAAACAATATTGTTAAGATAGCAATACTACTACCCAAAGTGATTTTTAGATTCAGTACAACTCCTATTATAATTTCAATGGCCTTGTTTTGCAGAAATAGATAAGCTGGTCCTCAAATTCATATGGAATTTCAAGGGCCCCAAATAGCAAAAAAAAATCCATTAAATTTTTTTTTTTTAATTCTTACTCTTTTCAAAACTTACTACAAATCTATAGTGATCAAAACAGTGTGGTACTGGCATAAGAATAAAGATATGGACGAATTGAGAGTCCAGAACTAAACTTAAACATCTTTGGCCATTTTATTTTTGACAAGAGTACTAAGACCATTCAATGGGGAAAGAATAGCATCTTTAACAAGTGGTATTGGGACAACTGGATATATACATGTAAAAGAATGAAATGGAACCCCTACCTCACATAATATACAAAAATGAACTCAAAACGGTTCAATGACCTAAATGGAAGAGCTAAAATTATAACAGTCTTAGAAGAAAACATAAGGATAAATCTTCAGGATCTCATAAAAGGCAATTAATTCTTAGATACAACACCAAAAGCATGAGCAACAAAAGAAAATAGATAAATTGGGCACTACCAAAATTTAAAAATTTGTGTGTCAAAGGACATTATCAAAAAAGTAAAAAGATAGCCCACAGAATGAGAGTAATATTTGTAAATCACATACCTGATAAGGGCCAAGTATTCATATATACAAGTAACTCTTACAACTCAACAACAAAAAGACAAACAGTCCAATTTAAAAGTTGGCAAAGGATTTGACTAGACATTTAAATAAACATTTCTCTAAAGAAAATATACAAATGGCCAACAAGCACATAAAAGCACATTACATTCTGGTTAAAAAACTATAGATTTGTATATATCTATATCCATCATCCATCCATCCATCCACCCATCTATCAAGAGCTAGAAGATGTAGTTTTAACATATTTGCCTGTTTATAGTTTCTAACTTTTTACAATGCACATGTGCTGCTATTATAATTAAAAAGCTACTTAAAAATTAAAATAAATGTAATTGTATTTTATGATTATTTTAAAACAAAATAAACGATCTATATTGCAGAGTTGTTGGTAGGCACATAAGTACTCACAGGGGATTAGCCACTGATTTTCGAGTTCTTTTGTTTAATTCAATCACTTCTAAATATAGGAGTTACTAGCTGATATATACTTTACTCATGTGATTGCTCTGTTATCTTTTATAGAGGCATTTAGAAGTCCAGTATTTCGACACGGAACAGATAAGAATGGATTCAGCTTGGGTTTCGGTAAAAATATGCGACAAGTTTTTGGTGATGAGAAGAAGTACTGGTTGCTACCCATTTTTTCAAGGTACTTTGTTGTGAAAATTTTCAGGTTTTAAAGGAATGAAAGTAATACAATAAAAGAACTCTATAATTCTGCATAGGAACTCCTCTTTTTCAAAGTATGATTTTATGACTCATGATTACATCAATGTGGAAATCAGTTATCTCATCTCCCTAAACATATTGTATTGAAACCAGTGTGTGATTCGCATGTTTTGTCCATAGTATAATTATGTCCTGCTCGCAGACATCAGCACTCTGAGTGTCACTCTGTTGTCTTTTTTTATTGCTCAATTGTAAGTTTTGATTTTAATTATAGTCTAGGTGATGGCTGCTCCTTTCCAACTTGCCTTGTTAACCAGGATCCTGAACAACCATCTACTCCTGCAGGACTGAATTCAACATCTAAAAAGTAATTCCATTTTTTTTCTTTTTTTACTTTCGAATAACATATTTATCTTCATGTATCCTTTAGTTATATGATTCTTTGAAAAAAAATTTCAAGAACATAAGATAATTTACTGCAATGGTTCCCACTTAGAATGAGGAAAAAGGAAAGTATGACTGGGGATGGGTCCATAGGGAGCTTCAATTATACTTGTAAAATTCCATTATTAATCTGGGTGATAGGTAAACAGGTGTTAATTCTCTATACATTTTGGTTGATTGAAATATATTATGATTTTTTAAATGTAATGCTTAAAATAAAAAATATATATGAGTCCATATTAGCTTCCCTAGTGATCAGATGAGCAAACAATGTCAGCTTTCCCTTTGACTCTCTAGGTCCTTCCTCTCTGTAGTAACTGTTGTAGAAATGAGAAAACTTCCCTAGATAAGGCCTTTGGGGATCAGATGGAACCCAGGACACCCACTGGACAGTTCCATTAGTAGTGTGCACCGTATTCTTGGTGCTCTATAAAGACCTCTGAGCATTATCTGAACCATTTCCTTGGAAAGAGAAGGGAGGGTTCTTAGAAATTTATGGTCTGGAGACTTTTGCCCCTGCTTTAAGTTTGTTTCTTTCCTGTCTATCAAGAATTTGAGGAAGACCAGAAATTTGCTACTAACTGGCAAAAGGCAAAACTACTTAAACTTTTAAAATGCTATACATATATGAATGTTCAAGTTTGAAACACTAATCTTTATATCTTTAAGACAGAGTTATTTGAATATGACCACACTTTTAATTTTGAGTGAAAGCCAATAGCAAAAACATAACCATAATAGCATTCCTAGCTAAATTTTAGGGAGTTTCTTATTTGCCAGAATGCCATGTATACAGCACCTCTGGCTACATTCCTTCCATCTAGTGCCTATTTCTTATTGATCACAGTACTTTCCCCTGGGCGTCCTGGCGTGACCCCAGAATGTTTCTCAAGGCAGTGACACCCTGGCAACCTTGTCAAATTGTTTTAAATTGTCAGAGATGAAACTTATTTGCCACCCCATCCCAGAGTGAGCGATGTACATACCAGACTCTTATCAATTGATGAGCAGGCCATTTTCATGTGTTTCACAGGGATATTCAAAGGCACCAGAGTCTTATTGGGTCATGCCCTGTGAGTTGGGCTTGAAAATTCCACAGAGCTAAATGTTAATGGTTTTTCTTACACCTTGGTGCAGAAAAATCTAGTTTTAATAAGAAAAATCTAGTTTTAATCTAGTTCTAGTTAGAACACATTTTCAAGCTTATATGAAATTTAAGAGTTTGCAAGTAATGTTTTTGGACCTTTGTTTCAATGTTTTTTTGTAGTTTAAGACGATTTGGGATTTAGAGATAGTATCTCTCCTAAGTGTACCAGGGGCATTGAGAGAAATCCTAGTTCTGGAACTGTTACCGAGCAAGGTGATCTTGAAAAGGTCAAGAAACCAGGCTCCTCCTGTTAATATTGGATTTTGACAGCTAAAGTCTCTTCTACAGAATTTTATAATTTCCCCTGATTAGGGCATATAAAATTTCTATGGTTTATGCTGGTGTCGCCTCTGTGCTCCAGAGTTTTATATCTGACTGTCTGCTCAACATTCCCACTCAAATGTCTAAAAGTCATCTGCAACTGAACAGGTACAAAGCAGAACTCTTGATTCCATCTATCTACATCCTCATGCCCACTCTAAACTTGATATTCTCCATTCCTCCATATACATATCAGTAGCTGTGACCTGCATTCCCCCAGGTGCTCAGACCAGAAACTTGGACATCCTCCTGGATTCCCCTCTTTCAGTTACCTTGTATTTACTCCATTTGTAAATTTTGAGATGCATCCTATGTCTATATCATTTCTCACATAAATTGTTTTAATTCCTCCTAACTAATCTTCCTGATTCCATTTTTGCCTTACTGCAGTTTCTTCTCAATTAAAATGTCACAGTGATCCTTTTAAAACATAAATCAGGTTTTGTCATCTTCTGCTCAAAACCCTACATTGATTTCCCATCTTAGAATAAAGACTAACGAGTGTCCTTGCCTTGTCCTATCTAATCTTGCCCCCAACACCTCTCTGATGTCAATCCCTTATCACTTTCCCATCACTCATAATCCTCGGACACATAGGTCTTGCTGTTTCTGATATGCCAAGCATGTCCCGTATTTAGTACCTTTGTACTTGCTAATTCCTATTCCTAAATGTTCTTCCTCCAGAATTCTGAATGATCTGTGCCTTCTTTTCATTCACTTTCTATTTAGGTGTATCTTCACAATAGAGGCCATCTTTGAAAACCCTTTGTAAGATAGTAACCTGCTTCTCCAATTCCCCATACATTTTTTTTTTGTCATAGCTTGTATTATCACCTGACTTACTATATATTTCTCTCTTTATGATCATTCTTCCTCAATTACCAATGAAACTTCCATGAGATCAAAGACTTTATTCATAGATGTAATAGGTACTCAATGAATATCGTTGAATAAATGGATCCTTGCCAGTTGTTTTAAATTAATCCTGTTAGCAGTAATCAATCTATAAGGAGTCCCCAAACCAGGACCTAGTTAGTATGTTGGAATACTGTCTCTTTCCTGAAGAATAAGAATTAGAGTAAAAGAGATTTTTTTTTCATATGAATGGGAGACAAGCTTTTTTTAAAAAAAATGATTTATCTTCAACATTTTAATAAGGGTATGTTAAAGCTGCACAAAATTAAAATATTCTCAAATTTTAGCTATGAGGTAATTACTAAGGAGCAAAAGTATGTCCTTTAAAAATATAATAGTTATAGACAACTAAAATATGTTAAATTATTCTTGGAAGAATTTTAAGTAGTTTTTTTTTCTTTTGAACATTATTATAATTACTATTTCAGCGTATTCTAAAATAATAGTTTCTATGCCAATAATTTGTTCTAAGTGAAATGTTATTTTAATTTATGTGTATTTTCTCATACCATCCAATATGTTGATATGTGGCATGTCTACTTAAATTTTAAAACTTAAATTCTTCATTTAAGACTCTTCATTTTCTCAAATTAAACATCAGGTTTGTAAGATTTGATAGTGTCATGTTTTCAACATTCCTGCATGATAATACTCAAATTGGTTGTTTTGGTCTTATCAAAGAAGATAGAGAATTCTTGGTTCAAGACCAGTTAAGGCACTTTAGAAACACTAGTTTTTCCTCAAACTTGAAAAAGTCAATCACCTTTATATATGATATGCCATCACCTTTATATATTTTTTCCATATCCACTTACAAAAATTAGTATTTTTCTTTAATGTATTTATTCAAATTGGCACCGACAGTTGTTTTTAAACCAAACTTTGTATAACTGTCATAAATGAGAAGTTAGTATAATTTGTTGTAAATAGAATATAACTTTAAAAAATAAAATTGATAATAAAATACTATTAGGTTCTAACTAGATTCCCTCACCTGCTAAAGTGTAAGGCTAAGGCCTACTCTATATATTAAAAATGGAAATTTGCCAGAGTTAAAAATTGTCATCTTATTGTAATCAGAGGAATTAAAAGAATTGAAAAGAGAACATTTTTCTTATTGTGAGTCAGTATGATTTAATTGTTCCTGTATTCCCCAAATTATCTTGGGTAACTCCTACAATATCTGGCACTGTAAGTGGTTTGTGTTCATACTTTGAGAAACACTCACCTTAATACTGTCAAGGGTTAATCTGATAATTGTGATAATGATTATTATTCAGTCCTGAAAACCATCAATTTCCTGCAAAGCCATTGAGAGAGTCCCAGAGCCACCTTCTTACTGATTCTCAATCTTGGACAGAGAGCAGCACAAACCTGGGCAAAGGCAAAGCTGGTAAGAGTGTGCTTGTTTGGCCTTTCTGATATATTTTATTTTTGAAAGGTGAAAGTAGTGAAAAAATTTTATTATATTACCTATAGGATTTTTCTTGCTTTGGAGTCAGACTCCCAGTGTAAATTTAGAATTATTTTCAGGAACATCTACTTGTGAAGTACTTTGTCTGTTAGCTGTAGAAAATCATTTTGTGAAAGATAAATCTACATTACATTTTTTTTCAGTTTAAAAAACCAATCTTTATTATTGCATATTAAATGATAGAAATAAACTCAAAATACAGTTTGTTTTTTTTTGTTTTTTTTTTAATTTATTGGGGTGACAATTGTTAATGAAATTACATAATTTCAGGAGTACAATTCTGTATTACATCATCTATAAATCCCATTGTGTGTTCACCACCCAGAGTCAGTTCTCCTTCCATCACCATATATTTGATCCCCCTAACCCTCATCTCCCACCCCCCACCCCCATTACCCTCTGGTAACCACTAAACTATTGTCTGTGTCTATGAGTTTTTGTTTTTAAATGGAAAAATGTGATCAATTCAGACAAAAGGTTGAAAAAATATCTGTGAAAAAGGTCTTAAATTATGCAGTTCTTTTACTCTAAGATTTCTATCCAATTTCAAAAGGTCAAAGAAAAGTGATTGCATAATTACCTAACTTTAGCTACCTTTTATTTCTTCATATTTCTCATTATTGTTATTGATTTTAATCTTTTGATTACCTCTTTATTGGCAAAGAACAAGCAAGGCTTTGAAGTCAGACAGACCTAATTTCAAATCCCAATTTAGGCACCTAATCAGTGTGTGATATTTAAGTTACCTAATCTCTTTTAGACTTTGCTTCCTTATCTTTAAGATACTTATTTCTCAGGGTTAGGAAGGATTAAACAAAACAATGTGATCATATATGTAGGTGTGAGTACATACGTGTTGTGTCCCTATAAATGAGTACAAAACCATACATCCACGATCAAGACACTGTTAGCCAGAAAATTACAAGGCTTACTAATTGAATTCTTCAAAATTTTCTTATAGTCTTTTCTTTAAACTCTCTCCTAGTGCTGCATAACTTTGACTCATGGCACTTGAAAGTATTTACTGGTTTATTTGAAATCTCTGGTATTTAGTAGTGGTGAAAAAAAAATTGCTAGTCCTAAGTAAATATTCTAAGGTCAATATTTAATATATAATCAGTCATATTCTCCTAAAATACAGGCTTTCTAACTCCATCCTTTTAATATTCATAATTTGGTCTCTCTTCACCTTCAAACCTACCATTCCATTTTGCAATATATGGGAAGGACTAGGAATTACCTAAATAAAAATTGATGACACCTATTTGCCTCTTGAATCCATCAGTTTCCTTTGAGGCAAAGAAGTGAGGTATAGTTGGGGGTCAGTTTTGGGGGTGGAGA